>NC_048227.1:98724638-99056927 GCF_002007445.2 Ailuropoda melanoleuca | reverse complement strand
GCTCAGTGATTTCCCTGTATGTCTGTGTCCACTATTTCCTCTTCTTATGAGGACACCAGTCATTGGATTAAGGGCCACCCTAATCCAGTATGACCTCATCTTCACTCGATTATATCTGCAAAGATGTTTCCGAGTGGTCACATTCACAGGTACTGGGGACTAGAACTGGAACATATCTTGGGGGGGGCAAAATTCAACTCATAACAATATTCCTATCTGCTCAGCCCATATTATGTCCTCTGTTCTGATCTTGAGAATAAGTCAAGAAAAATGTTTTCCCCATACATTTTTTCTTTTTCCTCTAACACATGTACAATTCTTTTATTTTCTCCTTCAAACAGCATCTATTCTACCAGCAGATGTTTCTCCCGTAATAACAAGCAGACGAATTCCACACTCGAGGGACCTGGCATCGGGGTAGAGCGGTTCTCATGATAGACTTTTTATAGCAAAGCCCTTTTATTCTCTCTTCTCAACCTACTTTTCCATCACTTTTCCGTAGTCATCATGACAGTAGCATGGAAGTGATCGCATAGTTGATGTTTTCGGTTTCATTGTGCAACAAGGATTTCTCCATACCATTATGAGAACTCTGGTTATTATTTAACTTACCTGGTAATACTTGAGCAAAGAGAAGATACATCATTGCACCATTCTCATCTTTGGCTCTGAAGTCTCCTCCCCTTTTTTTTCGTGTGCTCTAGCAGCGCGATGAATATGTGTGCATACACCTTGTACTTCATTTTGGATTCTTTTCTAAGAGGAATTTCTAAAAGAATATAATATTTTGGTATATCTCGATGGTCTGTCATATGATACAGACTGCTGTCAGAAATTGCACCAGAATCACTCCCTGTTGTTGTCATCAAGCTTGTAGCATTTAAAACATTTTTTAAATAGTCTGTAGTTATTCTAGATTGTATTTCATGACTATCATGGTTGAACACTTTTCAAATGCATTTCTTCTAAACTTTAAAATCATCTGGGAACTGAAAAACAGGGCAGCTTATCTTTCTTTCACAGTTGTTCAAAGCACGTGGGAAGGAAGTTAGATTGAATTGGTTGCATAACCCAATATTTAAAGTTTCCTGAGTTGATAGGGCTACAATAATGTAAACTTTGTTCTTAATGCCCACATCTTCAAATTTTATAATTAAAATGGTTTAAATTTAAAAAGGACAGATTTTTTTTATTAATATAATTTTAAGTTTGTGAGAAAAAAAGACCCAGTGTACATAACTTATTTTAATTAAATAAGATTATTTAAATGTTTGCTATGCTTGGTGGTGTTTTTTTCTAATTTACGCTGGTAAACACATGTCCTAAATACTCACTATTAACTTGTTGAATGGAGGATGATTCACCCCTTAATAGATTCATAAGTATTTGCTTAAATTAGCTTTAGTAAATAAAATTACCAGCTTATCACTCACTTTTCTAAAATTACTACTGCTAAGGTAATTTGCAAGTTTATCAAATTGCATTATGACTTAAAAATGTATAATAATACACATTGATTAAGAATTTACCTTTATATGGGATTTCTGAAATGAATTCATTTAAGATTCTATGTATGATTAAAGGAGACATATTTCAGCAAATATATTCTCAGTGATATGTATTTTAAATCACATCTACTTTATATCGGTTATTTATTATAATTGAATCCGAGAGTGTTCTGCTGAGGGCTGCCTTGCAAAGAGGGATTGTTTTTTAGCCAATACCATCACACTTTATTTCAAATTAACTATGTTTCTCTGGTTCTCCCGTTTTACGGAAACCATGGAGTTGACCCCAGACTCAGAGTCACTTTGGGTACTCAATCCTAAATTTATTTAAGGCCAGCCTCCTTCTTGACCTCCACCCATAGATTCACTGTTGCCTTGGACTTAGGAGTTCTGGGCAGAGGCAAATAAGACAGCAACCTCAGTCTCCGTGGACTGAATTCAGTGTTTAGTAGGTCTCGATTCTAGTCCCATTCTGACCATAGAACCACACCACAAAGCTAACCAATCAGGCTTCCTGCTGTATGAACCAATTATATATAATATATTTATATGCACATGCATGCACACACACACTTCTATGTGCACACATTTAAAATTTTTTGCATTTTGGCTCTCTGTATTCTAGGCTTATTTTGCAGTTGTCAAGGAACAGATAGCCAAGCATTTGTAATAGAAAAGTAAAAAGAATGTTATTAAAATCAACTTTAAGTGCCTTAGCCCAGAAAGGAGTAGCATAGCTCCAGATAGCCTTTCATTTAAACAAAGTATGTTGGTTGAACTTTGGTGCAGGATTTCAATGCTCAAGAGATTAGATTGGAGAGAAATAGTGAACCCAAAAGGTAGAGGAATTCCTTTGTGTGAGAAATGAACATGCATCTCTGCTCCGGGGTGTGTGTGTGTGTGTGTGTTGGGGGTGGGGCATGAAAAGGGGAAGAGTAGGAAGGAGAGAGGCTTTCTGGAAGTCTAAGGAGACATTTAGCCACTGAGAAAGTTCTATTAGTGGTGATGACTGGAAGAAATTAAGAAGGCAAGGGATGTCTAACATTTAATTTTAAGTTGCTACTTCGTGGCGTTATTGTTTAATTCCCTTCCACCATTCCGAGTCTTTGGGGAATCAAGGGAAAGAGGCAGTGTTCCCTATCTGGGTGGGCATGGGGACAGCGAATAGGAATAGAGAGCAGGGAGGAAAGCCATTTTACTTCTTGAGAAATGATAACCTTGGCTCTATTGACCAAAGCTCTCGTAGCCCCCCTTGAACTCTCTGCATTATAAGGATTTCCTGCCTTAGCCAAGAAGGCCTGTGTTTGAGTCAAAAGAATTCCCAAATACTTTTGTCTGTTCTCAAAATGGCTCATCTGAGAGCAGAGGGGTTTTACCTCAGTTCATCCATCACACCAGCCAGGCCAGCAGGCTGCAGGACCAGGGACATCACAGCAGCTGAAAGAGGGTTCTGGAATCTTGCAGGGGGTGATCCTGACAGCTACCTGCTTACTCTCAGGCTGCTCTTGGCTCGTTGGAGTCTTCTGGGTACTAAGGTCCTGGCTTGGACAAACTGGTCCTTGGACTCTGTTCTCTCACTTACCTGCTATTTATTCTTCATGCATTGGGTGGTTTAAACTCTAGTTTTTTTCATCTATCCTTATATTTGTCTCTAGAGTAATAGGTTCTAGCTTGTGTCTCTGTAACAAATATTTTGCTTTGCCCACAGCTGGAGGATACCCCCTAAATTTTCAGCTTTACCTTTCCCCAGCAGGTCTATCAGAGGCTGAGTCCTAATTATTTTATAAAGTAGGACTCAAACCAGACAAGCTGGACTCACAAGCCAGGGCCCTCCCGACTACGCACACCTCGTTTCATTGCTTCACCTGTCGACTGTCCCCTAGTGCCTTGCAAATAAAATGCACTCAACATACATTTCTGCATAAATGGATGAGTGTTTTATTCTGATGGGAAAACAAAGGGGAGAAGAGAAATGGCAGAGGCATTCTAGTTGAAAAGGCATGCTATCAAGGCTAAATGTATTCATTTGTCTTTTTACCTAATAGGCAATAAAAGATTGCCCTGTTAGAAGAGAAATTCAAGGCCGGATGAGATGCCAAAGGGGTTTTTGTACAAAGTTTCCTGATATCCTTAAGCTTGTCATAGTTCCCCCTGGAGCATCTTTCTTAAAGTTCAAAGGCATCAATTATAGATGCAGGGGGAAAACACAAAAAGGGAAACAAAAACACAAGCAGAGCTATATTCAGCAGGAATTAAATACATATAGAAATTCATTAGAGAGGTACCTGACTTTTCCACAGGTTCGTATTTCTGTAAATCACACTGTAAATGATCCATTAGGCATCTGCGACAGAGACGTGGGATTGAAACAAACAAGCAAACAAAGAACCAGACTTTGGGCTTTTGTCCATTCTCCATAAACTATGTAACCTGAAGCAGCCCCCAATCCCTGAATGTTTCAGCTGTCTCATCTGGATACTGGAAATAATAATGGTTGCTCTCCTTGCTTCTAGAAATCCTCTTGAAGATCGAGATGCAGAGAGTATATCACCAATAACTATACTCCTTTAATGGGGTTGTTTTGGGTTCAGAATGGAGGGAAGTGTGGTGTCTCCCCAAATCTGGGTTTCTAGGAGGAGAGAGGTCTCGGGATGAGGAGAGAGGGTCTTGCGCAGAAAAAAGGATTAAAAGAAACATGGGTGGTCGTATGTCGCCGAAAACCCTCCCAAAGATTGTTGTTTCTACTTGAGTAAAGACAGCGCACTCAGGAAAGACAACCTAAATGTCATTTTACACACGTAGCAGATGGGTGACTCTGGGTCCTAATCTTTTGAAAGCTCTGTTTTTTTTCACATGTAAAATGATAAAAATACCAATTCATATGTATGTTTGTTTCTTGTCTGCCAGATACTTTCTGGGATTTTCAAGGAAAATGTTGGAACTTTGCTTTGCATTTATTTATTTATTTATTTGCAAAGATATGTGTTTGTTTGTTAGTTTGTTTCTAGCCAGTCCTTTCACAAGAGACTCAATGCCTATCTGACATTCTTGGGATATTTTCCCAGTCCTGCCCCCATGGGCCCGAGGACCTCGAAGATTCTGCTAAGAAATGGGGTGACTGAATGCTTGAGCTGGGCAAAAAGCTTTTGTTCTCTACCCATTTCAGGTCTTTTCTTCTCGCGGGTCATACCACAGTGCAGTACGAGTTTACTTTTCCTCATCTTTATTTATCTTTCCCAAGATTTTCCAGCCAAGTTTCTCTTTGTGTTTCCGCCGCTGCCGCAGTCAGCCCCTCCACGGCTGAAAGCTGAAACACAGCTTTTGAGATTGGAGCAGGCATGTTGAAGGTGTTGCAGAGCTGTGTGGAAATAAATTGGTATAGACGAGAACTTTGTGGAAGAGAAACTCACATTTTCTAGAAAGTTTCTTCTATGCGGCTGAACTGCAGTTGTACATTCGCGTGGGGCAAGGAGGCTGAGTCCAGACAGGAGGGCTGGGGGTCTCCTGTGGAATTGCAAGCCCAGCAGCCAGGAGGAAATGGTAGAGTCTGAGGGGGGCCAGCTACAGAAAACTCCATATACCGAGGAGGGAAGACCTGCGTCTTCTCCTTCTCACCAGCTCCTCCACATGCCTGTTCTTCGTCTCTTTTCTGAACCCAGGTGAAAAAAAGATCAGATCCACTTTCTTAAAGCAACGGTCTCACTTCAAAGCTCATTTGAAACCTCTATATACTCTTTCACACTATTTTCACCATGATAATTTGATATGGACTCGGCCAAATTAGCGACAAAGATTACTTGACATTTTTGGCTCCAAGGTAGTAGCTGGTGTTCCGTGTCTAGACAAATTGCACTCAAATTTGGAAAGCTAAGAGAAAACATTCATGCAGGTGGAATGTCTCTGCGGCTCTGGGGTTCCTTTAGGTACCTTAGCTGGTCCCAGACTCTAGGCCTGAAGGCTGGGGGAGGGCGGCTTGGGCTTCTTGTCTTGGTTTTACTGAATATTGGGCATTAATCAGTCACTGTAGTTCTAAGTGTGTGGCACGCACACATACACCCACTCATATTCACATGAATAATTACAGCGAACATATTTCCTTTCAAAGTGACCAGATTTTACTTAAGAAAAGAAACCAGCATCTAACAAACAGTTAAATTGGGGTTAATCATTCCCATTATGAAATGCTTATTTTGGCTTTCGAGAAGAACTCAAATCTGGGATCTTCCAAACTCCCACCAGGCATTAGAAGTAAGTCACATATAATACAGGGATCTAATATTAGACAGCAATGGATCTTATATAAGAACTGAAACAAAGGTAGAACTGAAACAATTTCATGTGAATGTGAGGGGGTTGGAAATATTTTTAAAAGAATGTTTCTCATTGTTGCATGCATAGTGAGAGAAACTGCCAAAATGTGGGCAAAACGAGAGAATTATGCAATGGGAGGAAAGAAATCAAAACATGTAGCATAATTTGGACTCTATTGTTATTAGAGTTTTTTTTTTTTTGAATTAATAATAAAATTGAGCAGGTGGAATGAGTCAGTTGATGACTCAGGAAGGCCCATCGGAAACTTAAAACTGCTAAGTAAAACAGTCTTCCTTACCAATGGATTTCGGTTTCTTTAAATGGCTTCTCAACAGAAAACTTAATCTGTAAGAAGATCTCTACCCTGGGGTTAGCTGCGAGTCCCTACCCACCACCTGACTCTAAACCTTCAGGAAAATGATAGATTGCTAGGACAGATTGTTCACATAATTTTTTTAAAATGCAGAAAAGCAAAGATTATTTTATTTTATTTTTTATTGAAGTATAATTATCATAGAGTGTTATATTAGTTTCAAGTGTACAACAAAGTGATCTGACAATTCTGTACGTTACTTACTGCTCACCACGGTCAGTGTTGTCACCACCTGTCACCAAACAACATTATTACAATCTTGCCAACTAGATTCCCTATGCTGTACTTTTTGTCTTCCTGACTTCGCTATTTTGTAACAGGAAGTTTACACCTTTTAATACTCTTTAACTATTTCACCCGTCCCCTGCCACATGCTTCCCCTCTGGCAGCCATCAGTTTCTTCTTTGGATTTAAGTGTCAGGTTTTTTGTCTTTTTTTTTTCTTTGTTCATTCATTGGTTTTGTTTCTTAAATTCCATATGTGGGTGAAATCATATGGTATTTGTCTCAACTGTCTGACTTATTTCACTTAGGATTATACCCTCTAGGTCCATCCATGTTGTTGCAAATGGCAAGATCTTTTTTGTGGCTGAGTAGTATTCCGGACACTTGGGTTGCTTCCATACCTTGGCTATTATATGTAATGCTACACTAAACATGGGGTACATCTATCGCTTCAAATGAATTTTTTTCATTTTCTTTGGGTAAATACCCAGGAGTAGAATTACTGCATCATATGGTAGCTCTGTTTTTAATATCTTGAGAAACTTCCATGTTGTTTTCCACAGCAGCTGCACGAATTTACATTCCCACCAACAGTGCGCGAGGGTTCCTTTTTGTCTATATCCTCACCAACACTTAGTATTTCTTGTCCTTTTGATTCCAGCCGTTCTGACAGATGTGAGGGGATATCTTGCTGTGGTTTTAAAGCAAATATTTTTAAGGTGTAGTCTGGAAGTATTTGAGTAAAAGGGGATGGTAGTGCTAGCGGTAGGGGATATAACTGAGGAAACTGTCACTATTTTGTGTCTTAATAGAAGGAGGGCACCCTTAGTTCAGGGCCTGCTCTTACCAGTGCCTTGGGATGGTTTTCTGACTCATGTCCCTGTGAGGACCTCACTAGTATTTCCACTGCACTGTTACTGGAGTTCTCTTCCTAAATTGCACTGGCAATCCTAATGATTATCTGATGAAAATCACTCAGTAACCCTCCTCATGGTCACCCAGGTCCTTGCCCCAGTGAGCTCTTTCCGCCTCACGTGGGCCCTGTGACCTCTGTGCCCAAGTACGCCCGTTCCCTTGCCAGGAACACCTTCCCTTTGCTGTTTACCTATCTGTACTTCCAAGGGCTGTCTCCTCCTCGATGCCTTCTCTGGTCTCATATGTTATATGTCCTCCATTGCACCTTTCTCTTTTCTCATAATGTTTTATATTTGCTTCAAGGAGCACGATATGCTCTTCTGTAATCATTTGCATGTTTGCTCCCCTTCGAGACTGTGCATTTCCAGCCACTTCAGACTGAGCCTTTCATCTTTGGTGACCTTAATATTTCCTGGGCCTTACTATGTTTCAGATGAGGCCATGGGTGAATAGCTTGACATGCATTTTTCTGGCTGATGAAGAACCATAACATTCCTGAGTCTCTTCTTGACACTTCTCGGACATCAAGAAGCATCTTCCGTGTGAGGACGTCACCGTCATGTCTTCCTGCTGGGGGCCTTGTGCAGACACTGCCATTGTGTTGGGCACTGTATCTGGGGCTCAGAATCTTCCAGGCCCCCAGATGTTTGCATGATCCACAGCTGCACTTGCCAGAGGTCCCCGTGTTCTGTGTAGCAGTGGGGACAATGTTGTTTTGTTTTGTTTTCTTCTCAGGGGTCAGCCTTGGTCAGTGGGGCTGGGCTGAGAACCAGATATCTTATTCTTTTTATTGTTTTGTCTTCTAATCAACTCCTGTCCAGAAACTCAGGACGGGCCACCCACCAACTGGTTGATCAAATTCAACCAAGGCATGTATCCAATTTTTATCGCTGCTAGGACACTTTAGAATGTTTTATTTCCTTCCGTCACCTAGACAATGCCTGACATTTAGTAGGTGCTTTCCCAGGTGTTTCTAGGACTCTGAGGAAGGCCTTCATGTTTCTCCAAGTCTCTCTATTGTCACTGACCAGCTTGGCTGGCCATTAAGCATCCAATCCTGCTCGACTTTTCTTCATGCTGTGCACGTTCCAAAACTTTATAGCTGAATCCCAGGCTGAGCCATAGTTCTGGTACATTTAAATAAAAGTTGGGAGATAACCTATAGAAAATGTTAGGAAGCAGAATTGTTATAACTGGGTGCTGGAAATGTTTGCCTCATAAGCTCTCCAACCTGTTTCAATGAACTTCTGATAACTCCAGGGAATAAAATATTTTATTCTAAATAAAAACCATGTGCATTATGGTGCCTTTTTTGACATTATTAATAATTTAGCTCTTCATTGACATCTCATCTCCCTATTCCAGGAAAGGATGTTTATTTTGATATAATTGAAGGGAATCCCTAAAATTTTATCACAGGAACACAGAGACATTCTGTTTTCATATCCCAATCTCTTTTTAAGAAGATATGCTTTCAGTCTTTCAGTTTTTAAAACCCCTGTGGGATTCATACTCACATTACTGGTGGCACACCCCCTCGCCCCATGACTGACTGATTGCAATGACCCTTAGCTAGGACAGTGACCCACTGTCTATATGTGATGCTATGCTTGAGAAATGCAGGTCTGGAAAGATGTTAGAGACTTCACCTAGATCGCCACCATGCCTCCTTTGAAGGTGGGGTGGAAAGATTTAAAACAGTAAAATAATAGGTAATATTAACAAGGCTATTGTCTTTATTAATCAGTAAACTTTTTTAAAAAAATATTTTATTTACTTATTTTAGAGAGAGGGAGAGAGAGTGTGAGCAGGGAGAGGGGCAGAGGAAGAGGGAGAGAGTGCGTTCTGAGCAGACTCTGTGCTGAGCACAGAGCCCAATGCAGGGATTGAGTTCATGATCCAAGCTGAAGTCGAGAGTCAGATGCTCAATGAACTGAGGCACCCCGGTGCCCCACAACCACTAAACTTTTGAATGAAAATTTATTGGAAGAGCTCAACAATCCTGTTTCTGAAAATTTTATCTGCCAGATATTTTTCAAAGTTTACATTTTTTCTGATTTTATAATCTAACATGAGCTGAAAGAACCATGGGTATCAAACCAGCCCTGCATGGGTCTTCATTTGCAGGAGGGAGAAGGCAACTTTGTATCCTTTTTTTTTTTTAAGCCACTGTTATTTATTCATTTGTTTTCTGTCACATACAACCAAACCTAACCCTAAATCATTTAGGTGTAAGAGAGAATTAAAGTCTTAGATTGGATGGGATTTTTACTTCCTTACTGGGATGACACAGACGATCCATATCTCAATTTGTTCATAGAGAAAACAACATGCACATGAATTATATTTCTGTGTGCATTGTGCTGTGTTAATTAGATTTTATGCATGAAAATGTGAAGGCACCACAGAAGAATCCAGAACAGAGTAGGTTGTTTATGGGTTTGGGGGGATTCTCTTTACTTCCTCATTTATCTTTGGAATGACAGTTTTTTCTTTTTTTAATTTTTACACATAATTGACTTATAGTGAAGGAAACCATTCCTCATCCTAAAGGCAAGTTTCACAGGTGGTTTGTTTTGCCTTAGTTTTCCTAATCACACAGCATTTGTGATTTAATAGTGACCAAAAGATGTCTGCAGGGTGGAGCAGTCAGAGAGAAGTGCCTATTTGACTACATTTACTAGGGAAAAAGTGAAAAGCAATCCTTAAACAGATAAAAGTTTCATCTCCTCATTCACTTTGGGGTTGATTCTTCCTATTCATGTCAAATCAGAACTTTCATGTGTGGCTGAACTCTGGTTGTCAATAACGCCAGGGTCAATCAATCAGGACAATTCACCCATACTGGCTTGGGGAATCCCCTTAAAGTTTTTTAAAGTTCAATGTGGGCAGAGCCTGCAACAGAAGGACTCCTAATAGCTCTGAGTCTGAACATGCCAATATTGGCAGCTGACCTTTTTTTTTTAAAAAGATTTTATTTATTTATTGTCAGAAAGAGAGAGAGAGAGAGAGAGAGAGAGAGAGAGAGGGCACGCACACAAGCAGGAGGAGCTGCAGGCAGAGGGAGAAGCAGGCTCCCCAATAAGCACGGGGCCCAATACAGGACTCAGTCTCAGGACCCTGGGATCATGACCTGGGCCAAAGGCAGACACTTAACCAACTGAGCCACCAGGGTGCCCCTGACCATTCTTATTGATGGGTATTATTGCTATTGGTATTATTAACAAAATATTTTCTCTCTTGGAAAGGCCCAACTCACTTTCAGTCTTACTTTATAATTAATGTCTATGCCGTTTTTATAGGTTCCCTTGACTAAGGGTTAGTGTGTGGCTCTCATGAGGAACATAATTAAGGTTTTCTTTTCTTGGGACCATGACGCTAAGTTTTCTCATCTCTTTTTTTTTTTCTTTTAAAGATTTTATTTATTTGAGAGAGAGAGAAAGAGAAAGCACACGAGCAAAAGGAGGGGCAGAGGGGGAAGCAGACTCCCTACTGTGTAGGGAGGCCAATTTGGGGCTTGATCCCAGGACCCTGAGGTCAGGACCTGAACCGAAGGCAGATGTTTCACCAACTGAGCCACCCAGGCACCCCAAGTTTACTCATCTCTTGTGCACGTGTTGTCTGTTTTTTTCTGGGTCTGGACGAAGGAGTATGAATGTATTGGTGCAGAAGACTCCGAACTATGCTCTCAGACCCCCTCTTATTCCATAGGGTGTCTCATGTGTTGGTAAGGCGTGTAAGATGGTTCCTAATCCCTCTACCTGCTTTGCTCACATCACATCAAGTTTACCTGCTTTATGTATCAGACTGCCATGTACAGTTCTGTGGTGTATAAAAGGGATCTATTGCTGAAAGATAAAATAAATTGAAAAGTACTTGGTGGAGGGCAAATCCATGGCTGCTATCAGAAGAATAGACTCCTGGTTCACCTGGTTCACCTAAGTAGGGATAAGTATGATCAGTATTAAATCATCGGAAGTATAACAGATTAAATTAATCAATCTTTACATGTTGTGGGACAAAACAAAGGAAATAGATTATTGTATCTTTCTAGCAGCAAAGCCATTTTCCAACATTTATTTGTGAGTTTGGAACTCTTGGAAGCATGGGGTTTGAGGACAAGGAGATTCAGGACTCACTGAGGTGCTGAGACGCTCCAGTGACCTGAAGAAGACTGAATGCTTCCCCAAATTCTTACTGTACAGGATAAAACATAGACATTGAGGATGAATTGGGTGCATCTAACTGTACTTTAAGTTAGGTAAGTGTGAGTAAAATTATTTTTTTCCCTGAAAAATACAAGATGGCTGAGCGTCACTATGGATGTTTTAGACACATCCGTATATCTGGATTCTAGCAAGATAGCAGCCACTCCACACAACTGGGCTCCCCTTTCTCAACACGGTTTGACCATCACTTTCTCCTTCCTCATGAAAGCTGTTTCCCACGCTTAGCCCTCTCCATAAGCCTTCTTGTGTGTCCCCCGACCTTTTGTTCTCAGCTTCTGCCCCTGTCTTGTACCTCTGACTCGGAGCCTTTCAGAGGGTTCACATGTGGATCTGGTTTACCTGGGGCAGAGCTGGTTACTGAGATGTGGGATTTCGGGTCTAAAACCAGGAAGAGTGCAGAAAACAAGGAGGAGTTGGTTATCTCACCAACATCATTACCTCCCTTCTCATCTTTGGCTCAACTTAGTCCTTTTAAGACTCTGTTGGTAGAGCATGTGACTCTTGATCTCGGGATTGTGAGTTGGAGCCCCACACTGGGTGTGGAAAAAGACACTATCTTTGACTCAAGAAACTGCTTTGTAATAAGTCACTGAACCTGAGCCCACCACTGAACCACAGGGATTCTCCAGCTTCTGCATGGTTCTCCTTCCACAAAGTCTCACTGTCCACAGTTTCCATTTCTCCACCTTGCCTCTGCTGGGACCTGCTAGATATGCAGCTCTGGACTCTAAATTTTTCTGTCCCTGCTCTTTCATTCCGGTCAGTAATTTTCTGGCTGCAACTTCTGGTAGAATGACCTTTGTTTTGGCAAGTTCTGGTTCATCACTTCCATTACAAGGCCCTGCAGGCTGCCCCTCTAGGCATAGACAGGCACACCATCCATCAATGGCCAGTGAATGACTTGATATCAGGGATGAATTAAAATATAAAAATAAACTCTGAGTTCAAATTCAAACCAATCTTTTTGCCCTTAGCAAGAACTAAGATCTGGACCCTATCTAACTCATCGTGGAAGGATAGGATGTCCAGGGGAGTTTAAAGTATTCTAACCCTGGTAAAATGTCTTAGTTAACTTCGGTAAGCTGAAGATCACTTTCCAGTCAGGTAACAGTAAATGGTGTCAGCTTTCCTTTCTGAATGCCCTGAGCTGCAAATGATCAGGCAATCCTGGGTGGAATCTTGGGTGGAAGAGCTGGGTGGAAGAGCCTACTGTGACCAGGGGAACCCTCTAGGTGTTTAGTGACGAGGTTCTTACCTACAAAGAGAGGAGACCAATGAGGAATAATGTGCTCTCACTGTCTATCAGGAATGATTTCTGCTGCAAGTCTTCCTCATTCATTCATCTACTCATTCACTCTTTCACTCAACAAATATTTTCAAGGCAATGCCGGGCCTTGTTCCAGGCACTGAAGTTATGGTTGTAAACGAAACAGACAAATATCCCTGTCTTCATGGAGCTTACATGTGAGGGCAGGAGGTAGATAACAAACAAATAAATAGAATGTCATGCAGAAAAGTAAAACTGAAAAGGGAAAAAGGAGTGTTAGGTGGACAACTTGCATTTTACAATGGGTAAAGGACATTATCAATGAGAAGGTGACATTTAAACAAAGCCATGGAGGAGGTGAGAAAGCTGGTGGTATGGACACGGGCTGGCTGAGGGAGAGCGTTCCTGGCCAAGCAAAAAAGTGCATGGCTCCTGAGGCTGGATGTGCCTGGCGAGTTAGAGGCCTGTCTGGCTGGATCAGAGTGAGGAAGGGGGAAGGGAGAGAGTGGGACTCCTTATTGTCCTGCCTGCCTGCAAACTGGCCCACCAAGCCCTTCCGGTTTGAGAAATACTACCGATACCTTTCTCCTCGGCATCTCCCAGATCCCACTGCGGGCTGTCCATCTCTAACCTGGCAATGGTGACCTAGGTCTGAATCCTACTCTTGTTCCTAATGCAGATAGACCATGTGACTTCTGGCTAAGATGTCTTCATCATATGATAGAAGGATAGAAATTTGGACTCGTAGATGTTCAGCTGTTTTCAACACAGAAGTTTGTTTCTTTAAAGCATACCTTAATGTGATAGGGGTTTATTTCATGTGCTAATATGCCCTTTCTTAAAGAATTTGTTATAAAAGTCCTTTATACTTAACATATAAGTGAAAAACAAAAACAAGAGCTTTTTAGTTACAATAAAATATTTTAAGTTTTATTATGAGTATTACTATGATTGCTATTTTATTGTTGGCAAATTTACAGGCACAGATTGGTGGGATGAGAAGAGGAGGCAAAGTTTAAGGAAATTCAATTAGATTATCATTTTCCTATACAACCACTAGACAACTTCACATCCATTAGTTCTTTTTGTTTTTAACCTCAAAATAGGTGAGAAAAGGTAAAGGAAACAACATTAGTTATTATTAGCCTTTGACAGCTAAGGAAACTAAGAGTGAGTGGGTTTTAGGACATCACTCAAGCAGTTAATGGCAGAACGCTTGTTAGAAGCAGTGTCTCTTGGGTCTGAGCTTTACGATCTTTCCCACTGTATCTCTGTGCAATGAGACCCACAAAGACATTTGGTGACAATGTAGACATTGTCACTGAAATAACACTGTGAGGAAGCTGATCAAGTCAACTTGCATCTGGCCCACTTTGATTCTATACTGTGTATGTCTTCTATATTATAATGCATGTTCACCCATCACGATTTACCTCCATTTATTCCATCCACAAATGTTGACAGAACACCTTCGTTTAACACAGTGGGGAAAACAGTGGGGAAACAGTGAAGATAAAGTCTTGTAAGTGCCATAAATGAGACATGAGTCGGGTGCGCAGACCACAGCTGGGGGAACACATAACAAGTGTGGTTTGGGAGACCGAGAAGGTTTCACAGAGATGACATTTCAGCTGGCTTGGAGGAGACGAGAGGGAGTTTGCCAGACATGGAAAAGAGCAAATGGCATCCAGGCAGACTCATTACATACAAAAGCATGTTTATGGGAAAGCGCACAGCACATATGGAATCAGTAGTAATCCACCATGGTTAGAGCCAAGAGTAAGTTGAGGGTGGAAGGAAGATGAGGCTTAAGAAACTAACTTGAGAGAAATGTCACATGTTCGATTTCATATATTTAACATTTTAACATCTAGGAGAAGACTCAAAGTGAAAATGTCACTCCTGGGTAAGAAATTGGGTGTCTTGCTATCTTCTTCCTTCTTCTTGGGTTCTGACGTAACTGGAGGAATCTCTGGATCCCTGCCCTGCCTTTGCCCTGGCAGCTTTCTGGCCTCTGCCCAGCATGCTCCCACCAGGTGCATGGTTTTCTTTCCCATTCCTCCTCCCTGCTTTTCTGATGGAAGTTCTTCCTTCTGAGAAAACGGACTGCTTGGATATAGCACAGATACATGCTTACTTCTATTTCAGTTCCTTTGCCTGCCAAAACCCAGGAGGGAGTGTCAGGCCTGATGGAAGCCTTTCCTCTAGGGGACATGATGTGCTCTGGAAGGAAGGCACAAAGGGAGACCCTTGTGCAGGGGCAGCGTGAATATGGCCAAACACACCCCCTCTTCTTGGTGCTCTGTAAGGAGCTCTGGCAGCACGTTTCTGACTGTTAATTTCTGAACCTAGAAAATATACTTGACTCCTGGATCCAGAAAATACTCTTCCAAGTTGAAAAAAAAAATCATCGTTCTTTTTAAATGGGGTAACATCTCTGGAATACATCGTTCCCAAAATAAGAGCCTCCAATTTGGAAAAATCTAGCTGAAATAAATGAAAATAACAGATGGAAGAGAAATAACAGACGCTATCCAAAGAACAGCAAGAGATATGAAGTGGGGAATCATCTGTCTAGAAAATGGTACTCAGTTGTACTTTTGAAATTAAAGGTACATTGACTTCTGAAGAGATTGCGATTTTTCTCTTGATAGTTCCCCTTTACCCGTTATGTCCTTTCTGAGCCACGGTTAGAGCATAGGAGGTATAGTTTGCTTTTCTATTCCTGTTTCTCCCATTTGTGCAGTTTCCATCTGTTCAAAGGTGTTAAGATCAACCGTTCTGGTCTCCTGGATCAAGGTTTGGGCTCTTGGCAGAGAGCTGGATAAATACAGAGTCATGCTATTAGCATAGGGATGTTTAATAACAGATTATTTATGTCCTTCTTGGCTTGTCTGAGTGCAACTGTGGGCAATCCAGGTCTCCTCGGCAGCCTGCGGAGTGCCCGTGACAGCAGGGCTGGGCCTCTGCTCCTCAGCTCAGCCACAGGAGGCCCTCGAATGGTGACAGCAAGGCCTCCCTGGTGCTCCTCCCACGGATCTCCTGAAGCGCGCTGTTCCGCTACCTCATTGACAATGGAGCCTGTGGGTTACATAATTCATTATTCCATTCCTGTTCTTTTCATAACTGTGAGACCTGGCGCATTGCTGACTTTCTGGGTTTCCTTCGTC
Source organism: Ailuropoda melanoleuca (assembly GCF_002007445.2). Taxonomy (NCBI): domain Eukaryota; kingdom Metazoa; phylum Chordata; class Mammalia; order Carnivora; family Ursidae; genus Ailuropoda; species Ailuropoda melanoleuca. The sequence continues at coordinate 99,040,930 of NC_048227.1, read as the reverse complement.
TTCTCAACCTCCCTTCCCATGTTCCCACGAATGGCTTTGAGGGATCCATCCACCGTGAGGCAGTAGATGAAGGCTTTGTCCCTGGCTGTGTGGGCACCCCATCCCGCTGCCATCCCCTCGCTGGGGTTTCCAAGAGATATTTACACAAGGGAAGAGATGGAAGATTTGGTTGAACAATTTATGTCTCCAGTCTGGTTTCTGTCTCTCATCCCTACCCTGTTTGTCTGGTCTAATGAAATGAATGACTCACTTCGTTTTAAGTTTAGGTAGAGACAGTCATGAGCCACTAGCATTCATTCCTCTCCATGCTCACCCCCTCCACCCTCGTCTTCCCCAGCTCTTTGCCCCTCCAGAGTGGAAGGCATAGCCTGCACGGAGGCGTTCCTGGCCTGAAATCTCGCCCCTAAATGCCCCTGCAGAAGGAGAGGAGGAGAGGAGAGAAAGAGAGAGAAATGGAGAAACAGAGAGAGAGAGATATGGAGAAAGGAGAAAGAGAGGACACAGAGAGAGAGACAGAGAGATGGAGAGAGATAGAGACAGAGAGAAACGGAGAGAAGAAAGAGGATAAACAGAGAGGAAGGAGAGGAGTGAGGAGAGAGAGACAGAGAGATGGAGACACACACACCCAGAGACAGAGAGAGAGAGAGAGGACGTGGGAGAGGAAAGAGAGAGAGAAAGAGGAGAGACAAAGGCAGAGTGACACAGAAAGATAGAAACAGAGACATAGAGACACAAAGAGAGAGACAGACAGAGAGACACACATACAGGCAGAGACAGAAAGACTTCACCAGTCTGTTTCCCGGGAGAACGTATCCCCTAACCATTCCTAGACTTCGAACACACTCCGAAGGGCGCCATTTGTCAGAGGCAGCGGGGTGAGTCTTCATGGGAGCCGCACCGCGTCCTTGAGAGAGCTGCAGAGATGAGTTCAGAGTAACCGGACAGAAGCTGACGTGGCCATTTACTCACTTCCCATGTCGCTGCAGTTTTCACAAACAGTTGTTAAGTACCCGGGCATTTTTCAACGGGGCCCCATACCGTCTCCCTGAAAGTTTCAGTGGGAGCCACTCCAGAGCAAGAGCTGGGAGGGCCTGAGAAATAATACAGCACAGACTTTCCAACTCTTCCCCAAGCCCTCCATTCACGTTTTCATAAAGTCTTAGAGCAAGAAGTGACATTCTACCTCCCCAACGTCAAAGAGGGGGACCTCGAGTTTGTGCTCCCCAGTTAATGACTGGGGGGGGTTAGTGAAGTGGAGCCTAGAAGAATGGGAGACAATTAACTTTCCACTGGACGTTCTCAAGCAGAGAAGCTGCTATAGCAAGAGTTTGGCTTTAAGTTTGAACGTTAGGCCAAAGTGGTACACCTGCTTGCTATCAAAGCCTCCCAGATTATCGCTTTGCTTTTTCTTTCTCCACCCCCCCCCCAACAGCTGCTAGAAAAAAGCATGTTCTTTCCTTGTAGTCTATATCTTTGGAACTTGACATCATTCCTTTGCCTTCTTTGGCAACATAAACCCAATAAAGACGAGGGGCAGAGGAACATATCTTTTTCTGAAATGAGATGAGAAAGATTTTTGAAGAAAAGAAAATCCATATCACTCTGTATGAGGAAGACCTTCTTCTTTTCTGACTCCATCAGTTCTTGTTTTCCACATCAGTTTTTGTCTTACTTATCAAGAACATCTGACACCACAGGAAAATTGTCTCCTTCAGATTGTTGGTGCCCAATTTCCTTCATGTGTAGGTCTACCCATTAGAGGCCAAACTTCTCTCACGTCGGTGCATTGAGCCCAGGTCCTTGCTGCTGAAGTTCTTCAAGAAACATCACTGTACCCTCTACTCCCAGTCACTTCCCTGAGGCATCCTTACCCCTTGTGGCCTGGCTTCTGCCTCCACTATTCAATTGAAACTGCTCCTGTAAGGCTCACCATTCATCTCTTCGTTGCAAACTCTGTGCTCATCTTCCTAAACTCCCTGCCACATTATCACTTCTCCTTAAAACCATCTCTTTCCCTTTTACAAAGCTGCTCTCTCTTCTCTACCTTCTGCCCTAGAAATTTGGATACCTCCCATGGTTTTCTCTTCTTTTTTCTCACCCCTTGGCAATTCTATCCATGCTTATAATTTGACCATTTACCTCCCCATCTCTAGGGCTAACACTTCTCCTGTGCTTGTGAGCTTTTCCTTCCTACCTGCCCGATGAACATCTCCAACAAGTTGTCTTATAAGTAATTCAAATTCATTATTTCCAACTGAACTTGTCTACTTTTCTCCACAATGTCCCGTTCCTCTGTGTTTCCTATTTCCAGGACACTCAGGACCATCATTGGTCATACTTTTAACCTATCTTCTTTTCACTCCATTCCCATTTTCATTACCCCCTACTTAGGCACTTGGTACCTCTTGTCCAGACTGCTGTATAACGAAGCCGCTGTTCTTTCTTCCACATCCCTCTGATCTCAAGCATTGTGCGAGTTCACACCCCCTGTGTAGCTCTGATTATGCTACTCTTCCTGACCCACAACTTGCAGTTATGGGTCTTTATTACTCCTCAAGGTTACCATTTGTGCCTTAGCTTTTAACACCCTTGATGTTCTGGTCCCAGTATTTTTTTAGTTTCCTATCCTACCACTTGGCTAAAAACTGAAATGTGTTATATTCCCTTTCTATGCTTTCTATTTCTCTGCTACGTTTACTCTATTTAGTCTATTATCTCTGCATTTCCCCTAATCATCATATTCTCCAATCCTGTCTTGCCTTTATGGACTCTCTTTAATGAAGCCGATGTTGCTCATCTCATTCTCCTTTCCCCATTTTGGAACACGCGCTATGGCTTACATTGACCACTCTTTGCATTATCACAGTTCAACTTATTTTAAAACAATGATGTTCAAGTTTTCATCCTACCAACCTCCTAGGAAATAGGGAAGCTTATCTTGTGCATTTTTAAATCTCCTCCAGCATACAGCGCACAGCCTTCCTTGCATTGTAGGTGTTCTATTTGTTGCAGAAATGGAAACCATCTTGATTTTTCTTACCATACTTGGTTAGCAATCAAAACTACCTTCATCTCCTTCTTTCTCACTCCTCCTCCTTCCCTTGCCCCATTTATATATAAAACACAGACTGCTACCATATGGTGCCTTTCTAATCACACTCTCGTGGGAGAGGAAGAGACATGTTATTACAGACTACTGATCCTTTAGCTGTATGAAATGACAATTCTAACTTAAAAGCAGATAGTTGATTTAAAGTTTTGTAGTTTCTTTTGTTGGATTATTTAATCTCCTTTACCAGGAAGCTGAATGATAGGCACGTACCCTAAAGATTGCATTAATATAACTTTGCAAAGATTTTAATGTGAGACACCCTTTAACAAACTGGAAAATCAAAAGCCTGTGGTGGGTAGGTATAATTCTTGAAGGGATATGACTTTCTTTTTACTTCAGTATAATCAATGTTGTGGCAGGAAAAAAGTTAGGAACTGAAAAAAAAAACAACCTGAAAAAAAGTTCTAGGTGATGAGTGGAGAATAAAAAGAGGAGAAATCAAAAGACAAATTGTTCAACATAATAAGCAAATGACAGACTTCTGGTGACAACCAGAGTGGAGTAAGCCTACTACTTCTTATCCATCCCACTGAGTAAAAGTCAAACCTCTGGACGGAACACAATAGGCAATTACCTGAAGGCTCAGAGAAGTCAATAATAGCTGTCAGGCAGAGGAGGGAAGTCAAATTTGAAGAACAGCCAGAACCGGTAAGTTCCTAATTTTTTCTCTCTTTTATGTCTCAACTTCAATTTATGGAAGGCCAACAGTCTGAAAGGTGGAACTATACAACAGGTGTGAGGAGCAAAACCCAAAAGAATGCTATCTTTCTGGTCAGAGAGCCGGGAAAAGAGGCCCCTGAAAGTCAGAGAATGTAGGATGCTATCGTTGTTGTTTTTATGTTCAGGAAAAAAACTCCTTCAGGAACGAAAGTGAAATAAAGATATTCTCATCAGCTAAAGGAATTCTTCAGGGCCAAAGGAAATGCCATCTCATGAAAAATTGAGCATCAAGAATGGAAAAAAAAACCCAACAGAATTGTTAAATACTTGGGTAAATATAATAGACTATTATTATCATTTTGAGTTTTAAAAAATATATATGACTGTTGAGAGAAAAACCTACACTCTTTGTGATGTGGTTTTAAATCTGTGTAGCTTTAATACATATAACAGGGAGACTGTAAAGGGAAGAGGAAACAGGGACCTACATGGCTAAAAGCAATAACATATTAACTGATATTAAGTGAATATAAACTGATATAAGTAATATTAATTACTAATGTAATTAAGTGAACTATAAAAAAAGCAACGACTAAAGAAATAGTGAAAAAAAAAAAAAGAAGTATGGCCTAAAATCAAACAAGTCAAAAGAAAATATTTTAAAATGTTCAAGTGATAGAAGAGAAGACAGGAAAACAGTGAGCCAAGCAAAAAATCAAAGAGCCCTAGAGAAAAACAAACAATAAAATATAAATTTGAATTAAAGTATATCAATAATTCTAGTAAATGTTAATTGTTTAAGTAAACCAAATAAAAAATAGGGATTCAATTGGAGAAATTCAATTGGAGAAAAAGCCAAGACTCAAATATACCATGTCTATAACAAGCCCACGATAAATAAAATTTTATAGATAGATAAATAATTAAAAAGATAGAAAATGATATGCCATGCAACAAGAAAATCAGAAGACAGATGGAAATGCTATATTAATACCAGACTGAGCAGAGTTAAAATGATTAAAGACAAGCATTACATAATGATAGAGGGGTCAATTCATCAAAGAGGCATAGTACGTCCGAATGTGCATGCATACACCTACCAAAGTTAATGATACATGAAGCAAAAACTGACAGAGCTGAAAAAAGCACAGAGAAATCCACAATTATCATTGAAGACTTGAGCGGTCATTGTTCAGTAGTTGATAAAACAAGTAAGTATAAAATCAGCAAGATTTCAGAAACCTGAAAAACACTGTCATCAACTTGAACAAATACATATTCTAAAGTATTCCATCCAATAATCATATAATACACATTTTTTTTCAAGTACACATGGAAACTTCACCAAATTAGACCATATTCTGGGCAATAAAACCCACCTTGAAATAAAAGAATTGAGATCATTCAAAGTGTGTCCTCTGATTATAATGGAATTAAAAGAGTTAACAACAGGGGAGAGATACCTGACGTATTCTCAAATACTTGAAAATCTCACATACTTGCAAATAACCTATAGGTCAAAGAGAGCATCTTAAGGGAATTCAGAAAATATGTTGAAACAAACGAAAATGAAAACACAATTTGTGGGGGTACCGCTAAAACGGTGCTTAGTGGAACATTCTTTTCATTAAATGCTTGTATTAGAAAAGAAGAGAGATCTGAAATAAAAAATCTAAGAGCTAAAATTTTTAAAAAAACAACAAACAAAACCTGATAAAATCAAGTGGTGGAGGGGTTGAAGAGCAACTGGAATGCTTACACGTCCCTGGTAGGAATGCAAAATGGTAAAGCTGCTTCGGTGAACATTATGGCTGTTTTTTACAAACTTAAACATGCATTTAACATATGACACAGTGATTTCACTCCTAATTGACTCAAGGGAAATAAAAATCTATGTTCACACTTCTTTGTGTGAACATAGGTTTTTCACAATTTTGTATCACAAATTTTATTCACAAATTCGTATCACAGCTTTATTCATAATTTATTTCCCAAACTATAAACAGCTTAAATATCCTTCAACTGATTTTATTAGTTTCCTGGGGCTGCCATAACAGAATATTACAAGCTCGGTGGCATAAAACAACAGATATTTATTTCCTCACAGTTCTGGAAGTTATGAGTCCAAAATCAAAATGTTGGCAGGGCCATGCTCCCTTTGAAGACTCTAGGCAAAAATCCTTCCTTGTCTCTTCCTAGCTTCTGGTGGCTCCCAGCAATTCTTGGTGTTCCTTGGCTTGTAGATATATCACTCCAATCTTTGTCTCCATTTTGACATGGCTTTCTTTCTCGTGTCTCTGTATCCAAATCTCTTTTTCTTTTTCTTATAAAGATACTGTCATTGGATTTACGGTCCACCCTAATCCAGTGTGGCCCATTTTAACTTGATTATATCTGCCAAATAAGGTCACATTCACAGATAATGGAGGTTAGAACTGGAACACATCTTTTCTGGAGTTGTAATTCCACTCACTACAATGGTGATTGGATAAAAACACTGGTACATCCATCCAATGGAATATTACTCAGAAATAAAAAGGAACAAACTATTAGTACATGCAAAAACATGGATGAGTCTGAAATGCATTATGTTAATGAAGAAAAGCCAGATTCGAACAGCTACATATGATATGATTCCATGTACATGACATTCTGGAAAAAGCAAAACGGTAGAGAGAAAGAACTGATCAGTGGTTGCCATGGATTAGGGGAAGAGGGAGGGTTTGATTGCAAAGAAGTAACACAAGGGAACTTTGAAGGTGATGTTTCCTGTTTCTTGTATCATGTTTGGTGTGAAGTTTGCACAATTCCATTTGTTAAAATCTATAAATTGTACACAAAAAACAAATTAAAAAATAAGTTAGAAATTAAGAGTATATGAACAGAGTTTGGAGGGAACGTAAAGCCAGATATTCAAGGAAAATCACAGATGCAGCGAGATGGGACCTGCTACAAAGGATGAAACTTTAAGAAAAGAGAGCAGTAGGAGAAATACATTTTTAGAAGTCTCGTTGATGGTACGCAATGTGATTGCTTCTTCCATATTACCAGAAAACTTTAAGATCCGTGCTGCTCAAAATTACATTTATGTTTTGTTTTGTTTTTGGAATTCAAAAACTGTATAGCCTGGACTTAAGCGGGAGCAAGTTACTTTTTTGACTATAAAATAATCAGAGGCCAGAATGAGTTGTGATCATTTTTAATGGCAACTATCTTCGAATGTGATGCAAAAGTTAGGCATGGGAGCGTGCAGTTAGGAAGACAAGTTCCCACGTGCAAGAACGTGGGAACCGACATTCACATATTGTCAAAAATCACTTGAACGCTTTACTTTAGACAACTGAGAAAAAAACCAAAACCTAAAATGTAAGAAAGGCAATTTTATGGTTCAAAAGAATCTGAAGAGTGAAACTCAATCATTATAAATTTAATGTGATTTTAGTGTGATTTTAAAACCTTTGAAAGAGAAGTTATATAATGTAAAATTAGAATTTAGTGAAGAAAATTGGTTTAAATTTTATGTTTAAATTTATGAACAGCCAGAGTTAGAATGCAGTTGTGAAGGAGTGTGGCTGTGGGTGGGAATTGGGGGCGAGCAGAAGCAGGCAGACAAAACAGATTGCTTCACTCTTGACTTTGACAACCTTCGAAATAAGGGCAAGACATTTCTAATTGTTTGCCTAAAATATATTCTCCCTTCTTCCTAAGAGAAGCCCAGTTTTGTTCAGAGTGCAAACGACCCCGACAAAAATAAATAAATAAAATAAAATAAAATAAAATAAAATAAAATAAAATAAAATAAAATAAAATAAAAAATCCTCTATTTCCCAGCTTGCTTGTTGCCGGAGGAAGCTGTGTGACACAATTCTAGCCAATGAGACAGGAGAGAAAGGTCACTGCAGGTTCCGGGTACAATTTATTACACGGGTATAGACAACTGTTTCTTCTTTCCTGTTCTCTTTTTCTCTCCTTTTCCTCCTCCTCCTCCTTCCCCCTCCCTTGCTCCTCTATCTTCCTGTTTGGACTGTGGAAGGGAGGGCAAAGGTACAACGCTCCTCTAGGACACGGTGGCCTCTGTGGGATCAACGCCTTATGCTTAGGGCAACAGAGCAGAGCAAGGGGAGGAGTCTGGAATATGGATGACTCTGGGGAGTGCTGAACAACCTTGTACTTCTATGTTCTGACTTCCTGTTCTGTGAGAACAGTGAGTCCTGGTCTGGATGTTTTTCTGTTTCAGGTAACTGAAGCCAGTCCCCAACCAAAGATGTTTTTGAAAGCATAAATCTAACCACTAATAGAATCATAAATAAAATGTATACTTACCAAATTACTAAAAAAGATGAAGGCAGCAAAATGGTGCCTAAACAACAACAACAAAAAACCAAAGTAATAGCCAAAGGACATTAACAAAATGATAAAATGATAAAAACAATTCTACATATACCATGTGGAATAAATAAGAAGAAAAGATTAAAGTAAGATAAAATCTCACTAAACCTGCTTACAAGAGTTGCCTGTCAAGAAAGAATCACCAGAAATTTAAAATTAAATGTTTGTCAGATATTTATCAGGGAAACAACAAAAGAAAGCAGTATGAGGTGGCAGAATTTACATCAGACAAAATAGAAATTAAGGCAACAAATATTTAACCAAGGAAGTTTTTTTATTCTGATAAAAAACACAATGAATTATGAAATGTCCTTTATGAGCCATCTGCCTTAACTATACCTATCAGTCAACATTTCCGGGAAGAAAAAAAGATAAATTGGTTAAAAACTGTTGTGAAAGCCTTTAACATGATCTTTTAGGTCTTCAAAGATCATGGAAATAAAAAATACATAATGACATAGAAAATGTAAATAATACATTTAATGAGATTGAGGCAATCATATTAAGGTGAGAATACATGGTCTTTGTGAGGGTTGAATACATTTTCAGAACTAAGAATTATAAAAAATTACAAAATCAATAGGTGATACACTCTGACCTTTATTCCAAAGAAAATGAAACCACAAAATCAGAGCTATGTAGTGCTGCAATCCATACTTAGATGATCTGGGAAAATACTCATATTATGAACATACAGGATTGTAAGAAAAAGGGTCCTTCAAAATGATAAACTGTATGATCCCAAAATTTTAAATGTGTGGAATAAAATACTATGATTTTCACCTTAGGTGAAATTAAGAGAGATACAACTTTGTGCTACTGTATTTTATGCATTTTCTACCAGTGAGTAGGTGCTGTATTTATAATACATGAAAACAGTAATTGGTGATAAGAGCAGAAAACCAAACTGAGTGTTCAGTATGAACTAATTTTGTGAGTGTGTGTGTGTGTGTGTGTGTGTGAATTTACAGAGACAAAAGTTTAAAAATTTTGCTAACATATTAATAGTAGTTATCTCAGAACTAAGGATATTTCTCCAGTTTTCTACAAAGAATGTCTAACATCTCCATAATTAGGGAAAATAAATATTAATAAAAATTAAGCAGTCATTGGAAGTCTTCCTTTTCAGATGGCATAGGGATTCATGCTTTAGAGCATTTCTTCTTTCTAAGTATGTAGCAACACAAGTTCATATATTTATATATACTTATTTGAATATATATGATATATATTATATATGTGTATATCTATCTATATATATTTAAAAAGGAGAATAGAAAATTAATAGCTGGGTTCAAAACACAAAAGAGTAACTTCAGATGCTGAATGAAGTTGGTACACAAGTCTAGAAGCCAGAAGATGGGACCAGTGACTAAGGGTTTAACTACTGTGGGAACTATCTACATGTGTTCCTTATGAGACAGGCCAGGTAAACCACACTCATTGATTAAAGTCTAGGGCACCTCCCATCTCCAGCGCCTTCCCAAAACAGGAGGCTTGGATTTCTAATACAAAGAAGCAGAGATGCAGCAAGACAAACACATGTACTTATAGTCCAGGAATGAGTTGGGTGGCCAGCTGGACCGGAGGTTGGCACTGGGATAGCCCCAGTGCCACCATGGATTAGGAACCCAGGAACATCATAAGAACTAGGGTGGTGGTGGTGGCTGGGGTGAGAGGGAGGCAGAAAGAAGTGATCATAAAAGTTCTGGACAAGATGGGAGGCTTGGCTAATGAAAGGGGAAGGAGGGAAGAGGCAAGAAAGAAAAGAGGGAGCGAGAGGAGGAATAACAGGCAATTTCTCACTCAAAACTCCTAGACACAGGAGGAACTCTAATACAAAGAAAGATCCAATAATATCAGCAATCAGAAATTCCCTCTAGGTGAATTGTGCAATGTACATAGAAAGAAGGCCGCATAATTAACCGGAACTTCCTTAGAGAGGGATCAGTGTATGTAAAAGACATGGAACCCAAACCAGTTAATCTAGGCATCTAATGTCTGCGCTGGGGAGATGTTTGGTACAGAACCATAACTTAATGCAGATGGACATGTATATGGCTATGTTATATATATAGTTATGTATATAATACAATTTTATATATAATTAGATTATATGATTATGTATTATATAATATAATTTAATTATAATTCACATATAATTATATATTCACATATTATTTAATTTAATATTAAATAATATATACTAAATTATATATTATCATATAATAAAATTATAAACTATAATATAATAATATATATTATATAGTATATAACTTATTATACATTGATATATAATTATATATATTTATATATAATTACATTGTATATTTACATATAATTAAAAATTTAAAAATCTTTGTAAGCCCTATCACCTATTAGGGCAGATGTCAATAGTAGTTAGCAAAGGAGAATATTACTTCACAAGTTCAGTGATCATATGACTCAAAAATACATTCAAGTTCCTAGAGGGTGAGAGGCTCAGTGATTTAATAATATTTTAAAACATCAGAGGTCCCAGCACAAGACTAGAGTATCTTAGAGTCTAAGTACCACCACAGCCTGGGGCGATAGGCCCACGGGGTTCAGGGTTCAGCCTGGTGTTGCTTCCTGCAGCTCTCCTAGGGATATTGCATAATAGGGGTCAGTTTGGACTCTGTAACGTTAAGAGGCTATGAAACCTTCCTAATGCTTCTGGAGAGCCACCCCGTGATACCAGAGAACAGTGCACAGAGTTGTGCCCCTGCTGGACCCTCTGTTCACTTCCTTCTGTGCTGCTCTCCTCCCAGATTCAGATCTCACTTCCCATTTCACCCCCACCTCTGACTCGTGTGTGGCCGATTCTGTTTGCTGTGGAGGCTGTCATGTTACTCAGATGTCCCGAGCTCATGCCTTCAGGTCCAAACCCTTCTTTCAAGATCTTAGATCCCAGGGGCTGGCTGGGAAGGATGTTACGGGGACACCAGGTGGCTCCCACCTCCCTAGAGACCCTGCTCAGTGTTCAGTTAGGATAGAATGTCCCCTTCCTTTATGAGGGCCTTAATCTAGGCATAAGAGGGCCTACTTGTCAGTCCCAGAGTGTCTTTGGTAGAATCCCCCAAAAGAGCTAGGAATCCTCAGGAACGTAAGTACCCCCTCCCATAGCCGGACTCCAAATCCCAGGGTTCAAATGGTGGATGCCAAGATACGTGACACAGAGGAGCGTGTACCGCTTTCTACCTTCAGTGCAGGCAGAGAAGGAAGAAAGGGTCTAATTGGCAGGAAAAACAATTCTAGTCAGACTAGAAGTAACGATTTCCTACTATTGAAGATTACTAATCTTTGAAAGACCGATGAGAGTGTTTTTAAGAAGTCAATAGACTTACCATATGCCGGATAGTCCTCTGGGGGCCAGGGATACAGAAATGGCTAAGACACAGTCTTACTGGGCTCATGGCTGTGGTTGGGTGATGGTTCATCTCACGCAGGGTATCCCAGCCTCCTCCTGTTGACATTTGGGGCCAGATCATTCTTTGTGGTTGGGGGTTAATCTGTACATTTCCGGATGTAAAGAACCATCTCTGTCTTCCACCCATTAGATGCCAGGAGGAGGCCCTTCCCCACTGGTGACAAAAATGTCTCTAGTCATTGCCAAATGTCCCCTGGGGGGGGCGTGCACAGTTGCCCGAGTTTGAGAATCACTCATCTAAGAATGTATTAAGATCCATGAACCCTGATTTTTTATTTGAGCTGGTATTTGGGGAGAAATAATTCTCTTCATGATGTTTTTACATTGAACAGATCCACTGGCTGGTAAAAGAAAAATGGGGAGGAGGCGGTAGCCTGGTGGGACCCCAGAGTCTTACTCCTGGTGGGCAGGCTTTCGTTTGCCCCTACAATAAGGGAATGGCACAAGGACGGGAGTCACGAGCCTATAGCCATCCGTCCCATCCAGTGTAGCATTAAGGCCCAAGAAGACAAGCCGTGAAAACAAGTCCTAACTGGCATCAAATAAAAGGTTTTTAACCACATGGAGCAAATCATTCTCTGGGCTGTGCCAGGAAGGAATCTGGAAGGGACACAATTATGGAGATTACAACTAGAGAGATGATTAGAGACTTGGGGAATTCTTTTTTCAAGGACTTGCTAAGGAAATGGGACTGTAATTAGAAAGGGAAGTAGAATGAAGGCTTTTTTTTTTTCCCTCTCTTTTAGGTCAACTAAAAAGCTTCAGTAAAATATATAACAAGAACCTACAAAACTTCCAAATCAGTGGGAAAATGTGCTAACTACAAAAATCACTAATGAATACATCCTAAAGCAAAATACTGCATTTGAACATCAGTCTCTCCGTTACCTGTCAGGTCCGGAGCTTTAGGAGTTTGGGGTATATCCTGGAAGAGCAGCTGACAAGCTATTGAAATGAAAATTCTGAATAAAATTAGGACAGCCCATTAGCCCAAATGGGGGAACATGGTAAAAGATTTCATGGATTCGTGAGTTGTGATTTTTTTTTTTTTGTCATTGATATTCTTACTTAAAAGTAGAGAAAGTAATTTTTGCATTTTTGGGTAGGGGGGATAAAAACCAAACTGAGATCTGAGGTTTTTATAGTTTGGCAAATTTCAAAGATATGAAAGCAGAATTTTTGGCACTCGGGGACTGAGAGGCAAATGACATCATATGGCTTAAGGGAAATAGAGAGCTAAAAACGTACATTTGGAAAATTTCAGAAGCTGGCTGCCGCTGAAATAATTTTGAATTTTTTTCCAGTAAATTTAGTTGTCACAAAAGGCGCTCGATTGACAGCCCCACAGAGGAAAACGTGCGAGTCCGGGAGAAGCGATGTCAGCTCCTGCCTGACGAGTGCCTGGGCTGGAGGGCCTGTGGTTACCTTGTCAGAGCTGGCCTTTTGGGGACCACTCCTGGCGTTGGTGACACCCTGGGGGTGAGTTCAATGATTCAGCTGCGGTCTGGTGGGCTTGTGGGGAGGAAGGAGAGCCAGTTTCCACCCTCCGGTCTCAGTTTCTTGAGTCCCGTGGCATCCCAAGTTATTATTGGGGTGATTTGGGGGATTATTCATTTTGAAGCTCAACTTAGTCGTCCCAAAGCTTCTGCGTTACTTTTCGTTACTTTCGTCATGGACATGATATCATCTTCAGTAAGTGGCAGGTGAATTCAAACACGGAGGATGGTGACAATGGATGAGGGGAAAAAGATATTCCAATAAAACCATGATTGATGATTGACCCACTGAATCCCTCATCCTTGTGTGGGGGAGGGGAAGCCGGTTGGAGGAAAGGAGGTGTATCTGGGCTTATGATGGATCCAGGGTGGGAAAACTGAGGTAACAGGACCTTTTTCTGTCCTCTCTCTCTTTTTTTTTTCTCCCCTAGCTTGCTAATTCTCAGCAACCAACCTGGAGTGTATGGCTTTGCAGAGAGGTGGTAAATGAGATGTTATATAAAAACATCCTTAAATGAGGGAAAAAAAATATTAAAATGGGATAAAAATAAAATGAAGGAAGAACAGAAAAAGCACTTCATGCTTCAAACACACACCCGCAAAGGGGAAAAGGAATCGAATGCATGGGAGAGTTTGGGTGAGCCATGTATAGCTTTACCTGAGGTCTGGCCCCTGTTGTGATGTTATTGTGTTCAACCCTTCCAAACCCAGCCCTGGACAGCTTGCCAGATTAACATTGGTGTCGATCCTCACGTTGGAGCAGCAGGACTGGGCCATGTGGTGTGCTCTTCACTATGGTCATGTCCAATCAATTTCCTATTTGTTTCCAAATCTTGCTTTAAAGCATTTGGTTTCCCTCCCTCACTGTCTAACTCGGCTCTGGATTTCCCGCAGGATTACTGAACGTGCAGGTGTTTGCCACGACTACATCCGGAAATACTCAAAGTTTCACCCTGAAATCATCTCAGACTGCTGCTTTCTGATTACGGGCTCCTCTTTGTACCTCCCCTCCCTGCCTCCCTCCTCACTTGGGAGAACAGAAAAGGTCTGAGCCATGGAGCCTGTCAGCTCTCTCCTTGCTTTCTTTTCCCCAGACAACCTGAACCTTTCGGGATGAATTCCATCTACCCCTCTCTGGTTTACCTACTTGGTTTTTTATTTTTTTAATTTTTTTAAATTTTTCCCTTCCTTACCTTCACTTTTTTGAAGGCTAACCGGGGCACTTGTGGACTCTTGATCCTAACTCCTTTTGTTTCCCCAAAGTCTCTGCTACATGAATTATTCCTTCTTTTTCTTAAATCTTCAATTACTCTTTCCCTACACTGGCTCCTACCCCCTCTGGCTACAAACGTACTTAGATCTCCTTCATCTTAGGAGAAAAACATCTCCTACAAAAACTTCTGTGTCTCCCTCAACTATTATCCTTTTCAAACTCCCTTTCAGATAGATGCCTCTATTTCTTGACCTATACTTGACTCGTCAACATGATTTGATTCTGCCCCTGCCCCATCCCCACTCCAGACTTTTCCGTAGAAATTGTCAACAGTGGTCAATCTCTAATTGTCAAATCAAATTGGGTCATCTGCTTTCATCTTCCTTTTACCTGGTTTCCTAAGCTTGATACCAGTACTTAATTTTCTTCCTTGAAACTCTTTCCTCCTGATTTTGCTCCAGTGTCTTTGAAACACATTCATTTTATCCTCGCTGGCTCCTTTCCCTTTATCCTCTCCCTAAATGTTGACTCTCCCTTTGGTACCACCTTCTCTCTTCATTCTACAAGCTCTCTCTGGGCAGTTTTATTTACTCCTGTGTTTTCAACCATGTCTTCGCCATGGATGACTTTAAAAATCATACCTCCAGTACTGACCTCATGTTTGAACTCCTCTGTAGTATTTCCAGTTGTCTTCTGATATTTCCAATTCACTCTGTCAAAAAGTGAACTCAGTGTTTCCAGAATCTGGCATGGGACTTGGTATGCGACAGTCTTGCCGAAGCAGAGAAGAGTCTCCAGCAGGTCAGAAGATAGTTTCCTAGCTGGTCACTTCTGCATTCTTCCCTTTCCCCTGGAGAATTCAAAACCAAGCAGATGCAAACTGGTAATTCCCATCCTGACTCATCTTCAGAACCTCTATCAATTCTGTAATTACAGAAAGCAGAATACAAAATAATGACTTCAAACTCTTGTATGAACAGAGGTGTTGGCAGCTTTGCCGTGGGACCAGAAGGCCTTGAACAGCCTGACTTTTGGGCTAGTACAGAATTGGTAGATGCTTCGGTGTTATCTGTGTGCCTTGATCTATTCATGCTACTTCCCTTGCATATCCTGAAATTCTAGCTCTGGAATTCTGCATCAAGGCTCAGCTCTGTTATTCTCCTGGTACAACATGTTTTATTCATGTTATTTTAGTCCAAATTCATTTTGCCTCCTGGTAGAGACTGATAATTCAGACTTCACCCAAGATACTGGGAAACAGAGAGGGACACCGTCAGCAGGTGGTAGCACTGATCTCATCAGATGGATGGTTGTTCCTCTGAATGCCTGTTTCATGAAACCCAGAGAACAGAATAGTAGGAAAGTATTTGGGGGGAGGGGTAAAAGATATGGAGGCTCCCCCTGATCTCTCTTAGAGGTGACATCTTAAGCTATTACTTATTCATAATAAAAGTTAACACTAGCAATGTTTTGTTGGGGCCACTTGAAGCACCTCATACATTCTTTGGGGGTACCTAAAAAAAAGAAGGAACCTTGGACCATTAAAGAGAAAAATCAAGAGTAGGGGGCATTTGGACAAACAAACCCCATTGCACTCTTGTTAGGGTCAGCAAAACTACCCCAAGATTTCTGACCCCTTTTTTGCTATGGTGGTCTAATAATGATGAAAATACACATGGATCGAGTTCAACTCAGGATCTCAGGTTTTGAATTGGAAGCCAGTATCTACCCATGGGTGGTTCACCTACAGAGGGAGATGGATGTTGGAGTCACTCTAGGAATGCAGAGATCTTTCTGTCTCCCAGGCAGGAAAGAAATGCAAATAAGGATAAAATATACAATGATTAGTAACATAATTCTTTTCTCTCTTTAGTATTTTTATCTGGACCCCAGTTTGAAGGTGTGTTTAAGGAGATCTATGGAAAGCAGTCGTCTGGCATAGGGGTCACTTGCTGTTCTGTAGGGGCTGAGCAGAGAGGTGGAGAGGAGGGAAGACAGTGCGGATGTAGGAGAGAGGCGTGACTCTGCTCACAACTAGAAGACACTTCCTAATGGGACACACGGAGCCTGATCTAATTCTCCTGTGGGGTTTCAGTCTGGATACTTTCAGATCTTTTGAACTCAATGCTTTTATCTTCTACTGACTCAGTCGATGCAGATGCACAAGTCCTGTGAGGCAGTAATGTCACCAAAAAAACTGTGTCCTCGGCTTTTATTGTTCTAATTGTATCCGCTCTGGAAGGCATTGGAATTGACACAGCCCAATCAATAACGACTACTTTTAAGTGAGGAACCGTTCTTGGAGACACTGCCGCAGCATTTGAGATTTACAGGTATTTTCTCATTCAATTAAGAAGATGGAGACCATTCAACCTCTGCTGGTCAGAGAGCTGGAATTCCTGTAACAAACTTTTGCCCAACTATATTTGGCTGCAGAATTCCCCTGTCAGAGAAAATGTGGGCCGTGTCCCCTGACTTGATGCCCAGTGTTTTACATATTCAAGAGAATTGTGTGGAACAGAGCAGAGTGTCCTTTCAGTTTACTGGGAAGAAGTCCTCTTGATCCAAGTTCTCCTTCTTACAAGTTTGCTTGGATCAGGCAAAAAGTTGTCCATTCATGATGGTCCTTAACAGCTTGCAGCTTCTTCTACGACCACAGAGGGATGATCACCGAAGCTATGCCATCCCTCAGAGCAGCTTAAATGCTTGATGTATATATAGCAAACAATTTGAGTTCCCAGATTTGGGTATTTGGTATAAACTCTCCCAACCTGTTGTGGACAGAGGAGTCTCCAAATGTAGGTACAGCACTGGACCAGACATGGAGACCCTACAGCTGGAGGGTAGGACAATCAAGATACCTAAAGCTCAAAGTTAGTAATAATTTAAACAAATAAATCCTATATATACAATAAAGTGCACAAATATTAAGTGTGTAACTCAATGAAATCCCCCCTACACACAGATCAAAATCAAGTTATAGAATACTGCCCGCATTCTAGAAAGCTTAATCCTGACTTTTCCTAGTCAATACCCCTGAAAGCTTACCATTATTTTGACTCTTACCCCATAGATTACTTTTGGCTAATTTGAATTCTTTTGTATTCCACTTTTTATGCCCCACATTATATTGGTGAGATTCACCCTGCTGCTGTTTGAAGCATAAATGTATTCCTTTTTAGTGTTACTTACTAGTCCATTATATGAATATACTAAAGTATATTTACCCATTCTACTGTTGATGGTCATTTGAAATGTTTCCAAGTCTTAGCTCTTATGAGAAAAACTGCTATGAATATTCTTATACCAGTCTTGTACACCGTCAGAAAGTTTTCCAAAGTAGACATAATAATTAATATGTCTTCCAGCAATGGAGGAGAGATTCAGACGTTCTACATTTTTACCAATACTTAGTATTTACGGTCTTCAAAAATTTTAGCCATCCTGGTGAGCATGTAGTGATATCTCACTGGGGTTTTATTTTGCATTTTCCTGATGAATATACCATCTTGCATGGACCATCGTTCCTTCTGCTTAATGGTCATTTGGATAGCTCATTTACAGAGTATCTGTCCAAGTGTTTTGTTCATTTTAAAAAAATGGGTTGTTTGGGTTTTCCTTATGGATATAGTAATGCCGTGTATATTCTGAGTTCTTTGTCTAGTGTATATCGCAAATATCTTATCCTAGACTGTCAGTTGTCTCAAAAGTGCTGTCTCCCCAGGATTCTGTCTTGCTGACACTGATGGTTATACCTAATTCCAGCCTTCCAGTACTGAAGTCCAAAGGAAGCAAGGAGAACCAAGGGGGAAATGGAGATCCCATATCAAGTGTTATCCAGTGGGACGGTGCATTTTCTGTACCATCCCTAAACCCCCACACCTCACGGTCCTTCATATCTCAGGGTGCCTTGTACTCATGTCTGTTAGCACTCACAGTATACTGCAGTCTCTTGACAAGACGGTGAGCTCCTTGAAGACAGGAATATGTCTTCTCATCTTTGTATCCCCAGCAACCAAGTCAGAGCCTGGCTATGTTCCACTTTGTCATTGCTCAAAAATTACATATTAAGGAAATAGATGAACGGGATGATTTTAAGCATAGAGGCAACATGACAAGATTTGCATTTTAAGTAGATGATTCCGGCAGCAGTTTGGAGAGAGAGGATGGCAGTCTCAAATATTAAGTGGCAATTTTAGATCACACCAGTTTAGACAGCAAAGCCAGAGAAAATATGCTGAACAATAACAGAAAAGGTCTGCGTGTATCTTTCTTCTGTAGCCAAGGGATGCATGATCAACCCCAAGGCAATGATAATGTCAAATTTTGTTGGAGAATTTACTGAATCTGACTCGGTGATAGATGACAATACAAGACAACGAAAAAGATATGTCACAAAACCCAAACGACAAATGTCAACTGAATAGTGCAGACAGTTAAGTGCTAAGAGTTCAGAGGAGCTACTGATTACCGTGAGCCACACTGATCAGGATCTTACTAGTAAGATGTTTTCCTTAATACTAAGATGTTAGCTGACATTTTTTTTATTATGATGATAAATATTATTACAAACCCGAAACTAGAATGAATTGAATGAGAAAATACAAATGATGAAACTTGATGTTTCTATTATCTCTCAGCCTCAGAATCAGCACTGAGAAGGGAGGAGTCAGTGGAAGTTTCTAGAGCCGCAAGGATCAGCACTGCTGAACTCCGAACAGCAGTGGCTCTGTAGGCTGTTGTCAACTGCACATTCGTGGACAGGGGTGCTCACCCCCTCTACACAGTGGACCCTGCCTCTGCACTCATGCTCTACTCTTCCAGCCAAAAGGTACTTTTACCAAAGGACCCCAATGAAGCTGACCATGCACTTTCTGGAGCTTTTATAGATGGGGAGGATATAATACTTACAAATCCTTAGGTTACATTTTTAATTTAGAATTGATGACACTCAAAAAACTCTACAAACTTAATTTTTTTTAAGTGCCTGGGTGGTGCAGTCGGGTAAGCATCTGACTCTTGGTTTTGGCTTAGGTCATGAATTCAGGGTCGTGAGATCCAGCTCTGTGTGGGGCTCTGCACTCAGCACAGCATCGCCCTAGGACTCTCTCTCTCTCTCTGTGCCCCTCCCCTGTTCTCTCTCTCTGTCTCTTTGTCTTTTTCAAATAAATAAATCAAATCTTTAAAATAAAATAAATAAAGTGGTAAGTTTTTTTACTGCGGTAAAATACGCATAATACAGAATTCACCAATTTAAGCATTTTTAAGTCTACATTTCAGTGGTGTGGAGAACATTCACACTGTTGTGCAACCAACACCACACCACAACTTGTTCATCTGCACAAACTAACCTTTGTCCCCATTAAACACCTCTTTCCTCCCCTCCTCCCAGCCCTTGGCGAGCACCCTCTGTTTTCTGTCTTTATGAATTTGATTACTTTAGATGCAGTATTTGTCCTTGTGTGACTGGCTTATTTTACTGAGCATAATGTCCTCAAGATTCATCCATCTTGGAGCATGTGGCTTTATGAGATTGAATAATATTCTATTGTCTGTATATACTACATTCTGTTTAGCCATTTAGAAAGTTAAATTCTATTATTCCTACTTCTCCAAAGTGAATGTGAATATTTTTGTAACTTTTTACACATTTTCAGAAGAAGAAATAAAGTGGGAGGGAAGGGCACTAAAATTTATTGAGAAACTACTATGTACCCAGAGCTGGGCAGTATTCTTTACACAGCGTAGCCATCTGTGCCTCACACCAGCCCTGTGAAGTGGGTGTGATCACGCCAATATTCAGCCAAGGGGGTGGAGTGATTTGTTCTCAAGCTTATGAAACCACAAAGATTATTCATTTTCCACTATTTTGCTGTGCATGGGGACAAAGCCCAGAGAAAGCTGACACTGTGCAGTTTTGAAATGTATAGAGTTTATCTTAGGTTATTCCTCATACTTTTACCATCTTTCCGCTTTCAACGCCCTTCCCCTACCTCCAGATAATCTATCATCTAGGTCAGCCTGATTCTAGCTTTAAGAGGAATCATTTTCTTATATCAAAAAGGCACATAACTGAGTCAGGAAAACTATGATTATTTCAATAGATGCTGAAAAGCATTTTAATTCTTCACATTCATTATTTAAGAAAAAAAGAACTTAAATACTTAGCAAGCTGAATGACAATATCCGGGTCCCTTGACCCTGGATTTTTCATTCATAAAATGAAAACTAGATCTTTCCAAGTCTTGGATTTCCCTTGTCTCTTGAAGTTCAACCCAATGCTTGATTTTTGTAAATTCCACTGCCATTTTTTCCATTATGGTTTGCAATCCTGGAAGATACTTCAGTGATGGGAATGCTGAATCATAGAGAAGAAAGATTGTGTTTGGCTGCTGGGACTTTGCACCATTGACCCACTGTAGAAATGTCCACACTTGAACTCACTTCTTTCCTAACTGAACAACTAAGCCATGGGGATATTGCTGACTGATAGACTCATTCAATTTTGACAGGTGAGTCTCATGGCTGACCTCAGGCCCATCCTATCGTTTTGCCCTGCCCTACAGTTTTTGTTAAATACTTGGCTAGAGGTCTGCTAGCTAAATGATCAAGTTTGTAGAGGACATGAAGCTAGAAAGGATAAGAAAATTAGGAGTCCAAAGTATTTTTATAAGCTGGAAGCATGATCTGAATTTAAGAATATTAAATAGTTGTAGGGGCCAGCGTTTAGATCCCAAAAGCCAACTAACTGCTCAAGCAGAGATATGGTAGCAGTGAGTTAGTCAGGACTCCCAGAGTCACAAGGGACAGAAATGTAACTTTCATGGACACCACAGGGGCTGGATTTTGGCTCTTATAAGAAAACCATGAAGGCTTGGAACTTGAGTGCTGTTAGACTTTTTCAAGTTGCCTTATTTCTGATTCTCTTTGTGAGTTTTTTTTTTTTTCCTCTTTGAGGAAGAATTCTGGCCTTGAACAGCTCTCAGACTCACATGTTTCTAGTTTAGTCAACAGGAATAAAATAATTCTCCTGCCTCAGTTAAATAAACTCTTCTGAAGGATTCTAATTTGCCTGTACCACTCCAGGCCAAATGTTGTAGCCAGATAGGGGAATGTATAAGAAGCAGTCACTTACCATGTGAATCATATGGTGAGACAATGTTTCCAGCATGAGAGGTACTGTTAGATGAAGGGTCCAAAACAAGAAAGACTTGGGGGTTTCATCGACTATAAAGAAGATAGGAGCTGACGGTAATATGGGGTTGTCAGAAAAGCTGGATGCTTGCCATGATGGAACTAGGGTATCCAGAGCGAGGACAAGATGGGTATCTGTTTTTCACTCTTCAGGTCATTTCTGTTGGTCATTCTGGTTGAAAGGAAAATTGATGAATGAGAATGTCTCCCATAGGAGAGTTCCCAGAAAGGCAAAGAAACACAAAGTTTTGTTACGTGCACAAAATGAAGGATCAGGGATATCCAACCCGGAGAAGAGGGTGTCTATGGAGACCTGATGAATGTGAGTCACGTATCTGAGGAGACAGGACTGAACTTGCCCTGTACTACCCTAGGGAGGCAGTCTGGTACCAGCACCACCTGGGACCTGCAAGCCTTGCTATGCAGTGGAAAGAACACAGTCTGTAGAGCCAGACAGACCAGGCCACTCATTAGAAGTATCATCTTTGGTGCCTTGATTAATGTGCCTCATGGGAAGGAACACATGAGTGTATGAGTATCCTGTAACTCATGTTAAAGGTTCTGTGATGTCATGAATCTGACGCTACTAACACAGTGCCTGACATGTAGGGGTGGCTTCATTCACTGTAGCATTCGTATTAATCGACTTTGCATAAATGTAAGGAAGGCATTTTCACAAATCAGGTGATCCAACAGCAAATGGGATCCCGCACAGGTAGTGAGCTTGCTGTCCGTGCAGGTGTTTAAGCAGAAGCTTGAAAACTACGTGGTAGAGCACAAACATTTCCTCTGGGTAGCAGACTAGGCGGCTTCCAGGGTCCTTTCCGATTTAGAAAGTCAGTGATTCTGGATCCTTATCCGTTTCTTAAATCCTGAAACTATTTTTCAAATTCATATTCATAATTTATCTGTTTTCAAAAATCTAACAAGTAACAGTTTCAGCGATAATTATTGCATTTCTATATTTATAGATAACTGGCACATATGGAGGTGGAATAGCACAATTTGATATTTTCTCATGTGCCAGATTTTTTTAATAAATATAGAAAATCCTATAGTTATGAAAAACTATTTGTTAAAATTAAACATATATGCAACTGGGCATCTGTTCTGATGTACCAGCTCTCTTGAGAACCGGGTTTCCTGTTGCCGTTGGATGGAACCCCATATTAGCCCAGAGTTCAAGGGCCTCATGTGTCAGATGGCCCAAATAAAAACTGAAAAAACTTTACTAGTTCTCACATGTATGGAATTTCTGTTCATTCTGGTTAAAATTTAATTTTCTATCTATAAAAATAAAAAAAATCCCCTCCCTGCAAAAAGCTATAGTAGGATATATATATATATATATAATATATATATATATATATAAATTTTTGTCCTCAAGAAGGAATCCAAGTAGACTCCCTGGTACAGTGACAAGATGAGATTTTTAGAGCCAACTAGATTTAGGTAGAAATTTCTGGCTTTCTTGCTTTCTACCTGTGTGATCTTGGGCAAATTGTTTAACAATTCTTGAGCCTTCTTTTCCCACCAGTAAAAGTAACACCTACCTTTAGGTATGTTGTTAAGGGTAAGATAATAATCAACATGGTGCCTTGCCTGCAATAGACATTTAAAAAATATTGATTCCCTCTTTAGTATGTGTGAGCTTATGCATCTTGGAAATGACCATAGGGATTGTATTGATGTTGGCAGAAGTATTATCTACCATTTATTGAGCGCTGCTTTCGCACTGGGTACTAGATCAAACATGTAAAATACAAATCTGTTTAATTCTACCAGCAGCTCCATGGGATGCATGGCATTTTATGAGACAAAACTGTTAGAGAAGTTAGCTTCTTAAAGATCCTAAAGCTTGCAAGTGGCAGAACGGGATCTTGCAGCTGGTTCCAGAGCCCTGGTTTTTAACACTCACTCTATACAACTTGGCTAAAATTCTAGAAGAATCTTTAAAAGAACCAGAGTAACATTAACAGTGTTTTATAGTTAGCATAGATGGTGCTTGCATTTTCATTTCACTCAGGTGAAACATGAGTTTTTTTGTGTTGTGTGGTTGAATTTTCACAACCTGCTATCTTTTTGTCATTACAACTCCCATAGAGTTTGACAGGTAGCCATTGGCCCAGGATGTCCTTGCCATTACCATGGTGCCAGTAAGTCGGTTTCTGCCACTTTATGACTTGTTTATCGCGTAAGACCAAACCTCTGTATTTATTGTTCTCGACTATTAATTTGCAGGGTGAAATATTCCAGGCACTATGATCTAGACAAAATTATGGATGAATGAGCTCTATCCCTTGTCTCCCTTCACTTGGGAAATTTCCCTTTGGGTTTCTCATGCCCTCCACCTCCATGAACAGTCAGGTCCAGCTGCTTCCATTCCCACTTGTGTGCCTGGGGGATAGGAGCCTCCCGGCAGGCTCGGCAGAGTGCCTGGTACTTACTGCCCGATGACTGCCTGTGACCCCTGAGAGCTTCCAGAGATGCTCAGAACACCTGTTCTTTCAGTTTAGAAGGACACAGCTCTTAGCTTTCACTGAATGTCAATGTTTAATTTGCAGCTTCCAATTTAGGCTTATTTTTGAGAATTCAAACCTCCTTTCAGATAAATTAAGTTAAACTACTGGTGGTGAGGGAGTTGCTTGACCTTGAATTATTTTCTTTTTCTTTTCGGAGGAGAGTTGACAAAGGGGCTGACAGATGAGATTGAACATGCTCTGGAAAAACCAGAGAGAGTTTATGAGCATAAATATACAGATCAAGGAGCAAGTAAATATGTCAGAGACCAGTGGCATTACCTCCAGAACAGAAACCGACCACACCTTTTTGATGATTATGTTAGCGCCCTACAAATTTCATACTCTGTGTTTTAAGTGGTCTTCTATATTAAACTTTTTGATAGTTAACCTGTTAACAAGAATCAAGAATGTCAAGAAGCTACTACTTTTTAAAAAAAGATTTTATTTATCTGAGAGAGAGAGAGAGAATGTACAACCAGGGAGAGCAGCAGGCAGAGGGAGAGGGAGAAGCAGGCTCCGCACTGAACAGGGAGCCTGATATGGGGCTCTATCCTGGGATCCTGAGATCACGACCTGAGCCAAAGGCAGATGTTTAACTGACTGAGCCACCCAGCACCCCAAGAATCTAATATTTTATTTAAAATACAACTGTACCACTTTAATTTTTTAATACAATAAGGTTTTCCTTGTATCCATAAAAAAAATGCTGCTCTTAGGTTTAATGAGCTCTTGTCTTTATGTTCACACTGAAAGTCCCCGAGGAGTGCCAGTTGGCATTTTTTTTCTAAACTGTAGACCACTTGAAAGAGAACAAGGAAAGTCCGAGGAAAAGGAACATATGATTCAACCATCATCTAGGGCAGTGGTTCTCAAATCACCTGAAAGTCTTGTTAAAGTAGATGGCTGGGCCTCGCAGAGTCTCAGATACAGTAGGTCTGTTGTGGGGCCTGAGAATCTGCATTTCTAACAAACTACCAGGTGATGCTGACACTTCCTGTCCAGGGATCCTCTTATAAAAAGAACTGGTCTAGAACAGTGCTCCCTAATGATACATCATGCGAGAAACATAGGTAATTTTAAATGTTCTAGTACCCTCATAAGAAAGTAAAAGGAACAGGTGAAATAATTGGTAGAAATATATTTTATTTAACCTAAAATAGCCAAAACATTATTATTTTAATATACAGTCAGTATAAAAATGATTAATGGTATATTTTACATTCTTATTCCAAATCTGTTGCTTCCTTTACGCTTACAGCACATCCAATTTCAGACTAGCCACATTCCAAGTGTTCAATAGCCACAGGTGGCTACTGGCGACTATATTGGAAAGTGAAGAGGGAATATTCTAGTAAATTACATTGCTAAGAAACAGCTCGAAGAGGTCAATAGTGATTTGCAACACTGGTTGCCCATCAGAAGTGTTTGGAGGAACTTTTAAAATACACCAATGCCTCAGGCCCATTCCCAGAAAAATCTCATTTAGTTGGCCTGGGGTCAAATGCAAAGCACCAGTATTTTATTTTATTTTATTTTATTTTTATTTTTAAATTATTTTTAAAGATTTTATTTATTTATTTGACAGAGAGAGACAGCCAGGGAGAGAGGGAACACAAGCAGGGGAAGTGGGAGAGGAAGAAGCAGGCTCCCAGCAGAGGAGCCTGATGTGGCGCTCAATCCCAGAACGCCGAGATCACGCCCTGAGCCGAAGGCAGACACCTGTTGACTGAGCCACCCAGGTGCCCCAGCACCACTATTTTAAAAAATCTCCCCCAAGTGATTCTAATGTGCAGCCAGATCAAGAATTCCTGGGACAGATGGAAGTGCAACCGAAGGTAGGATTAACCTGTACATGTAGGATCCACCTACGTATGTTTCCTTGGCTCTACGGTCTGAGTGTGCCCTCCCAAATTCATGCGTTGATATTCTAACTCCCAAAGATGGTGGTATTAGGAGGAGGGGACTTTTGGGGGTGCTTAGGTCATGAGGGTGGAGCCTCATGCATGGGATCAGTGTTCTTATAAAAGAGGCTTTAGAGAACGCTGCCCACCACGTGAGGACATGGCGAGAGGTTGGCCCTCTGCAGCCCTGGAGAGGTGGGGAGGGCCTTCACCGGAACTCCGCCATGCTGGTGTCATATCAGGACATCAACCTCCAGAACTGTGAGGAAGAGATGTTTGTTTTTATAAAGCACCCAGTTTATGGTACTTTGTTATGGAAGCCTGAATGGACTAAGTCACTTGGCAAAGGGAGAAGAAACTATTACAGATACCAATACATCTGGGGCACTTTCCAAAAGATTGTTTTATTTACTTCATCTAATCCTGCAAAGCAGATCTTACCGCTATTTTGCAGAAGGTGTAGTGGAAATGTGGCAACGTCGAGTTGCTTAGCCAATTTCAGTTGTACGGAATCAAGAGCAGACCCTAAGCGGCAGATGAAGTGACAAATGCCAAGACCCGCTTTTCCTACGGTACCGTCTTGCCTGCCTTTTCTTCTATACTGATAATGTGGTGTCCCTTCAGCTGGAACTGTGGGTCCGCTCTTTTCTACTTAACTGAATACAATTCCTCACTTTGAAAGAAAACTAAAACCAAATTTCATTAATAATAAGAAAATATAGTCAGTGGGTCCTTTCCACAGAGGATCCAGATAATTTTCCAAATTTTTTGGGTGAGGGTGGGGGCAGCAGGGGCGTCATCAAAACAAGATGATTAAACACAGGCCATTTCCTCTCACTTTTCTGTCTTAAAGGGAACTTCCTCTGGGTCATCCTTTATATTTGATTCTCCGAGTTGAAAGAGATGTCCACTTGATGTCTAAGAAACTTTTCAAGCTCTGACTTACGTACTTTAAAGTTTCTTTTCTTAGAACTGGTCAGCCACCTGTTGGCGGGAACACAGGATCATTGCCAGCATGGCACGCCCATGGGTTCTGATGGCCTGGGGCAGGGGGTTGGACACCCAGGCGCAGCTCTGGTGCTTGGAGGCGGGCACCTGTGTTCCACACTCTCACATAGATTTACTATGAGCTCTCCTGAAGTGAAATGTGTGTCTAAAGGTTTTTTGTGTTTTTCTATCATATGGAAGTTAATACATTTAATGTGCGATTTGAATCTCAGCCCTGAAATGACTTAAGCCCTTATGTATTTCAATTCACTCTATTCTTGCTGGTTTTACATGTAGGAGATGTCTATTCGAGGCTAAGAACTACAATTACTTTCCAGTGTTTTACTTACGGTGTCTCTCCAGGACGATTTTTCAGGTACTTCAAAATCATCAACAAAACAAAATAGGAATTCGAGTCTCTCACTGATCTCAATTGTCCTCAATTTCTCCTTTAACATTAATAGTATAAGTAGATCTACCTAATTAAGCTAATTATTTGTTATTCTTGCTGTAGAGGCTATAAGTGTGACCTTGGAATCCCACTGCTGAGAACCTTAATTCTGAAATACAGTTGACCCTTGAACAACACAGGTTTGAACTGCACAGGTCCACTTATATGAGGATTATTTTCCATAAATTCAGTACAGTACTCTAAACATTTTTTTCTCTTCCTTATGGTTTCCTTAATCACATTTTTCTTTTCTTTAGCCTACTTTATTATAAGAATACAGTATACAGTACATATAACATACAAAATATGTATTAATTGACTATGTTATCAATAAGGCTTCTGGGCAACAGTAGGCAATCCATTGTTGAAGTTTTGGGGAGTCAAAAGTTACACATGGATTTTAGACTGGAGGGCTCAGCACTCCTAAACCCTGTGCTGTTCAAGGGTCAACTGTACTGTCTCGCAAATTTCTATTTTTGAGTGCCTGATCTAAAACATTCCAGTAAACCCTGTTAAAATCCATGTCATGAGTTCCTGAAATTTGGTGACTACTGGTTCAAATAAAGGCATTTTATCCATCCTTTATTAACTTAATAGTAACTGGTCTTCATTATGAACATGAGGACATGACAGAGAGGTAGGAATCTTTAAGGATACTAGTATAAATGTTTGGCCAATTTATACCAGATTTAAGTCAACAACAGCAACAACACAAAGAAGACTCCAGATTATGGAAAAAGAAGGAAATAAGGTTGGATATGTAGGTTTGGTTGAATTAGGTAAACTCAGAATCAGGAAAAATAATTTGCTCCCCAAATTTTGTTCTAGAAAAGAGAAAGTCTTGTAAGTTTTCTCACTGGGTAAGTTATGGAACTGAATTTGAGGATGTGCCAAGGGCTGCTTGGTGGTGGTGGCAGCGATGTCAGTAGGGAGAAGGCACTTTAGTTGCCCTTGGTATGATTTCATCCCACCCCAAGGCACCCCAAATAATAGGTGAAAACAGGGTACTTGCTGTCCAAGTCCCCTAGGTCCCTTCTGGCCAGACTAGATTGCCTAGCTATATAAATAGAATGTTTGTCCTCAGGTCTCTCTGATTCATACAGCTGAGGCTTCAAAAGTTGTGGGTGTCAAGTATCTCCCACTCTAACACTTGCTCAAGACCTGCTACTGTGTGCCAGGATCTTGTCTGCATCCACCACTCGCCTCCAGTCTTTACAAAGAGGTGTGTGGTGAGGACTGTTTAGGGACCGTGGTCAGTGTGCCATACCCCCAGCAGTGAGGAGGACGTGTTTCTCCCTCATCGAAGCCAACTAAAGGAGGGAGCTTCAAGAGAAACAAGCAGGCAGTTTGCTATGTCTTCTGGAGTTTGAGGAACACAGACACTTTGTGAAGGTGCGTGCTGGCTGGAGCTGGCAGAGAAAGGGTTGCCCGAGTTCCCAGTAAGAGGCACAACCCCCAGGGCAGGGTAGGGAGCCTGTCTCCACGCAAGGCGAGGGCCCAACAGAGGGAGTCAACCTGGAGTCTGAGAGCCTTCCTGCCCAGGAAGGCCACCTGAAGGGACCATTTGACCCCAAGGAAGGATGGAAATTCCATTCAGGGCCAGGGAGGAGCGAGCTCAGGGAGGTTATTGGAAAGGAATGTAACAGAAAATACAAAGTTGGTTTCTGTTAGCATCCTATAGTGTGGTGGTACTTCAATAAAATATTATATAAAATATAATTTCAAGTCATTGCAACATAAGGATACAATAAAAGTAAAGTCATGGTTAAACTTTGTAGACCCCCTGGCTTTACCTGAGTCAACTGTCTGTAAGGAATTTTGGAGGCATCACACTAATTGTACTAACTAGGAAGATTTTTTTCAGCAGTGGCATGAGGGACAGGTCAGAGGAGGGAGACAAGAGAATTCCCGCCTCTCTGTTGGCCTTTCTCTTTCCTTGTCCCACCAGCAGATGTCCTTGTACAGAGCTCCCATAATAAGCCCCTGCCCACGCCATCGTTGCACTTATAAAAATTTGATTTTATGACTTATCTCCTGAACTAACCCCCTTACTCCCTGCCAGGGATTCCTATTCCTGTTTGTCTTCAGGGCACCTAGGACAGCTCCTGGCCCACTGTCTCTGTTCTAGAAATGCTTGCCACGAGGGTGAGTGAGGCTCAGTTCTGTCACGAGCTTTGGGGCCCTGAAGGCTGGGGCCTTCTCTGACAATTTACTTTATTTGGGTTGCAGTCCCGGTGTACAAGGGTTGGTCTCCATTCCTAAGTTTCCTCCACACCACCAGTCTCTGATAGAAGAAGACTCAACAGAAAGAATCAAAAACAATGTAAATGTTTGGGAAAACATGGTTGAACCCACAGACAGAACTACTTTCAGTTAGGAGTGGTAATTGGGACACCGGGAACTTTTCTGAAACATGTTTATCTAAGATAAAGGGACCATATGCTATTAAAGACCAGTCTGTATGTGAGGTTTAAGTTGGAATATTGGGGGCTATCTTTATACAGGTGATAGAAGGTTGATCATGAAGTTTACTGAGAGAGAACAAAGCAAAGTAGTAAAGACAGAGTTGCAGGTAAACCAAGAGTGGTGGGTGGGAGAGGGAAGACCCCCCCTCTGCAAAGAGCTAACAAGGGCAGAGGAGATTTGGGGAAGCACTGTCCCTGGGAACCTAAAGGAAAAAATAATTCAAGAGACATTTTGTGGAAACCAAACAGTTTCGTACTTAGAGTTCAAGGTAAGAAATTGAAGTTGAATTTGGATGGCTTTACAAACTCCTTGCCAATCCTCATGTATCAGCATGACCTCCTTTACCACCACTGTCCTACAAAGAGCTGTCAACATATGTCTTTTTTTAAAAAAAAAATTTGCTGTAATGTTATATACTGACAGAATGGAAATTTCCAAATTGAATTGGAAGAAAGTATTGTATTTTATAATATTGTATAAATTATACCAATTTTACACTAAAATATATTCACACTTTCGCAGTTGTTGGGACCAAAAAAAGTATGCTAATCATTTCAAGTAGAGTTTCAATGGATTATTCTTGGAGCAGGTCAAAAAGGAGGTAAAGAGATTAATAAATTATTACCCACACCCAAAGATACCTTCATTCTCTCTCCAAACCTCTGTATGATGTCATGTGATCATGTCCACGGGACTAAATCTAGTTCTTTAAAGAAGAAATGAGAATTATTCTCATCAGCTACCAGCACATGGGTGTGCTGCAACAGGACCTTGGAATATAATCAGAAATTCTGTCAACTTCAAGACCCACAAGTGAAGACTTAGAATTGGCTGAACCATATGAACTAGTCCAAGGTAGGGCATGGCCAAAAATTTGGGGAAGGAAAGCTAGCATGGGGAAGGAAACCAGTAAAATCAGCCTCAGAAGCACTCTTTGGATATTATAGAATTTGTGACTTTTTTTTTTTTTAGACTGGGGTATGACTTTCCTCTAGGTGATGTCCACTGACTTTGCAGGAAGCAACGGAAGAGCCAATCAGGAACAGCCCCCACTTTTTCTCTTCCTTATCTCCTGAAAGGGACAAAGTATCTCCATGGAACCCTCAAGGCAGAGGGAGAAAAAACGGTCTACATTATAAAAACCTCTTTTGTATACATTATGAACTGCCATATCAGGCAATCCATGCACAATTTGAAAATTGCTCAGAGGCTGAGTGTGAGAAAGCTGTACTGTATCAAAGAAAGCGTCCAGAGGACACATTTTCAAAAAGGAAAATTGCCAGCAAACAGCACTGTGGACAATCAACATGAAAACAGGGGCTGATAGAATCACAGCTAAAGGAACAAATGTTAAGCATTCTCCCTTCAGCTCAGCTGGCCTATTATACCTCTGAATACCCAGGCTTACAATGCCTCCCCTTCCTGCCTCCAATTCCAGAAGTGTCAGACAGGAGACACAGTGCCAGCAAAAAACCTTCCACCGATCTCTTGTTAGCTAACTGCGGTGTTTTGTTCCGCGGTTACATGTCTGCACAGGCCGTCATTGTGTCAGTCATAATTACCACCTGTTCGCCCGCTCCCTTCAGGTTCCATCACCTCTGCGGCATTAAGCAGCCAGAGGCAGGAAGCAGTGCCGATTGCCCAGGAGCAGCGACTGTCAGGCTCTGGGTTTCAGAGTATAATTGCTGCCTGCACACACAGAGCCCTGGCCTCTTCCCCTCCTTCCCCTCCTGGATCAGGAAGAAAAACACCCAGCTGCACGCTCTCCACTAACTCACATTCTTTAGGCAGAGGAGATCAGAGGCACAGCCAATGTCATTCTCAGGCTGTGAATCAGACCTGAACTCTCACAGGAACATGCCATTCTGTGACCCCCAAAAAGTTCAATTTTTAGAAACTGTACAGACCACACCTCCCTGCCTCTATTTAGTGCTAAATAGTACTAAATAATGCTTCCAGCTGCAAAGATGGTTTTGTTCTTCCGAGCCTCATCCTCTGAAGTTTTTGATTAGAGACTTTCTTAAAAATAATGTTCGGATTGTGTCATCGCCTCTCCCCCCACTCATCCTCTGATCATATAGAGCAAATAACAGCACTAGCTAGTACTAGTTGAGAACTTGGTGTGGGACAGGCATTGTTTTAAGCATTCTACATTAAGTGCATAATTTAATCTTCATAATGCCCTAATCTGGTAGGTAGCATCTTCATTCCCTTTCATGGATGAAAATATCAAAGCATAGGGGCGCCTGGGTGGCTCAGTCGTTAAGCGTCTGCCTTCGGCTCAGGGCGTGATCCCGGTGTTCTGGAATCGAGCCCCACATACGGCTCCTCTGCTGGGAGCCTGCTTCTTCCTCTCCCACTCCCCCTGCTTGTGTTCCCTCTCTTGCTGGCTGTCTCTCTCTCTGTCAAATAAATAAATAAAATCTTTAAAAGAAAAAAAAAGAAAATATCAAAGCATAGAATTGTTAAGCTCTACCAGCTCCTTAACTGTGCTATGATGTTTCTTTCCTCCAAACCTCTGTACCCTGGGTATTCGTAATGCTAGCCTCTTCCTTCCCATCAAGCTAATTCCTGCACATGTTAAGAATTCATCTCAAATTCCAGTTGCTTGGGAAAGCCCTTCCTGATCTCATGCCCTAGGCTGAATTAAATATTCTTATGAACTTGGTTTCTATCATTTGCATAACTCTTATTTATGCTACCATAATTGTTGGTGTTATGTCTATTACTTCCTTATGGGCGGGGCCTATAAATCTCCCAAATAAATTAGTTCCCTGAGTCAACTGTCTTCTAACTCAGGACTAGTTTAACATCTATATAACTATTAGCAGGAAAAAGATGATGGAAATTATGGCATTTTTTGCCACTGTTTTTTCCCCCTAAAATTTGCCAAAATATGGGGACTTTGACTTTTTATGGTTATCATGAAACACCAGTCAAGAATGTTTATCACTGACACAATATTGCTCGGGAAGAGAGTATCACTTAGAATTATCAAAATGTCATATTTATGCAGATAGAGTCTGTAGGCTCACAGTGTAATGCTTTCATGTGGGGACTGGACAGGATTAGAGTTATTCTGTCTAGTCATCTCAGGGAGGGGAGGCTGGAATCACATCATGTACGCCTATGGTTCCCAAAGTTGGCTGATCATGAGAATTACCTGAAGAACTTTGAAAAAACAGATTTCCTGGTATCCCACCACCACTGAATCAGCATGTTTGGAGGCGAGGCCAGGGAACACGCATTTGTTAAACTGCCCTAAGTTAATTCTGATGATCCGCCAGTTTCAAATGCAGCTCTTTCATAGGACCTGAGGTGGTTTTCAGTGGTTTGGTTTGAGTAATTACTCAAAGCACATAAGAGTGATCTTCTGACGTGTGGACATGGGGCCCCCAGAGAAGATACAATAGACAACTCACCAGTCTTATCAGTAGCATGTAGCAGATGAAGAAGAAATGTACATTTTCTTCTGGTCAGGATTCTTGAAAACGGGCTCCATTAGAATAGCCTGGAGAAGCTTTTATACAGGGCCTATGCCCTGGGGTTCACCCCTGCCAATTCAATCAGCATCTTAAATCAGAGCAAGACTCAGACATCAGGATTCTTTGAAAAGCAGCCAGATGATGCAGCCAGGTCTGGGGTGGAATTAACGGCACAGTCCAAGAAGTTCGAACCCGAGGTACATCAGAAATCATCATCTCCTGGGAAAACTGTACTTTCCCAATGACTTTCCTCGGAACACTACCTCATCAAAATGCTCTGAAAACAGAATTCTGTGACCCAGTGTACTTGAGAGTGTTGCCTCCTGTGTACGCCCATCTTTGAGGCTTATGTCCATCGTACAGATCAGTGTCTCCAAGAAGACCTGTGATCAAGAAAACCGTTAACTTGATTGAATCCAGTATTTTCCCCCAGAAGCCACTTTTTATTTTCATGGCATTTACTAACGTCCACTGGAGCTGCCAGAACAATGACTCAAGGCAAGGAGGCCAGGTACTGGAACCCTGAGCGAGGGCGGCTTATGGCTGAGGCTCTTCTCTATCACGTATTAGGGACTGGGGGACCCAGACCTTGGAATCCTGGTTTTGATATTTCAGTTTTAAAGTGATGGGGTTGGAGCGGCTGGTGGAGCTGGGCCTTTACCAGTATGAATGAGTCAGGATGCTTTGACCCTTTGTTCTACGGTATAGAATGTTTCTGCCACAGAAACATTCGTGATAGAAACC
This sequence comes from Ailuropoda melanoleuca, assembly GCF_002007445.2. Lineage (NCBI taxonomy): Eukaryota > Metazoa > Chordata > Mammalia > Carnivora > Ursidae > Ailuropoda > Ailuropoda melanoleuca. The sequence continues at coordinate 99,006,862 of NC_048227.1, read as the reverse complement.
TCACTGCCCCACCTTCCGCAGAACAAAAGACTTTGGCATTGGCTTGAAACCAATGAAGCAGGAACCCCTGAAACACTTGCGTCTTTTGGCTCTGTCTCCCCACGCTCCCTCTGCCCCAAGAATGGAGCGCCCACATAGCAACTGCTCTTGCAGCCAGGGCCCCAGGTTGGGAAGGCGCATGCGTTTGAGTTCAGCCAAGCCCAGTTAAGTCCTGGCGTAACCTGAACAAGAAATAAATAGTCATGATTGTAAACCAGCAAGATTTTGGAATAATTTATTACAACTAAATGCAAGATCTAAACCTCATTTGGCTCCTGTCTCAAAGAAAACAAATAACTTAAAAAAATGGGATAATCACAAAAATTTCTATACTGACCTTAGGAAGTTGATGTCAGTAAAAATAATAATAATAATAATTAATAATAATAATAATAATAATGGAGCTGTTTTGCTTGTATCTAAATCAAGGATCCTTCCCTTTAGTGATCCATACTGGAATACTTTCTGTATGGAGTAAATTAATATGGGGATAGGGAAGTGGGTGGAGTTATAAATGAAGACTGTCCAACGGTTGATAATTGTTGAAGCTGGGTAATAGGTAATCAGGCCTTCACCATATTATTCTATTTTGTGCATTTTTGAGATTTTCTACCATAAAGTTAAAAAAATGAATATTCCCCAAAACTATTCTCTATAGGTTGAAAATTAATGGAGTTTCTTGTTAAAATTATAACAATCTTCTAATTTTATAGCATTGCCAATGAGCCATCCCCATCATAAAAGAGTCAGCCAGAGATATCTAATAATTTCCACCATGCAATTATTATTACTATTTGTATCTATGGAAATTGGTGCATGTTTTGAGTTGGAACACTTAAAAAGAGAAATGAAGATCTAGAGAACTCAGAAGATAATTATCCTTCTTTGAATATTGACACACTTACATGTTTTTCCAGACGTAGGTTTTGTGTAGGCGAAAGCTATTTGATTGTAAAAGATCCGGTTTCTCCAAATTTTTTAGCTGTAGAAACTTCATTAATTAGCATCAAGGAAAATGGAGCATCTGTCGCTTTTTTGTCAACAGATTTTAATAATATTGAACACTGCTAATTGGATAGAACTGAAATATAGCTCTTTGTATGTTAAATTAAGATGGTTTCTTCTGCTATTTTTTTTCCAGCAAATTTTATTTAAACCATGGCAACTCTTCAGAGTTTTCCTCAACCACTTAAGTTAAAATGATTTTGAATACTTAGAGAGAAAAAGGATTCATGTCAGAAAATGCTGTCATAATTTTGTTGTGATAGTTACTGTGACCCTGGAAGAACAGTCAGACTTGCTAACATTCCAGCTCAAGTGTTCGCTTGAATGTTTCTGAAGTCAGAGGATGAAACCAATACATTGAATAGGCTTGAGGAGAAACTCCAAATGCAGCACTGGTTTAAGACCAAATGAACAATTTGCCAACACAGCGGTGGTAGGAATGATAGTACATATCTTTATTTATCTTTAAAAACATTAGTATTACCAACAGCTGGTGAATTAACCCTGAATCACTAGAGGGAAACTTTGGGTCCAGCGTAACCTCAGCTCTAGTTAATGATAGAAATCAGAACCACCATTAAACTGATTGGAATCTAGTTTGGAAAGAAATGGAAAGAAAGGTGAAAATGGAATCAGGTAGCTGGTTCTAATCTGGACTTCACTATTTTTTTCAGCTGTGTGACTTTGGTCAAATTACCAGACCTCTCTGTGCATCAACTTCTTTGTGTAATGGTGATGAAAAGACTTATCCTATAGGATGTCAAGTTCTCTTCCTCCTCTGCCCTTCTCCCTGTAATATCAGAGAAAGGCTTCCAGGTTTTCTTGGTTTTCAAACATTGCCATTCTCACTAAATCTTGGGTGCACTGGGTGCCAGTCCTGGGTCATGATGAGAGTCCATGTCATATGCTAGGTTAGACCAGGTTCTTGTGGGAAAGTTTCCTATCAGTAGAGGTGTTTTAGCTCATTTGTGAGATATTTAGAGCTAAGAATGTTTCCCAGCCTAAGCAGGATCTGAAAAACCTTGCCCTGAATGACTTAATTTTATATATATACGTGGACTAGACTAGGAAGAGAAGTGCCATCCCAACACAATATGGCAGCTCTGATGCCCTGCCATCTCAACTGGGCCAGTTCTCCCAGGAAAATATCCATTATCCATTCACCTGTGATAGGCACTTAGGTTGTTTCTGTGTTTTGGCCATTGTGAACACAATTGAGAAAGGATACTTTCTTCAATAGTGTTGGGAAAACTGGATATCCACATGAGAAAGAATAAAATTGGGCCCTTACTTCATAAGCAAAAATCAACTTAAAATGGATTAAAGACTTAAGCATAAGACTTGAAACCATAAAACTAGGCTAAAACATAGGGGGAAAGCTCCTTGAAATTGGTCTTGTCAATGATTTTGAGATAGGACACCAGAAGCACAGGCAACAAAAGCAAAAAGAAATAAGTGGGACTACATCCAACTAAAAAGCTCTGTACAGCGAAGGAAACAATCAACAAAATGAAAAGGTGACCTATGAAATGCAGAAAATATTTGAAAACCATATGTCTGATAAGGGATTGATATCCAAAATACATAAGGAACTCATACAACTCAGCAAAAAACCAAATAACCTGATTTAAAAAATGGGCAAAGGACCTGAAGAGACATTTGTCCAAAGAAAACATACAAAAGGCCAACAGGTACATGAGAAAGGTGCTCAACGTCACTAGTCACTGGGGAAAAGCAAACCTAAGCCATGAGATAGAGCCTCACACTTGTTGGAATGCTGTCATCACAGAGGTAAGAGATAACAGGTGCTGGTGAGGATGTGGAGTAAAGCAACCCTCGTGCACTATTGGTGGGAATGTAAATTAGCGCAGTTGCTGTGGAAAACAGTATGGAGGTTCTCCGAAAAATTAAAAGTAGAGCTACCATAGGTTCCAACATTCTCTCTACTGGGTATATATCTCAAGGAAATGAGATCAATATCTGGAAAAAATTTCTGCACTCTCAGTGCCTTTTCAAGCAGCCAGGCTTGCTAATGCTGCCTCTCTCAAAGGGGCTCCCCTCTCTGAGTGCACCTCTTGGGGTGCCCCACCCCACCACCTTTTCACGGATGTTTCCTTAGCCACAGAAAGGCCACAGCAACAGACATCTGAGCCTCCTTCATCCTGCAGAAGTCAGTGCTTCCTTCCCCTTGTGGTTGCCAGGGTCTTTGGGGAGTCCCGGCAGAGAAGACCTCACCTGAATAGTACAGCCTTGCAAGGTGCCTTTTGGTCATCCTGCCTCATGGACCTTGACAAGTGGAGTCCTTGGCATTGCACTTCTAATTCTCCTTCACTTGAGTCTGCTGCTCAAGCCCTGTGCATATCTCTTGACTCCAAATGTTCCTCACTCAAAGCTAGTGGCATGGACCATGCTCTTGCCACCCAGGTCATAAGATTTGGCTTCCTTAAGGGGTTTTCCCCAAATCCTCCGAAACGTTTATTCTTTCAAAGGGTACTTAAAGGTTTTCTTTCAAAATTTTCCCTTAGAGGTAAAAGCTTTTTGGATAACATATTTGCCATAAAGTCGATATTCTCAATTCTTTCCTTAGAAGACAGTCATGTTTACACACACACAGACACACACACACATTCACACATGCACACACTCACACACACACTCACACTCTCCTTCTATGCTCATAGCCTCTATGTTACAAAATAATCAAAAGCAACCCTGTTTTTGGTTGATTGGTTTGTTTAGTATTAGTTGGTCCTTAATTCTGCATCTTTATTTTAGAGGTTGTGGGGAAAAAGCACAATATTAAGATTCTGGTATAAATTCTATACAACTTATTACCAGATTCAAAAACAATTGTCAATACTTTTGGAATTCCGATTGTGTATTAGGTGCTATAAAGATGCAAAAATATCTAAGATATTGTCCCTGATCTTAAGGGGCCTAACTTCCTTAACATTAAGTGGAATCTATGGAAATTTGCAACTTTTCACTTCTTCATTTCATAGATGCTTTCAGTGATGTCTTCTCTCCTGTAGCACAATTCTAGGCTCTGAGAGAAAAGAAGAAGGATACCGTTAAGGGGATGCGTTGATGTTGAGCAAGGCAAAAACAAAAGAACAAAATGATCATTTTGTACCTTTACAACTAATAAAATACTTTTTCATCTCTTGCCTCTTTGGCCCTCACAATAATGTACTTACCCACTCTTTTGTCCACACCTTTGTTGGGCCACTTCTGCATGCCAGAAGCTGGGATATTCAGGACTGGAACAATCCCTGCTTGGGCTCAGAGAAGTTTGCAGAAAGAGACAGATAAGAAAAATCAACACTTGCCAAACAGTGTTATAGGTTAGATGTTAGCAGTTAAAAAAAAATAGATTTAGAGAAACTTGGTTGGGCCCAAGTAAGCTTCAGCTTTGATTAGTGAACAGAAATCTGAGGCACAGTTGAACTGGTCTGAATTGAGTACATAAGAGAAAGCAGAACAGCACCATGGAAAGAGTGATAAAAGTCAGATAACTTGAGATTTAATTCTGGACTTCACCATTTGTTAGCTGGGTGCTTTGAACAAATTATTTTGGAGTATGAGCAGCTTAGGACAAGCATCTGGAAATGCATCATGGAAGATGAATCTTGAAGAGTAAGCAGCATCTGGTCAGCAGAGGAAATGGGTGGAAAGGCATTCAGACACTTGCTAGCTCACGAGCATGGAGGCAGGGTGTGGATTGTCCCCTTGGCTTGAGCAGAAGGCTAGGGCTGGTGGCGCTGGGCAGGCAGCAACGATAAAGGACCTCATAAGCCATGCTCAGTTCTGGGTGAAACCACTTCAGGATTCCCAGCAGGCATGACACATCTTATACTTGCACAATGAATTAGACAAGTTAGGACTACACTGGAGGCAGGAGACCTGTTGGGAAGTCACAGAAGCTGCTTTGGCCAGAAATGATGAGAGGCTGGACCACTGTGGGCACTGGCAGTGAGTGTGGAAAGGGAGGGGTTGGCCAAGAGGAATTTAGTATTGTAGTTGACAGCTAGCATGGAACACACTAGCATTGGCATTTTATTATTACAGATTATTATATATATTATATGTATATAGATTGATATATAATACACCATTATATATTATTATATATAATATTATATTGTATAATTTATATAATTACATATTATATATGTGTGTGTATATATATATAAAATTTAATCCTCAAAGTAGATTAGGTACAAAATGAGGCAGCACATAGGAATTTGTGCCTCCTAGTGGTGGGCACATGCTTTGGGGGAGGAGATGGCATCTTGGTGGGTAGAAAAGTCTACTCCTTCCTAAGGGCAGACAGAGAGCTATGCCAGGTCACATGGCTCAACAAATGGAGGATTCTGCTGTCCCTTGCTCCTTTGGCTGGGTGCCTTCGTGTCATGCCAAATCATACAGATGCATGCCAAAGTATCAGATGAGGACCTCAAGGCCCAGAGAGAGGTATTCAGCTAGTGAAGGGAGAGCCAGAATTTACATCCTGGCAGTCTGACTGTCAGCGCCTATGTTTGTAAGTATGTGTGGTTGACATCATCACCTTGACTTTTACAGATAGGGAAACTGAAGCTCTGGGGGTTTAAAACAATTTGCGCTCCACAGGAAATCAAAAGTGGTGGAAGGGGAAATGAAACTCAAAATGTGTGTCTTCAAGTCTCACTTTTCTAAAATCAAATTAACCTTAATAATTTCAAGTGGTAAAAATATGACCGAATCCAAGAAATTGTGGGCTAGTTATTTGGGAATTGAACACGGAAGAATTGCTTTAAAATTATCAACTGTGTATCTAAGAATATGATTTTGAAGCAATTAAATTGTTATCAATTTCTTGGCCATATTTTGAATGCTGAAAAAAAAAAAAGCGCCTACCTTGCAAATTTGATATTCTTTCCCCTTAGCATTATGTATAAAACAGAGGGCAATTTTGTAGTATTACAAGAGTTACACAAAAACACACTTGGGTACAATAAGTACCGTAATATTGGTGAAAATGACCCCTCTCTTATGGAGATTTCCAATTGCCTGTGTTCCATAATTGTGTATTCAGATGCTAATTGCATAAAACTCTTGCCACTGCTTTGAGGTGTGTTGACAACTACAGATCCTGAACTCCTGTGTCTTTTCAGTCCCAGAATACACAAAGTCATCATAATAATGATTCTAAAATGTCTGTCATCTAACAAGTCTTACATTCTTTCCACATAATAACAGATAATTCATTATTTTCTACCACCCCTTTGAGACAAACAGTTCTTTCCTATTTATTTTACAATGAAAACTGAGATTGGGAGTAATTGTGAGCTGTGTATGACCGTGGTGACAGTAGTGGGGATGATAAAGAAGGACACCTTTGGGCTGGTCTTTTGTGGACCAAAGAAACACATACCTATGTGTTCTCTTCAGTACTGTGTGGAAGGAGTATGGCTCTGTCTTCACAGATGAAGAAATAGAGACTCAGGAAGCTGGGGTCCCTTCACTCACTTATTCCCCCATTCAGTAAGTGCTTGGGGGGAGCCCACTCTGTGCCAGGGGCTAGTCAAGGTGCTGAGAACATAGCTGCTGACAAAAGGGACAACAATGTCTGCCCTGTGGAGCTTATCCTCTGGTTACCTCTGTATTAGTCAGCTCCAGGGACCACAGCAAAACACAGACAGGCGGCTTAAACAACAAAAATGTGTTCTCTCACAGTTCTGGAGGCTGGAGCCCCAAATTCAAGGTGTTGGCAGAGCTGGTTTCTCCTGAGGCCTTTCTCCCTGGCTTGTAGACAGCTGCTTTTCCGCTGTGTTCTCACATGGCTGTTCCTCTATGGGCCCACTGGTGTGGTGTCTCTTCATGTGTCCCAATGTCCTCTTCTTATGAGAACACCAGGCAGATTAGATCAGGGACGACACTAAGGACCTCATTTTAACTTCATTACCTCTTTAAAGGACTATCTCCAAATATAGTCACATTTAGGATAGGGGTGTGGGGGGTAGGGCTTCAATATATAAATTTGGGGATGGACACAATTCAGCTTATAGCAACTCAGATGGCAGGTAGTAGAGTCAGGGTTAATCTCTGCTTTTTTGACCTATTTTCAGAATTTAGAAGATGCTGCCTGCTGCCCATCAGATTAAGACCTGAAACATTGCTGTCAGGATGCAAGGGGAGTGTATGTGTGTGTGTGTGTGTGTGTGTGTGTGTGGTTATGACCAAGCTACTTAGACAGAGGAGAAACTTCAGTTTAGGGTAATTGCCCTCTCGAGGCTGTGCTCCCCAGAACTTTCTGATTCATTGCTTAGATCTCACCAATTATTCCTTCTCCTTCAGCCGTCAGCGCTTGAACGTTTTGGTTTCTTCTAAATCTCTTTCGATGACTTCAAAATTCACACCATTTAAAAGTAGCAGCTTCGACTATTCTTTGAGCTAGAACTTCTTTCTCTTTGACATCAAGACTTTTCCTCTGATAACTTCAAATGTTTCCCCTTCTACACCAACCACTTAATGGTCACAGTGGTTTAGCCTTTCTAACACCTTAATAATAATATATTTTGTGTGTATCTTTTTAAAATCAGTTTTAACTATGCATTTCTGCCTGCCATGCTAGTATAAACAAGGCTATTNCTACCAAGGATTATTTTTTTAAAAAAATTTTTTAAGTTTTTTTTTTTTTTTTTTTTTTTTTTTTTTTTAGTGCTTCTTCTAAGCACAGGCAGATCTGAAAGATTGAAATTTCCATTCTGTGCTCTTCGGTATACTGCCTGTGAAATAAATAAAAGATAGCTTCTTCATTTGGTAACCTTGAAGTTCTCCGAGTACTTTTACCTCCAAGGCTGGGTAAGTAAATGTTTTCAAGTGACTTAAGGAGACAAGGTGGGAGGGGGAGGTGGTGCAGGGGAAGGGAGCTTGGCTTTTATGTGAAACAAGGACAGGACTGGAGATATTCAGAACTCAAATTAAAAGAAGTAAGCAGAAGTGAGGAAGGAGAAAACACCAGAGTGGAATAATTTTATAATTTAAGATGCACATCCGGGAGCATTTCAATATTGTAGTACGAATAGAACCTCTTATTCTTCTAATGTATTCAGAACTACATGGTGCTTTTCTTCTGGAAGGAGTGCAGATGACTTCGCATGTGTCCCTTTATTTCCCACAAGTACCACCTCTGCACGCAGTGCAGCCGTCTCTGGGGCACAACAGAACTACTATTTAATGAAAAATAATTGGATACCTTCTTCGGTGATGAGCAGAAAGAAAGATGCTTGGGACCCCACGGAAATAGTAAAAGCAGTCATTCATGCAGATGAATTCTGGCCTAGCCATTAACTGTATTTGTTATAATAACAACAGTAAAAAAAAAAAAGTCTTTGAACCTGTTTTTAATAAAAACGAAAATAGTATCCACAGCACAGAGGGCTATATTTCTCCTGTAAATATGCACTTTCTTCATAGATCTAGCCATCTTGAGGCTTGAAGTTTTACAGGGCAAATAATTCTGTGGTTCCCTATTTTTCACAGGATGAAAAAGTTCCTGCAAGATGCATATAATCCTTTAGCTGTCTAACTATTAAGCAGATAGTAGGGGAACTTCATGAACCAAGTGAGCATTATGAGATGAGCAGGGGTGGGCAAGCTTTTTCTATAAAAAGCCAGATAGTCAATATTGCAGGCTTCATGGATCAGACCATCTCTGTGACAAACATCCAGCTCTACCGCTGAAGTGTGGAAACGGCAGAAACAACATGAAGATGAGTGGGCGTGGCTGTATTCTAATACAACTTTCATTTACGGACACTGAGATTTGAATCACACGGAATTTTCATGTGTCGCAAAATATTCTTCTGATCTTTCCAACCGTTTAAAAGCGTTAAAAGTGTTCTTTGCGTGTGGGCTTATAGGAAACGAGAGAGACAGTGTTACTGGCTGACCCCTGGGACGAAGGCTTGTGTGGCATTAGTACTTAGGCTGTTTAGCGATATGTCACACTATCGATTGGAGCTGGAGAATGAAAGTATTAATATCCATATCACTGAAGTATCAGATATATGAGTGGAGTATTGTTAGGACCTTGATTTTGTGCTATGTGTGATCAAAATCTGCCTGGTTCTCTTAGGGTCTGGCTTTACAAGGTAGAGATGATATTTTTTGTTTTTTATCTATTTATTTGTTTTTGTTGCTTAAGTCCTCTGTACTTTACTTCTCTCCCTACCCCTTCCTCCCACTTGAGGAGAATCTTCGGGAGCCTGGTTCTCAGGTCTTCTCTGAGAATTAAGAGAAAGAGCCATAGTGGCCCAGAGAGTGGAGGGAGGACAAAGTCAGAGAAGCTCGGCTGATTTGCTTATGAAAGTTTGGAGAGTATGAGAAAATAGGGGAATATCATAATGGCTGAGATGGTGGGACCAGTTCTGGATTTTAGAATGAGAGAAGCTGTGTAGGAGAGAATTGAGGGAAGAAGGAAAGGAAATTGAGTAATGTTGTAGATTATTAACTGGTTCCCTTCCTCCGTTTTCTAGAAACATAAGTAAATAGTAGAGTTCTCTTTGGAAGTTTACTTTTTGGCTGCTGGGCTATGTGTGTTTGTTAAGATTCCACACAGAGACCAGGCCACGTGAGGCCCTGGGTTTTATTAGTTATATAGCTGTCTAAAATTTCATAAAACGAATAATATCACATACACAAAGCAACATATTTTATTTTTACTTACTCTTTCCTAGATATGTTGAAATTACTAAATATTTCATGGACTTTGACAAGAGCGTACGACACTCACAGGGGCTATGATTGCCGAAAAATAGGTTAATTAGAATTTTAGCTTTGGGCTTTGATAGTAATGATTGTTCGCTGTTTTTGCTTCTCCTAAGAAGACTTGAGCCTTTGTTTTGGTTCACATGTAGCGATCTAAGTTGGATTCTCATTTGAGTAATGTGTTCTCTGATGGACTTAAGAACAGCATTAAGAAAATAATTAATTTTAAAATGTAATTGCTACTTCTTTGTAAATTAAGAAATATCTATTTATGTGCACAGACTCGGAAGAATTATAACACATGATTCTTATCCAAAGAGGACTTACTGTCTACTTAGTTCAGCTAATATGAAGAGGCAGAGAGGAGAGAGTAGTCTGAGAATGAGGGCAACATAGCATCTTGATCATAAATATAAATATCTGAGATATACAAGGTACCATCGTCTGTTTAAAGCAGTTGTCAAAATTTCCATTAGAAACTTTATTTGAAACACAGAAAAACAATAAAAATCTGTGGAATGAATGAATGTGATAGCCTTTCTTCGTTCTGTCTTGGCCTGAAGCCATGGCTTAGGATTCACCCAGAAAATACAGTTGCTTTTGCTAAGGGACTGGTTTATTCTTTATCGTGTTCTTGACCGTGACTGACATCATCCACACGCTTGTGCGCTCTGATAGGATCATAGCACAAAAATAACTCTTCAGAATGCAATTAAATTTTAAAATAATTTAATAACTCAAGGACAGTATCCAAAGGAATGAAATTCATTTGCTCAGTTCTTTCAAATCTCAGGCTGCAATCAAATTATCACCAAGATCCTCACCAATAAGAGCAAGGAATGGTTCTGAATAATCAAATACTTGCAAATACACAACTCCTTCCCAACGTATCTCTGTTCATTGCTTATATCTTGGATGTAAAAAGATTTTGATCAGGATTTTCTATAATCACACTGCTACACCAGGTTTGCTCATCCATACGCTGGCTGATATCGTTGTAGGTACAGTTGCCTGTAGTAGTGGGGCTAAGCTTATGTCTAACTCAGATAAATAGCACCAGGGAGTGCAGTATATTCTGTTATTTACTCTTTGAGTATGCTGAGGTCTCAATTATAAACTGTGCCAGGTGAATTTTTCTTCAGTTCATATAATGAAAGCCTCATGTATATCACAGAAAGCTAGAAATGCTCTCAAGGAGTCATTCGTGTCCTGTTTGCATTTAAATACACAGCATGTCTCAAAACTTTTATTCTAGTGTGAGGGCATCTCTTAGCTGTGTTTCCTCTAGCTCCCCAGAAGCTACTCACGGATGGATACTTTCCAGTTATAGACTCAGGACTGAGTTAATCAGGGTAGAGTTAGAAACCCAATCACCCTCATGTGAATGGATCTTTAATTATTCTTGGTACCAACAGATTTAGGGACTCCTGTGCTGGAGTTTCTTGTACCCTGAATCCTCACTCTGTTTTGTTAGGTTCGGCTTGTGTTTATTTCCCTTGTCTACCCCTTGCATTCTTTCTTGAGACTGAATTCAGACTCTGCTTGGTGAGACCCTGAAACCTTATGGGAAGAGGGAAGGTACTGAAAAAAATATATCAACCTAAAATTCTATACCCATTGGAAGTGTCTTTGGAAAACAAAAAACAAAATAAAGACATCTTCACACATGCAAAAGCTGAAAGAATCCATCACTAGCAGAATAATATTAGAAAATGTTAAAGGTAGTCTTTTAGGAAAAAAAAATAACATGGATATACAGATCGATACAGAGGAATGATGAGCACAGAAAATAGTACGTGTAAATACATCAGATTTTTTTCTTCATTATTTACATCTCTTTAAAATATAATTGAATGTTTAAACAGAATAATAACAATGTACTTAAAGTAAAAAGTTCGACACCACTAGCATAAGGACGATAATGAGATAAAAGGGAGTCTACTATTGTAAAGTTTTATACTACATATGAATTAGTGTAATATCACTTTAAGGTAAGTTGTAGTAAGTTAAAAATGTATTCTGCAAATTCTACTACCACCACTGCAAGAACAATGTATTTATGACTAGTAAGTCAATAAAGAATAAAATAAAATCATAAAAATGATCAGTTAAAAAACAAGAGGGAGAACAAATAGGAAAACCAAGAGCAAGATGATAGACTTAACCTTAGGATACGGATGCTCACATTAAACAAGAGCGGTCTAAACACCACACAGATAGGGTCAGGTTGAATACGAAAACAAGACCCAGCTCTAAGCTGCCTGCAAGAAACATACTGTGAGTATGACAACAAAAACAGATTAAAAATAAAAGAATGGAAAACAATATGCTGTATGAACACCAATCAAAGGAAATCTGGAATAACCATATTATTATCAAAATGTATTTCAAAACAAAGAGTATTACCAAGAATAAAGAAGATCATGTCATAATAAGAGAGAAACCAATTTATCAAGAGGCCAAAATATCCTAAATGTACATACTCAATGACAGAACTCCAGAACACGTGAAGAAAAAAATGAGAATTACAAGGAAAAACGGACAGATCCGTAATTATAGTCAGAAATTTCAATACACCTTTGTCAATAACTGATGGAACAGATAGAAAATCATTAAGGACATAGAACACTTGAACAACACTATCAACCAACTCTATCTGGTTGGTATTTGCAGAGCTGCACCCAATAGTAACACTATAGTCATTACTGTCGATGCACACAGAGCATTTACCAAGAGAGACCATATCCTGGCCCATAAAACAAGTCTCAATAAATGGAAAAAGATAAACATAATGTAAGTAATACAAAGTAGGTTCTCTGATTACAATTCAATTAAATTAGAAACTAGTAACAAAAAGATCTCTGGAGAACTCTCGAATATTTGGAAACTAAATAATATACTTCTGAATAATCCATGAGTCAAAGGAGAAATCAGAAGCAAAATTAGAATTTTGACCTGGAAAAAGCCCCTGAAAACACAAGGTGTCAGTATTTGTGGAATACAAATTAGCACGGTGGCGAAACTCAAAGCACGGAGCACAGATGTTAGAAGAAAAGGAACATTTCAAATCAACAACCTCAGAGGAGAACCACTGCACAGGTGCTCGAGTGGCTACATTTAGAAAGACTGACAATCTCAAGCTGGCAAGGGTGTGAAGGAACTGGAACTTTCATGAACTTCTGGTGAAAATATAAGATGGCATAGCCGCTTTGGTGGTTTCTTAAAACTTTTAAACATATGCTTCCAAGATGATCCAAAGATTCTACTCCACGAAAGAATAAGCGTATGCTCATACCAATATTTATATAGGAATATTCAAGGCAGCTTTATTTGTAAACAACCCCAAAGGTAATAAGCCAGTGAGCGGTTAAAAGTGCTGTGGCATATTCATATTATGGACTACTACTCAACAATAAAGAACAGGGAATTATTGATACACACAACAACACAGAGGAATGTCAACATAAATAGGATGAATGGAAAAAGCCAGACAAAAAAGAGTCCATACTGTATAATTGATATAAAATTTATATTTATATAAATCTTACACATATACATACATATGTACATTCACACACATATATAAAATGTATAAAATGTATGTGTCTGTAAAAAATTCTAGAAATAGCAAACTCACCTGTAGTGACAAAAAGCAGATAAATAATTCTGTGGGAACAAGGGGAAAGGAGAGAGAAGGAAGGGATTACCAAGGGGCATGAGGGGCTTTGGGGGTGATGGATATATGCACTATCTTGATTACAGTGATGGTTTCATGGTTGAATACACACATCAAAATGTATAAAATTTTATTTTTGGGGGTGCCTGGGTGGCTCAGTCAGTCAAACCCCCAACTCTTGATTTCAGCTCAGGTCGTGGTCTCAAGGCTGGGGCATCAAACCCTGCACTGTGCTCTGTGCTCTGCAGGGAGTCCGCTTGAGACTCTCCCTCTCCCTCTGCCCTTCCCCCTGCTCATGCTCTTTCTCTCTAAAATAAATTTTTTTAAAAATTATTTCTTTGTTTACTGTTCATTGTCATTTGTGCTTAACCTCTTCCCCAAAAATTCTACCACCACAATCTTCCTAACGTATCATTTGTGATTTTTTCCCCCCATTTATCAAAAACTTAGAGAGTATTTGGCTCAGTGTTAGGAGCAGGAAACTGAAACAAATCAAACTGGGTTTAGCTTTCAGTGAGCCTTCAGTCTTAGAAAAATCATAAAGAAGCAACTTTTATGTACGGCTTGGTAATCTATAAGATACTAATTTTCACAGCATTATCTCACTTGAGCATAATTATTTTTAACCTAAGGTATTAACCATGTTTCAAAGGAATACACGTAAAAACATAAAATAGGAATTTGACCCCACGTGCAATTTTGGGAGCAGCTTATGCAGTCTATGTGAGACTTGTTTCTGGGTCTGGTGCAGGAGCCGGAAGTTCTCAGTTGGAGTCTTTGGGAAGAGAAGGTGGACCTGGACAGGAAGTGGGGGTAGACTGGAACCTGAGATGATCTCCTCCCCACCTCCCCCGAAGCCTGTAACTTCAAAGATGCAAGTGTCCCTCAGTATGACATGAAACACTCATGTGGCCCAGAAGTTGAGCAAGCTGGAAGTCAGCCCTGTGCTATCCGTGAAGACAAAAATAAGAGACAACATATATGAGTTTCGATAGTAACCCAGACTCCTCTCTGCCCCTTTTAAGAGTTAAAAGCAAGATGGCTGACCCTCCATTTTCACCTTCCAGATCTTTAGCAAAATATCTCTCAGGGACCAAGAAGGGAATTCTAGGACATGTAATTCAATTTATTTGTATTAACACAATCTAAATCTTCCCCGCACTCTCTCTCACACACACACACCCTGTGTATATATATGAACATGTATTTTTTTGTGTGTATGTACATATGCATATGTGTGTGTGTGTGTGACTTAGACTGTGTCAGTATGGTTGAACTGAATGACATGTACTAGAATTCCCTTCCTGATCCACAAGAGAGCATTTTGTGTACGGTCACAAATAAATATGTTTGTGTGAAACAGACATGCGATTATGCATTTAATACTTTTGGAGAAGCTCTTCTATGAGGAATAACAACCATAGCCAAGCATGTGCGGTGTGCCAGGCTCTGTGCTGATTGCTTTACTTATATTATGTAGTTCTGTCCTTAAATAATTCTGTGAATTGGTGTCATCGTGACCATTTCATAGGGGAGACGACGAGGGCAGAGAAGCTAAGTGACTCGCCCAAGATTAGATGTTAGTAGGAGGCAGAGAAGGCCTTCAAACCCAAAGCCTGTGTTCCTAACATATGCTCTAAACCTACATGGCAATTTAGTAAGACAAAAATAAAAAACAAAACTAAAAAATATAAATAGTAAATCACCAGAACATTTAAAAATAACCAATTAAAGAACTTTTAAAACATGGCAATGTTAAACAAATTGAAAATCCTCCGAGATAAATAACCGCTCAAATCACATTTTAAAGATTGTAATCTTATCTGTGTAGGACCCTCTTTAATTTGCGCTGAGTACACACACTCCTAAAATATATGCCAACAACATGTGAATGTTTACTGACTTCAATTTAAAAAAAAAAAAAAAAAAGAGGAATCAGAATAGCCTCGTGGATCAGGGACAGGCTGCAGGGTGGGGGAGGGAATCTGACAGAGGGAGGGAAAAGCAGGAGCCAGAGAGCCCCTGAGCCTGTAAACTAGACAAGCCTGAAGCTGAGCGAGAGATATGCAAATATGGCCGGGTGTGTAATGAAAACTCTCCTTTATTAAACTGTGCTTTATCTGGGAACAGGCTTCCTTTTAGGAACATATCCAAGCAGAGATGAAGGCATCTTACTCTCCTCATTAAACTGTGCCTGGTTTGATGCGATCAGACTTGTATAATTTGCATACGGAGCAGTTTCATCTAGCTCATCCTGTCTTGCACCTGTTGTTAACCACACCCAGGCTTCCCTCCTCCTTCCTCCCTCCTCCTCCACTAACCCTTTGATTTAAGCAGACAAATGAACAGACATCAGGACATCAACATCTTTGTGAGTGATCATCAGCCTTGTACATTCAGAATATCCCTTGGTTGGCTGATTAGGTCTTGGTTGGCCTTCCATATGTTTTTGATAGTGTCCGTCTTCACTAATTTAGAAAAAGCTGTATATAGCACAACAAGATGGCAGAAAAGCATTATTATCGTACATCGTGATCCCACATCTCTGTTGGCCTTTCGCCATAAATATGAAGATAGGTGTTCCCATCCGGTTTATTGGATGGCAACTGCTTTCAGCCAAGTATCTTGAGTCCGTACATAAGGTTTGTGTAAGGGCGCTTTTAAGAATATATGAAAACTTTGTAATCACTTCTTGGCAGTAAGGATGCCAATAATATGCAGTTATGAAGATGGGTGCAATTTGATATTCCATGGGCTGGTGTTCCGTAAGTATGAGAATTATTCAGTCTTTGCTTTGGTCAGTTGTAATGTTTCCCATTAGTTATATTATAGAAAGTGGGAAAAAGGAGGCAGTATAAGGTTTCCTTCACCTCCTATCAACTTTGACTTAACCCCAAATCCTAAAGGTATTTTCCATGGTCTCTCCACCTTACCATCACACACTCGCCCAGTGTTGGAGGTAGGAGGGGAACACAGGAAAGAAGATGGTGGGAGATTTCTCTGGAGTGAGTTGCCTCTACCGGGCACTCGTGGAAATCAGCAAAGCTGTCTGTGAGAAAGCCTTACTCCTACCATCCCCACCATGGCATAGACTGTGTCGTTGCTGGGAAGTGAAGAGCCTGCCCTCAAGAGACGTGGAAGGAAGTGTATCACTGTATCTCAGGGCAGGACCCTGAAACATTTAGAAGGGTGAGGTGAGTAACATTGAAACATAACAGGACTCATTACTTTGCGCTGCGTGTACCCGCTTCAAGTTACAATAGGTTGTTCATTGTGTGAAGACTCACTCATTNCCGTCTGGCAGGGACAGCCTTCCTGAGGACAAGCAAGGAGCCTGGATTTTGAAGAGGTGGGAAAACAGTAAGAAAAAAAGCAGTTCCAGGCTTTGGGAAATAGTAAACTTGGGGGAAGTCGATGGTACTTGGGATGCAGTCAGTAATGGTCACAGAGAGGTGTTAGGGCATTAAGTAAAGCAGGGAAGAAAGCAAGACTGATTAGGGGAAGGAGTGAATTCTCACAAGGCAGATGATGGAGATGATCTTTCTCTTAGGAAGTGAGGGGTGTGCTACTCCTTCACCAACATTCACTTCCCTCATTCCACTCTGGGTCTTCAGGAGATAGCCCTATTATAGGATACATTTGGAGTCTGAAGTTAAATACACACGGGTATCCAAATCTTGTCCTCCATATCCAGCCAAATAGGCAATAGCAACATGACTGTCCATGAATTATCTCATTTAATTTTCTCCACACTGAGGCAGTTAATACTATTACCATCATCCCTATTTTCACAAATGATGTAACGGGCTTGGAAAGGCTCCTCAGGTAGCTTGCTCAAGATTGCTCAGAAATTTGTTGGTTTGGGCTTTCCGACATCTACCGCTATGCCTCCACTTCCTGTTAGCACCTGACTTCCTTTAAGGACAACTGTTTCTTGTAGTTAGTAGGGGACAGCAATTCTTAGTGCCTGCCTCTTATGCTTCCGTCTCCGGCCACTTCTGACCACGGAAGCTATGGGGGTAAGTCCTTTGTTTATGTGTTCCTGGCACACCTGGGGCAGGCATGGGACTCGAGTTTATCCCCCCAGTCCTGGACACACAATGCAAAACATGTTGGGAGGAGGGACTCACAGCAGCAGTGGTCAGTCTCGTTTGTGGTCCAAGCTGCCCAGATGCTGGATTTCCTTGGTTTCTGCCTGTTTTCCAACCCCAGTCTTTGTGGCTTGCATTGATTCTAGGCACCCCAGGTATCCTTAAAATAACGACCCCTCTTCTGACAGAGCCAGAGGACAACTGTTACCTTGAACCTCAAGTTTAGGTCATCCCTTCATTCTCCCAACGACGAGAGGTCCCCATTCTTGTGTCATGATTTGGTGATAGAGTTTGCTCGTTTCTCTGCTGTACCCATATAAGTCTTACCCATTGGCCAAGTTTCAGTTGTACCCTCTCGCGATGCTTTTCCTAGCTACTCTAGTCCTGGTGGATTTTCTGCTACTATAGCCTCTTGTACCCCAAGTGTGGCTCAGACCGCTGAGCATCAACACTCCTTCTTACGCTCTCCAGTGCAGGTGTTCTAAACTCATGGATGCATTTATTTATTCAACAATATTTATTATTCAACGGGACTCCACTAGGAGCTAATGACGAAGTGGGAAATACACACTGTAATCATGCGACACGTGCTTCCAAAGAGGAAGTAAGGGTTCTAGGGAAATTATGATGGGAAGTCTAACCTCATCCTGGGCCAAGGAGAGATCGAGAGGTGTATGAAATTTCTAAAGTGTAGTACAGAATTGCATAATATTCAATTTTTTCTCAAGCCGGCCTCTGTAACTACCATCAGATTCTCAAAGAAGTTCATGAGCCCCAAAATATTAAGGACCAAAATTCTAAGCACACATGCTGGCCTTGTCTCTCCAATGAGTGAAATCTCTTTGAGATAGGGAACTGTTTTATAAACTTCATCCATTGCCCAGGTGCCCTACCCCGACAGTGCTGAGCAGATAGCAGATTCTCAATGTTATTGATTCCTGAGAGACTCGAACAAATAAAAAGCATTGCTTCAAAATGTAGGTCGAGTCTCCCTCCAGTCATATGTTTTTCTAAAATTCAAATTGAATCGTCACGTATGTTGTTCAATATCACGTACTTCAGAACTGTATTGCCTGACATAAAAACGTGGCGGTGAGGAATTGAGATCATTCTTAACTTCTGGATTGTGATTTTAGCCCCAAAGCTGTACTTTTCAAGTGCCCGCTGATTCTGTTTTTGGATGTCAGGCTGTTGCCCTACATTTTCTGTGATCTTCCAGGGTGAGTCTCAGGTAAGCGCATTTTAATTTCGTCATTGCCTCAATAGGTAACCAGCCCTGTTCCCCCCATGTGCGCTACCAAGCTGGGGAGAACAAGAAATGCCTTTCTCATTCATAATGATTGCTATCAGACTTCTGGGACTTCTGACTGAAACACTTGAGTCTTCTGGCCAGGCAAGGAATCTGGAAATTAGCTTTTTATAGTTTCGAGAAGCCCTGGAATGAAAGAAGATGTTAGAAGAACAAGTGGCAAGCAGGTCAGAATCAATATTTATTGGCTTATTAAAGGAAGGGGGATGTTGGGAACCAGTGTCTCTCCACATGTGTGGGCTGGGGAATAAGAGTCTATACGTGCCAGCTGCTGCCTGCCCGTGGATGCCAACTGTTAGGGTCAAGCATTCTCACTTTTCTCATATTTACAATCTCTGAAGTTTCTCATTTAACATGCCATGGGGCTGGTGCGCTAGCCCTTTAGTTGTTGCGGTAATTATTACACCAGAAATGAATCCTAATTTTTGTTTTCTCTCTCTCGTCACCCTACCCTTTCTCCATATGCTTGTTGTTGTTGTTGTTGTTGTTGTTTTTCTCCTTTTAGCATTTAATCTCTGTGTGGAATATTCCAGTAGGATTTCAGTCTTCAAAGACAGTCCGTCTCTGGGTTGAGGAAATCCCGGCTGTGCCCTGGAATCTGTGTCTCACTTGGGGAAGGCACGGCGGTGCATCGCCCCCCGCGGTCTGGTGAGAGGGGTTTCCCCCAGAATGGGAGGAGGCCTGTGACGGGTCTTCCCACGCGTTGCCTCTCCTTCTGTCTGTTCTTCCATCACCAATAAAAGTCTTCTCCATTATTGCTGATACTAGAAATGCCTCCTGTAAAATTTCTTCTTCTGGACCCAAGTGCTCCCTGGGGTGGACAGGGATACCTACTACACCGTTCGTGAGTCTCAGCACGCCGGATTAATTCACGCAATTCAAACCCTCAAGACAACTTTTATTGAGCAGCTAGTCTATACTTGACCCTGTGCCGTGTGCTTTATCTAGGTCGATGCATATCATTTCCTCCAAAACCTTCAGTAGCAGGCTCCCTCATGACATCAATTACAGTTTCGAGTTGGCTAAAAAACTTTTCTCCTGCAGCATGTGTACATGTACAGAGGAGTATAAACAAAAATATGAATGTAAGTTTTATATGAATAAATGTAATAATACTTAATTTTTTAAAAAAAAGAATTTCTTCCTGAAAGTTGTTTAGTTGATAAGCAACAGGACCAGAATTTGAATCAGTCTAATCTTGCTTCAAATTTAAGAACTTCCCATTATACAAAGTGAAATAAAACTGATATATATATTTTACATATAATATAAATATATATAAATATAAAGAAATATAAATATATTTATAAAGAAATATAAATAAATATAATATATAAATATATTTATATATATAAATAATACTTGGTTAAAAATATATTAGCTTCTTCACATATCTATCTCCCCCAAATTTGTATTGGGACAGATCATTATAAACTATAACATCTAAATATTATTGGGGACTAAGAGATGGAGAGACTCAGTGTTATGAAGTGGCTATTCTGTTCTACGAACTTTTCTAGTTGCTGGGGAGATAGCCATCAGCAAACAAAGATTCCAAGTCTCCGGGAAAACTCACATTACAGTGGGGGCAAATAGCAAAAAATATACGTGTGTATAAAATACAGTATGTTAGAGGGTTACCAGTGCTATGAAACCATAAATCATGGATGAGCAGTGGTGCAAGGAAGATGAGTGAGATACAGTTATAAATTATACATTGGAGTCCATGTAGAAAGCTACCTACTGTGCTTTTAAGAGAGAATAAGAAGAACGAAGATAGAAGTCTTTTGTGGTTCCTGGGTGGTTAAGCATCTGACTCCTTGTTTTGGCTCAGGTCTGACCTCAGGGTTGTGGGATCAAGCTTTATGGCATGGGACTTCGTTCAGCAAGGAGTCTGCTTAAGTTTTTCTCTCTCCCTCTCCCTCTGCCCCACCCCCCTGCTCTTTCTCTCTCTCTCAAATAATTTAAAAAACTTTTTTTTTTTTTAAAGAAAAGTCTTTCAAGGAGTTTTGCTCTAAAGGAGAACAAAGAAATAGTACACAGAGAGAAAATGTTTGTTTTTTCAGTATGATAAAAACAGTAGAAGGTTGTGTTCTAATAGCAGTGAACCAGGAAAGAGGGAGAAATTTGAAGGAAACAAACGAGAGATGGGGAAATTACTAGAGAGATGCCTCTGGGTAGCTAAGAAAGGTTAGGATCTGGTGGGAGTCTAACTCAGAGCCCTTCATCCCTCGCGGTACGAGCAAAGGAAGCAGAGGACGTGGGCACTGCTGTGGGTAGCTAGAGAGATATGGTGGTGAGAATGTGTTGAAATCCCCAGTGAACAGCTTCCATTTTCCATGGGTCCAAGAAGCAAAGTTATCAGATGAGCATGCCCATGAGAGGGAAGCGTTAGAGGATGGAGGGGTGTGAAATCATCATCTAAGGAACAGGGTGTTTATGGTCTAAGGACGTACAGAAGAACTCTTAGCAGGATCTGGAGATTTGAGATTAGTGATCATGAATTTTAAGTGAAAATAGCAAGTTAAAGATTAATGTAAAAAAGGTTATGTGGCAATTCCACTTCTGCCCCAAACCCATCTCAATATTCAAGGTCCTGGAAAATTGGAGGGGAGTGAACAAGTGAGAAAGAAATGACAGACCAAAACCAGGATTTGCTCACGCTAAAATTAGCTACACCCGCGTGCATAAGCACTGTGAAAACATTCATCAAGAGCCTTAGTTTTTCCTTCACCACACGACCTACCTGCTCAACTCCTTTGTGATAACTCCTGTTATCACTCCAGTCAACTGGTTACCTTTGGTTTCACATCCGTTTGGAAAAGATCCCCCAAATTTCTGTGGGTTTAGGTGTTCAACCACGGTCTTTCTGACTTCTTGTAAGTGTCTTAGAAGGCTAAGATCTCCCTTGAATGTTGAAAGTGGATGTCCGGTTTCATCTTGCTGATAAGACAACAAAAACCCAGAAAAGAAAAGTGATTTGCATAAAATCATCTAATTCGGGACAGAAGTGGAGTTGGTAGCCAGATTTGAACCTCCTGCCCGTTGTTCCTTTTGGCACACCTCTCAGCTGGTTCCTGGGACTCAAGACACCTGCACAACTTCTTTCAACTGTGGAGTGAGAAGTGGCTCTTGTGCTGAATTTTACAATGTCGCTTCATGCCAGACACATAAGCCACACTGATATGAAATTAATTTCATTTGCTTGCCAGTGCTCTAACAATGAGTGATTTAAATAATGACACCTTGAGAGAAATAGCAGAGATGTGAGATTTTAAGATTTCATCACTAATCAGGGCAATCAGAACAATAGTGAGAATTTTCTAATTGGCAATCAAAATTGGACCCCTTCTCCGCCTTTCCATGGCATTCCATGTTCTAAAGCTTCATCCTAAAATTAAGAATTATATTTCTAATAGGTGCAGTGTGCACTCATGTCAGACTGGCAGTGTGAATTCTAGACCTTCCATTAGATCAATTATCGTTAAATGTGAAAAGTAGGAGACTAGCGCACTATTCACTATATAAAAACTTCAATTTTCCCAGTAATAATGGTGCAACTACATGGGAGAGAACAACATGAGGAA
Organism: Ailuropoda melanoleuca; assembly: GCF_002007445.2. Taxonomy (NCBI): domain Eukaryota; kingdom Metazoa; phylum Chordata; class Mammalia; order Carnivora; family Ursidae; genus Ailuropoda; species Ailuropoda melanoleuca. The sequence continues at coordinate 98,984,404 of NC_048227.1, read as the reverse complement.
GAAACAATTATGGGGGCAAGTCATAAAAAACACTTCTGCTTAGCTTCCCATAATTATGTAGTTAACTTTGGTCATTACTGTGAAGGAGTTAACATTTTCTGAGATAATATGTTTTTCTTCAGTCCATAGCATAATTACTTACTTTCTTCAACAAGTTGGGATTTGTGTGGGCCGAAGCACAGAAGACGGAGCAATGGGTTGTTCCCTGAAGGGGATGACCCATTATTTGATGGACTTGCCTACGCCCATTATCACTCGGAAGTGAGCACGGGCAGGCTGACTTCAATGCAGTTTCCAAGGAGGCGTGGTTTAGAAATTTAGGCAGAATAAATGAACATGATTTTATTCACAAGTGTAGATATTTGAAACAAGGATGACGATTCTCAGGTGAGTTTTAAGTGCATCTGGTTGTGAACCTAAACCCGGAGAAGGAGCATCCGCACTCTGGTGGCCATAATGTATGCACTGGGGACATCTTTGTTAAAGCAAAGGTCTACTTCCAGTTTCCCCCAAATCCTGTCGTTCTTGTAGTTAGAGACCTCTACAGACCCAGGGATGTCTGTGTGTGCAAGTCTGTGTGCAGACACATACATGTTGCTTGATTTTGCAGGGAGTGATTGGGGTGCAGAAGAGACAATCATTTGGATTACAACATTATATAAAGGAACGAAACTTTATAGATTGTGAGGACAATGATTGTTCTCCCACCCAAACCTCGGAGAGGGTTTTATCATAAAAGATCTCCGGAGTACCTGGAAGACATCTTGGAGGGGCTTAGTAATGTTACCACAGCCCTCTGCTTTTCCTTCCTGCCTCATACTGCGTGTCTAAGAGAATGGCGAGAGATAATGGTTGCTTCACATGTGCTTAGCATTCGGACACTCTTCGTGTAATAAATCCACACTCCGAATCATGCCATCTTTCCCATATGTGTACAAGACTTTTCATTGACATTGCTGTGCTCACTGTGGACTCTCAGAAAATATTCGGATGTAATGATGATGCCTGCCGTAAATGGAAGATCATGGACTCTTGAATTTGCCTAGCTTACTCGACAAGATGAAATAACTGATACAGCATTTGATACTGGGCAACAGACATTGTGCAAGGAAGGTGGGCTTTTGCCCTAATTTATTTCAAATACTTAGTAACATGGGGTACCTGTGGGGAAGAGGATGTGCTCTTTTGGGTCACATGAGATAATCCAATATATTCTATAACCACTATCCTCTAAAATTCCTGACTGGTTCTAAGAGGAGGACTTGGCAATGAAAGAAGAGATGATCTTCGTCATGTAAATGACCATCTTTTTGCCTTGATGAGAAATCATAATAGAAATAACAAAGATTACTAACTGGTCTTGACAAAAAGGCTTTATGAGGTCTTGGAGATGAAGTGCTTAGTTTTGATCTGTTTAGGTTGTCATTACAGTAACTGTCCAGAGGTCCAGGTCTTCGGTTACAGTGGCTGAAATGGTCCATGTGGGGCTTTCCTTGGTGAGGAATCGAACCATGGTATCTTGGAGAAGTGACTTCTCCAAAAAGAAAATTGAAGGAGTCCTTCTGGGATAGCAGTAAGACTGGCTTGTGTGTTAATTTGGATATAAAGCCATCAATTAATCACTGGTTAATTTAAAGGACATTTGTTAGGCCATCGTGCTGGGTGTTAGGGATATTCAAAGGCAACTATGATAGACCTTTGTCAGCAAAGCGCTTACAGTCTGAAGAGGAAAGCAGGCATTCACAAATGATCTTTTTGTAATTTTAAGACAAGGTAAAAATAAGTGATATAAAGGTGTAAATGGAAAGCAACGCAAACACATTTCGCTAAATTCCAATTGAGTCCCTGCACGTATATACAGGACACGGTCCTTATGCTTTCAGAACTTGCTGTCCACTTGCAGCAATAACAAGTCATCTTACTGTTTCAAGGCACTCGGCATAACAATAATTGCAGTGGGTTTTCATAAAAGAAGGATGTCTGTTCAAGCTGGGGTGATCAGAGAAGCCCTTATTACTGAGGAAGGAATTGAGTCTACTCAGAAAATCTGTCTCTCTGACAGATGAAAGGGACACAATAAGAGGCACCTCAAGTTGTGAAAGAAATGGGAGAATAAAGGGCATGTTCTGGGCTCCATGTCTGTGAGTCCCACAAGGAAGCATCCAGAAATGCTGGTCGGGGTGACTCTGAAAAGTTTTAGTGTAATGGTAGATTCTCAGGTCCCCTGAGAAGCAGTGGCAATTTGTCAAGTGCCCCCAAGGTTCTGTTCACCAGCCAGGTCTTTACAATCTGCAAAGGAAGGTTGATTTACATAGCGGAACGAAGAAATGTAAGATGATGGACTGACTGGGGTCAGATCGAAGAGCCATGAGTGACAGGCTGAGGCTTTTGGGATAGGATGCACTGTCCTCTTTCTAGAGGCCACTCTGGGACTTCTCCTGGTTGATGGTGATAGGCTTGGTAGAAGCTGATTTAATCTGGAGAGGTAGGAGGGCATCATTTGTCTCAGATCTGGGAAGCTTCTGGAGCACTCTGACCTGGCATCCTAAAATGGGTGACAGGATGATTCAGGCCCTGTGAGACTTTCCACGTTTTCTGCAAGGGAGCTGAGCTGCTTGCTTAGCCAATGACCCTCAGTCAGTTTCCTGAGGACCCCAGGGAACAGCATGGGCAATCGGGGGACATCATGGGCCACACAGGATGCCGGGAAGAAGTGAACATTTGGGTCAGCCTTGAGTTTTGTTAGAAACAGCCAGATAGTGGGCCTGACATCGTCTTAGTTCCTTAGTTCTCTTTCTCGGTCTGCAGCCTCCCTTCCTAACCCCTTTCTTTGCCGCCATCATTTCCGCCTTATGATAGCACAGGTATAACCACACAGAGTGCTCCCCCCATCTCTAACACAATGAATGCTGCTGTCAGTTCAGATAAGAACACCCACCGAATAGAATGGCAATATTTTCAATCCTGGCAAACACGATCATAAGTTCAGTTTATTAATATTGCAACAGTGGAACTAAATGAGATCACTTGGCTAACAAAACATTTATCAACAAAACGCTGCCACCTACTGAAGTTTTGCAAACAGCCCAGATGATTGGATACCATCACAAATTCACTCTGTCACAAGCTTATGGTCTTTTCTGAAATCATTGTGAAAAAAAGAATGATAACCAGCAAAACCAGACAAGACATCTCTTTCGTGCAGTCTGTTAGAAAGTGTCAGTGTAAATCCTGCAGAGTGGCATCCAAACAGAGAAAAAGGTATGGGGGCCCTTGATGTTTAGTTGATTATGGAATTTTCTAGTAGGGTCTGGGATGCTCCCAAACGACTGCTAGCTAGGCTGGGTCTAGTAGGAAAATGTCCTTTACAAATTGATTTGCAACATCGATGTTCAGTCTGCAGCAAAGGCACATAAAAATGACTCAGTTTTTATTTTTATTTTCTGGAAAATAAATATATTTGGTACCAAGAAACATCCCAATGAAACTTATGACGATAATAAAAGCTATTTTTCTATGAGAATATATAACTCTGGAAATATACTTTCATTCAAGACTCCTTAAACTGTGGAAACCACTTTAGAAAGGGATAATGAAGTTGTGTGGGGCTTATAATGTTTAGACCACTTTAGTAAATAGTGGGAGAACTAATTTGTAGTGCCAAGGGGGAGTCAGGGAAACAAAACAAAACAGTGATGGTTTGTTGTGATTTATTTCTCCTAAAGCTAATAGTCACTCTTCCTTGAAATGTCTTAGGACATTGTTTTGAAATGCTGAATGACAAAACGGGGCTCTCGGTACCATGACTCACACTCACCTCCCGCAGCTCAATTCTGGAGCAAGGAGAGTTGGCTAGGAAAGAAAAGAAAACATGCTGGAACTCCTGTAGAGCTCTGTGCTTGCTTCTCGCTCTATTTTACATAGACAGGAAAGTGTCATTTCTCCCACCACACTGTGATGTTCTCAAGGTCCTGGACCCTTGGGTCTAGGACAGTGGCTTGCACATTTTAGGCTCCATGAAATGAGACATTGAAGAAGTTAGTAGGTCTGAGATCTATGTAGCAAGCCATACCAATTTTAGATAACTAATTTTGCAGATCCCTAGCAGAAAGGGTTTTTAAGGACTGACTTTCCTCCCTCTCTCTCTCTCTCTCTTTTTCAGGGAATTCCTACACCTCTCTGACAGCTATGGGTATGAGATTACTGGTTCAGTGATTTCAATGTAGTGTGAATGTAGCCTTTCTCCCCTCTCTCTGCCAAGGGCAGAAGGGTGGAGAGGAGGGACCCGTGCTGCCTGTGCCCATCGATGGTGGGATGGGAAAAGCCCCTATCCTGGACATCTCTTAAGCATGTTCATATCTCTGCTCTGGCATTTTTCTAAATTCATAACACAAAGTGAGCTTCAAAGTAAGCAAATGCAGTATGGGAGTGGGAGAGGAAAGCAGCCTTCATCTTGGCTTTGGGGTCAACTAAACAAATAACAACAAATGACGCCATTGATGGAACACCAACTACATGCCCGTGTGTGAAGCTTTTTACCTGTATTCATTCTGTTCCTCAGAACGATCCCTCATGGTCAGAGTCATTGTACCTATTTTACAGACAAAAAACCTGAGGCCCAGAGAGGTAAATGACTTGGCCAAGTTCATCCAGATGGAATGGTAGAGCGCCCCCAGATCTAGGTCTCCTGGCTTGGAAGACCCTGCTGCCTTGAGGCCACCAATGTGAGCACAGCCAACGTATTTTCCTCTCTGCTTGCACAGAGTGTTAAATGGAGAGAGGGGACTAGAGGAAGTTCCTCTCTCTTCTACCCAGGGAAGTTGCGCTGCTCTCCCACATGGGAGAATAAAGTTCACAGTGTGCTAGTAAATGAGATCATGGGTGGGAAACCCTTGGACCTCCTTAGAAGTAAGTGACTATAAAAAAAATCCAAACCATTTGTATTACTCTTGTAGGTGATGTGATTTCAAATGGACAGAGAGCACAGTTTGTCTTCTGTTCAAATTGGCATCCCTTCATGCCGTTCTGGGAATTAGTTCAGAACTGACTACAGGAAGCATAAGTCACCTTTGCTACCCAGTACTATTTCCTAGCAGGCCCATATTTTCCCAGGAGGTGCTTTCTCTGTAGTAGATAAAAGTTTGCCTTCATTTCATGTGATCTCATTTCATTTTCCTCTTCAGTAGAGACCAGCCAAGGTCCATCATTCCGGGTAAAGCAGGATCCTGTCCCGTGTACTTAAATTCCAGGTGGTCCTCCTGGAGCCTCACTTTTTCCATTGAATGCCTCTATCACTCCTATTGTTACCAGGGGAATAATTCTCATTCTCATTGAAAGGAAAAGCACATTCTGAATGTGTAACAATAACCTGCATGCAGCTCTCTGATTATAAATATCAAGTGTTATAAAAGCCCCATCAGTGTAGTGATCAAAGGCATGAAGGGACTCACTGCTGAAGCAGCAGGTGACCCAGAACAATTGGAATAGAGGGAAATGCTGAGTAGACATGGGGTCCTAAGAAATTCACATTAAAGGTTTCTTCTGATGTATTTCAGTTATGCCTTATAAAAGGATTTCACTAAGAGCTAACAAGGCAGTTGATTTTGCATTGAATGCTCCCTGATAATTAAAAATAAGTTTGAGATTTACTGATCAGTAGTAATTCCTATTTTTCATCACTAATAAAGCCAATCAGTGTTCTCTGTAAGAATCACTTTCACCACAGGAAAAAGATATTAAAAGTGTTCCCATGGACTCCCTCTTACAGAAAGATATTGTTCTATGAATGTAAGAGGATCTGGGTCAAGGAGAGAAACCCAGAAAGAGTTGGTGGCCAATTAGTCAAAATAGGCATATGTTTTGTCAATAAATTCCTTTTTCTTTTTAAGAGAATAATTCAGGCTGAAGAACCATCAGTCACTCAAATCGAATGAATTCACTATGGTTCCCAACAAAGCAAGTTTGGGGAGCCACCGAACATGAACAACACTTGTCCCCATTTTTTTAAGGTCATTGTTTAATTTTCTTACTTAGAAATACATTTGTCTCTCACAAAAACACTTTTCTAGAGAGTAAAATTCATTAAGGATGGGCCCATGTTAGCCCCAGTCCAGGGGAGTTTCTGAGAACCCAAAGGGACAGTTTCATGGCCATTTCATGAAATGAACTCAGAACCGAGATTCCACGACTGGCCTGCCCAAGCAGGGAGAGGCTTCCTAAGAGGAAGCAGGGCTGTTGCTGGAGACACCACCCAAAGTAGAGAGAAACAGGAAGAAGCATCCTGGTTTCTCCTTGTTCCCTCCCTCCAATCTTCTGCCAGCGTTTCCCACTGGTTGAACCTCGCCAGCAACCAGCAGGTGGGGAACCAGAAGTACAGTTCTCTGCAGTCCAGAGCAGAGCAGGAAGGGCCCGGAGAGGATTTGAGAAGAGACAGGAGAATGACCAGCATGGGGCTACAAATGGACACACTCTAAGACATGTACATTCTTAGGAAGGGTTCTTGGTTTGAAGTTCTTGTCTTGGACCTCATGTCTCTGCCCAATATACCCAAACCAAGTTGTATCATCATGCCTTAGTTCTTCTGCCAATATTAGGGCATACGTGCTATTTATTCTATTTATTATCTTTTAAAGTATCGAGCATTCACGGCAACGGGGAGGTCATCGTGAACTTAATGACTAGATGTAGACTTTATCACAGCTGGTCACTAACTGCCAGGAAATACCCGATTAGGAGAACATTATTTCTACAAGCCTGAGAGAATCGTCCCTTCCTTTGTTTTTCTCTGTAGCCCATACAGCAGAATACTGTGGGCTGCTTCTGAAGGCCCTGGTGTTGCAAGATAGTTCACTAGTGACTTTTGTGACTGGGGAGTCAATTAATAGGAATACGGTCCTTGATCCTCAACGTCTCATTAAGTCCACATGAGGACAGGGTGAAGCTGAAACTCAGGGTGGGGGGTGCACAGGGATGGGGTGTTAGAGAAGGGACGTTAACTCTTGGGATGAAACTCCATCACTATCCTCCTGGCAGTAGTCCTAGGTGACAGTCTTTATTAAAGTGAGGCAGGAAGGTGGAGGCCACTTTTCAGTTTTATTTACTTTTGCTTTTATTGCTTGGCTCTCTTGAAACAGAATATTTTCTTTAATAGTGCTTTCTCCTCTATTCCTACCCATTTCACTTCCCTTCACCTGCTTTTAAGATTCCAAGTTTTAACTATTATTATCTTTTTCGACCATTTCAGCTTTTCCCTGTACCCCTTAATTGGCCTGAGAAGTCCCTTCACTTAGAGGCTGAATAGTTGTCTCGGCCCTTCCTGACCCAGAGAGCCAGGGTTCAGCATAATTGAGGGTCTTTCATTGTGACATTGTCGGGCACTCACAGTCTGCTTCCCTGATGCCATTCCATTAGAAAATTCTGCGTCCTTCACGCAGTGAAGGGGCACTCTGCTGTAACTTTGCCCGTCTTGCAATCCCACTAATAGCCTTTTACTGCAGGGAAACTATCTACAGCAGCATCTAAAAGGACCTCCTGAGGAAGAAGCAAAGAGGACTGCTAAGAGAAGGCTCAATGTTTTGGTCTCCCACCGTAATTGCAGTTAAGTCAAGTAATTGATTGCAGAAACAGTGGGCTTTCTACCTTCCACCACGTTTTTCACCCCACGGTCTAGTAACCAGCAGACGTTGAAAATCAGCGCAAAGCGGAGCGCATCGTAACTTCCTGACATTTGTGACATGACAGACACGGAATGTATCATTGCCAATATTGTTAATGAAATCGAGCATTTAAACTTTTCTTAAAAAAAAATATCAGACCAAAGCCATCTACCGTCTAATTTTGTCACAGATTATATGCCATGGGGCTGAAGTCACACTGAAATGAGTTTTCACCTCAAAAGAAAATGTAGTTTTCTTTAATTTTCTATAAATCGTTTCATCTTATGCTTGAGACCCCGTTCTTCTGTGAATAGAGGAAAAACTGCTCATGAAAGGTAAAGTGATTCCTTTCCTATAAAGGGATATCTTTGAGGTTAATCTAGTTTGTCTTAGGTAAATGTTTAGGCTTTTAGGGCTTCTCTTTCCCTCTCCTTGCCTGGGTGGTATCTGGAGATAGGGAGAAGACCACATGCCCTCATATCATAGTGTCCTCCTCTGGTTCCCACTGGCCAGAGGCGCGGGATCTTTCTAACCTTGCCACAGAGTAGGGTCCGCACTGGCATCCTCACTGGGGGGAATACAAACCTTCCTTCAGCTTGACCAACACCCTTGACTTTGGCACTGGATGTCTTTCCCCTGAATCTCAGCCACGTGTTCTATCTAATACCTAGGACAGCTGACCTCCCTACAACTTCTGTCACAAGGAGACTTCACTGACCAGCAGGCTTCATCCTGGCAGGTTCACTGCCCCTCAGCTCTGCAAACATTTTTCTCTCCCACTGGAAACTCTCAGGAATTTCACTAAAATTGGCAGTAGAGTTGGAGAAAGAATGATGATGAGAATTTTGAACTGAAACTTTAAGTCCGCAACAAGGATTTCAAACCTAGGACCCTTCCTAGAGAGACAAACGTGTCTTAGTATGTGCCGATTTGAAGCTGCACATGGAAGCATGGGATGTGCTTAGAGTCATGGTTTATACCCCAAGTCATAGGGAAACAGGATTATTGAGGCCTGGCCTATGCAACCACTGCAAAAACATGGCAAGTGTCTTTGGCCTAAAGCAAAAAATCCTCTATTCTACATGAGAGCTGGGAGATACACAGGATACTATCTCTAGTCCTTCCTATCATGAGATTTTTTTTTAAATTTAAATTCAATTTAGTTAACATACAGTGTATTATTAGCTTCAGGGGTAGATTTTAGTGATTCATCAGTTGCATATAACACCCAGTGCTCATTACATCACGTGCCCTCCTTAATGCCCATCACCCAGTTACCCAATCCCCCTACCTACAGCCCCTCCCTCAGTTTGTTCCCTAGAGTTAAGAGTCTCTTATGGTTTGCCTCTCCTTCTGTTTTTATCTTATTTTATTTTTCCTTCCCTTCCTCTGTGTTCATCTGTTTTGTTTTTTAAACTCAACATGAGTGAAATCATATGGTATTTGTCTTTCTCTGACTGACTTATTTCACTTAGCATAATACCCTCTAGTTCCATCCATATCATTGTAAATAGCAAGATTTCATTCTTTTGGATGGCTGAGTAATATTCCCGTGTGTGTGTGTGTGTGTGTGTGTGTGTGTGTGTGTGCATGTGTGTGTGTGTGTAGTCTCACATCTTCTTTATCCATTCATCTGTCAATGGACATCTGGGCTCTTTCCATAGTAGTTTGGCTGTTGTGGACATTGCTGCTATAAACATTGGGGTGCAGGTGCCCTTTCAAATCACTGTGTTTGTATCCTTTGTATAAATACCTAGTAGCACAATTGCTGAGCCATAGGGTAGCTCTATTTTTAAATTTTTGAGGAACCTCCATACTGTTTTCCAGAGTGGCTGCACCAGTTTGCATTCCCACTAACTGTGAAAGGGTTCCCTTTTTGCCAGCATCTGTTGTTTCCTGTGTTTTTAATTTTAGCCATTCTGACATGTGTGAAGTGGTATCTCATTGTGGTTTTGATTTATATTTCCCAGATGTCGAGTAATGTTAAGCATTTTTTTCATGTGTCCGTTGGCCATTTGTATGTCTTCTTTGGAGAAATGTCTGTTCATGTCGTCTTCCCATTTCTTGACTGGATTTTTTGGTTTTTTGGGTGTTGAGTTTGCTAAGTTCTATGTAGATTTTGGATACTAGCCCTTTATCTGATATGCCATTTGCAAATATATTCTCCCATTCCATAGGTTGCCTTTTAGCTTTGTTGATTGTTGCCTTTGCTGTGAAAAAGCTTTTTATCCTGATGGAGTCCCGATAGTTCATTTTGTGTTGGTTTCCCTTGCCTCTGGAGATGTGTCTAGCAAGAAGTTGCTGTGGCCAAGGTCAAGAAGGTTGCTGCCTGTGTTCTCCTCTAGGATTTTGATGGATTCCTGTCTCACATTTAAGTCTTTCATCCATTTTGAGTTTATTTTTGTGTATGGTATAAGAAAGTGGTCCAGTTTCATTCTTCTGCATGTGCTGTACAATTTTCCCAACACCATTTGTTGAAGAGAGTGTCTTTTTTCCACTGGATATTCTTTCCTGCTCTGTTGAAGATCAGTTGACCATAGAGTTGAGGGTCCATTTCTGGGTTTGCTACTCTGACCATTGATTTATGTGTCTGTTTTTGTGCCAGTACCATGCTGTCTTCATAATTACAGCTTTGTAATACAGCTTGAAGTCCAAAATTGTGATGCCTCCAGCTTTGGTTTTCTTTTTTCAACATTACTTTAGCTACTAGTTGTCTTTTCTGGTTTCATACAAATTTTAGAATTGTTTGTTCAAGCTCTCTGAAAAATGTTGGTGGCATTTTGATAGGGATTGCGCTGAATGTAGTATAAACATTTTTGGGTAGTATAGACATTTTAACAATATTTGTTCTTCCTATCCATGAACCTGGAATGTTTTTCCATTTATTTGTGTCTTCCTCAATTTCTTTCATAAGTGTTCCATAGTTTTCAGAGTACAGGTCTGTTACTCTTTGATTAGGTTTACTCCTAGGTATCTTATGGTTTTTGGCGCAGTTGTAAATGGGATTGATTTCTTAATTTCTCTTTCTGCTGCTTCATGGTGAGTGTATAGAAATGTAACAGCCTTCTGTGCATTGATTTTATATCCTGTGACTTTGCTGGATTCCTGTATCCGTTCTAGAAATTTTTGGTGGAATTTTTCAAGTTTTCTACATAGAGTATTGTGCCATCTGTGAAGAGTGAAAGTTTGTCTTCTTCTTTGCCTATTTGGATGTTTCTTATTCCTTCCCTCAGTCATTTCTGACCTACTGTGTGGTTGATGCCATGTTGGATATGGTACTTATATAAGGCAACTTAATATTTTATTTTCACAGTCTGTGAAATTATTAGGTGAAGTGATTGAGATTCCCACAAAGGTCACACAGTCCTGTGGGTGGAGGGAGAAACTCCATATTGATCTTCAGCCTCTTCAACAGCTCTTCCTCTTCTCTCCTTTTTCTACATCAAAGGTTAGGAAAACTTTATTTTCTCCAAGGTGGGATGGAAACTTCCAACTTATCATCCACATGGGTTACTCATCCTCTTAATGTGCAAAAGAGAGATTTTGGAATCCAGACACCATTTCTCTCTTAATCACAAATACTAGTTCCCAAAACAGAGATCTCACTTTGTACTTAACAGAAAAACCTCATTTGAAGCCAAAGCTAGTGATGGCCACTTTGTTCTAGTTGGAATTCCCCAACGGGGAACCGCAGGCATGATGATTTTCAGTAGACTGAAGAGTGCACTGCTTTATTAAGGATCTAAATATCAAAAATAAAACTTTAAGACTTTTTAGAGAAAGTAAAAAGAGAATATTGTTATGACATTGGAGTAGGAAAAGATTTCTTAAAGAAAATTCCCAAACCTATGCCAAAAAGGAAAGCTTAGGTTATAAAAAGGTTGAGGTAGGAGGTGGGACACAGGAAGAAAGGTTGTCCATTGGGACAGGAATCAGTTCATTGTCCTATCTCCCCTGAAAAGAGATATCTCTTTCTCTCTTCGAGTCAAACTGTTTATGTGTTTGGGCGGGAGGAGTTAAGGGAGGCTCTTGGATCATCTGACATGTTTGCTGTGGAATTTTATGGGAACATAAGGGAATGGTGTTTGATTTATGTCTATAAAAAGTCTATGGTGAGAATGGGGAGAGGAAGTTGCCCTGGGAGCAAGCAATGGTCCCAATAAAGAAAGCCTGTGTCAAGGCCCCTAAAGTCTCAGTGTCACTCTGTAACCAAGGATTTGTTTCTAGAAGTTTCCAGTGGGGAGTCTCAGAAAAACTCAGCAAAGTGCCTATGTATTACAAACTCACAATTGGAATATACCGTATTTAAGAACACCATCTCCAGACTATATTTGTTTCTTATCTTTACTCTCTATCTTCACCTCTCCCACTCCAACCAGGAATATGTCAGAAACTCAAACCAGGGACCTGGGGTGTGGCTGCAGGAGAGATGAAATTATGAAGGAAATGCTAACAATGACTTCCTCTAAGGCAAGCTTCTCAGTGTAAACTGAAAAGGTAGCAGGGAATCTCAAGTACAAAGATAAGCAAACAAATAAAAATCACCAGCCACCAAAAGTAGACGCATAAATGACAAAATCAAGAAGAACTAAAGTCCAGAGAAATAGGGTAAATTGTGAGAGAGTGTCTTAATTTGGGTTTCCCCGGAAGCAGACCAGAGACAAGGATTCAAGTGCAAGTCATTTATTGGAAGGTGAAGGAAAGAGCAGGAAGAGAGAGAGGAAGTGAAACAGAAAGGCAGAAAATAAAGGGAATGACATCAAACCAGCAAGCACTATGGCAAGGAGAACTCAATTCCACTGGGGAAACTGGATCCAGTGTCAAACACACGAGTCAGTGATCCAACCTGAGGGTGAGAGAGTTCAGGTAATTATATACCAACTTTCAACAGTCGTTGGTTGAGGGCTGCTCCTGGGGTTTAATTCCTTAATTCCTCCAGCCTGCAATTTTGGCAGCAATGTGGGTTTCAGAGGCAAGAGAAAGCCCTCAGGCAAAAAAATACAGGTGCTGGCCACCAGCTTGCGAGCACATTCGTGTTAAGAATGAGGAGATATGCATATGGGCCACCGAGACAGAGCCCACTACAGTGGCAAACCCACAACGTCTGCAATAAATTAATATTCTCAGAAAGATGTGAGAAGAAATTGCATTCACTTGCTTGTAAAAAAAAAATTAAGTAGAGGATTTGGAAATAGCAGACACACACACACAAGAATGAAGAGTAAATTAGTGTAAAGTTTAAATTGAAGAATTCATCCAGAGAATAATAAAAAAGGACAAAGAACTAGAAAACATGAAACAAGGCATAAGGAATGGATCTAAAGGTACCCATCCTTCCCAGAAGAAGAGAATAGAGACAACAGGGGAGGGAAATTGCAAAATGAGAGAAGAAAATGCCATTGCTAAACAAAAGAAACAAGTTCTTACCAAGGGCTAATGAGGATGATGTTACCTAAACAAACACCTAGACATGAAATTTTCATAATGAAAAGTTCTTAAATGGGTCTATGTACATAGCAGAATATGGCAGAAGGTAAAGCGAATTTTCAAGTTAGTAAAGAAAAGCTATTATTTGAATATGATATTGTCACAATTAGCCATCAATTTAGAAAATAATAGACCTCTAGCTCTCATCATACCTGAAAATAATTGTAGGTGAAATAAATTTTTAAAAGCCCAAATCTGGGGCGCCTGGGTGGTGCAGTCATCAAGCGCCTGCCTTCGGCTCAGGGCCTGGTCCCGGTGTTCTGGGATCGAGTCCCACATCAGGTTCCTCCGCTGGGAGCCTGCTTCTTCCTCTCCCACTCCCTCGCTAGTGTTCCCTTACTCGCTGGCTGTCTTTCTCTGTCAAATAAATAAATAAAATCTTTTTAAAAAAAAAAAGCCCAAATCTATAAAAACATGAGAATAAAATTATGGGAGTCTTGTCTCACATTTACTGTCAATTAATTTCAACAACTGTACTGAAATAATTTTACAGGGTAAGAATAATCTTTTCAAGAAATGGTGCTGAGACAACTGAGTATCTACAGGCAAAAGAATGAATCTGGACCCCTATCTCAAAGCATGTACAAGAATTAACTCAAAATGGATCAGGGACCTAAATGTAAGAGCTAAAACTGTAAAACTTTTAAAGGAAAGCATAGGATTACATTTTTATGACTTTGGATCTAGTGATGAGTTCTTAAATATGATGCCAAAAGCACAAGTTTCAAAAAAAAAAAATGGAAAGCTTGGGTTTCATCAAAAATAAAAACCGTTGTGCATCAAAGGACACTAGCAAGAAAGTGAGAAAATGACCAGTGAAGGGGAGAAAACGTTTGTTAAGCATATGCCTGATAAGGGATCTGTATCTAGTATATATAAATAACTCTTACAACTCAATAACAAAAAGACAACACAATTTAAAAATGGGCAAAGGATTCAAACAGACATTTCTTTAAAGAAGATACACAAATGATCAGTAAGCACATAAAAATGGTTAATATCATTACTCATGGAAATGCGTATTGAAACTGCAATGAGATACCACTTTGCACCCACTAGGATGGCTAGAATAAAAAAATCAGATAATAATAAGTGTTGGTGAGGATATGGAGCATTTGAAACCCTCATACACTGCTGGGGGAATATAAAATGGTGCAGCCATTTTGCAAAACAGCCTGACAGTCAAAAAGTTAAACACAGCTATTATTTGACTCAAAAATTCCAATCTAGGTATAGACCCAAGAAAATTAAAAGCATTATGTCCATGCAAAAACTTGTACACAAATGTTCATAGCAATATTATTCAAAGTAATCAAAGGGTGGAAACAAGCCAAATGTCCATCAACTGATGAATGCATAATTCTGTCATAAAAAGGAATGAAGAACTTATAGACACTATAACGTGGATAAACCTTGAAAACATATGCTGAGCCAAAGAAGCCAGTTACAAAAGACCAAATATTGAATGATTCCATTTGTAGAGAGTGCCCACAGGAAGCAAATTCATTAGAAACCGAAGTAGACTAGTAGTTCCCTGGGGCTGCTGGGGATGGGAGGATGGAGGGTGGATGATAAGCTAAAGAGTACAGGATTCCTTTTTCAGGTGATGCAAATGTTCTGAAGTTGATCATGTTGATGATGGCACAACTCTGTGAATATATTAAAAACCACTGAATTGTACACTTTAATGGACAAGTTGTCATGTATGTGAATTATAGCTCAACGATGCTTTGACAAAAATAAAAATGAGTCTATTTCTGTAATCTTGAAGTATATAAGACTTTGCTAAGCGTACAAACTGCAGAAGTTAAATGAACAGATTGATAAATCAACATTCAAAATCTATATTTGGTAAAAGATATGATAAAGTAAAAAAAAAAAAAAGAAGTAACAGGCTGGGAGAAAATAGTTGCAGAATATATATCAGACAAAGAATTAATATCCAGAATATGTAGAGAGCTTCTACAAGCATCAAAAAAAGGAAAACACAATTAATAACTTAAAGTGAGTATGGGGGGGGTTCACTGAGGAGGAGGTGAGAATTGGGGATGAAAGTGGAGGGTACGGAGGGGTTCCAGTTTAAAGAGAAAGAACTGGAGGACAGAACAGCTTCAAGTTGAATGAAGTAAAGAACATTGTGCTTGGGGCGCCTGGGTGGCTCAGTCAGTTAAGCATCTGCCTTCGGGTCAGGACATGATCCCAGGGTCCTGGGATGGAGCCCCACATCGGGGAGCAGAAGACCTCTGCCTTCTGCTCCCCCTGCTTGTGCTCTCTCTTTCTCTGTCAAATAAAGAAATAAAATCTTAAAAAAAAAAAAAAAAAAAAGAACGATGTGTTTATGAGCCTGTACTGGACACTTCAGTTCCGGAAACAAGATTGCTCTTATGATTGGAAGAAATGGGAAGACTTTTACTCTCTGTCAGTCACTGGAAACACAGAAGAATTTGGCTGAGATTTCATAGAAAAAATGAGGAAGAGGAAGAAAAAGTGAAAAAGTCTGAGTCTGAGGTTGGGCTTGGAACAGGAAGTTGTAAGAATGAATAAAGCTGTTCTCTGCTTAGTCCACGTACTCGTTATAAACATGTGAAAAATACACTCAGCCACGGCTAGGGCAAACTAAATTAAAATGATATATACTTCATCCATCAAATTGGATAAAATTTTACAGGCTTGGCAAAGGTGTGGGAAAATTGATATTTTTGTACTAGGTGGTAATATAATTTGATGGATATTTTTTGGAACATAATTTGGTTGTCTTTATCAAATGAAAAATTCTCCTTCCTTTTGACCCAGAGACTCCAAGTCTACATATTGCTACAATGTTATTATGAAAATAGAAATGTGAAAAAACAACTTAAATTTCCATAAACAAGGACATTAAATAAATGTTGGGGGTATTCCTACAACGTGCATGTAGCAATAACAAAGAATGAAGGACACGCACATGTACCATCAATGAACAATCTCCTAGATCTGCTGTGAGGGGAAAAACAAAGACAATTTCAGGAAAATGCATGTAAAATGGCTCATTTTGTTTTTAACTTTCTATGTATCAAATGAGGTCTTTAAGAATACATAAAATGTTTCAAGTGCTTTTTCTGGGGACAGGAATGCAGGGAGTAAAGTTGAATTCTCATTTTATTTCTTCAACAGAAATATAAAGGAAAGCAAGTAAGTGAACCACGCATTTAATTTTAAATTTTCTAGTAGCCACATTAGAAAAGTAAAAAAACAAAAACAAAAACATGTGGCATTATCTCTAATAGTATATATTTTTAATCTAATCTATCCAAAATATTATCACTTTAGCATATAATCGGTATAAAATTCTTATTAATGTAATATTTTACAATCTGGTTTTCATCCAACGTCTTTGAAATCCAGGTGTATTTTAGACTGACAGCACATCTCAGTTTGGAGCAGCCATATTCCACACGCTCGAGAGTCCCATGTGGCCAGTGCCTACCACTTTGGATAGTGTAGTTCTATATTTTCCATACCTCTGCTTTGTTTTGAATTATTTTATTATATTTTTGTGTTTCTTTTATTATTAAAAAATGCAAAGAATCAGAACCCTTAAATTTTTCCTAAGGAGAAAAAGAAAAAAGAAAGAAAGAAAAACAATGGAAACTCACTAATCAACTGCCTTGCACCCATCATTTACTGAAAGTCTGTGTTTTTTCTCTTCTGGGCTCTGGATTATTGCTATTGATGTGGGTGATTGGCAAAGGGTTGGGGTGGGGCGGGGTAAGCAGAGCAGAGGGAATGTGGTTTCTGTCCTTTGGGACTGTGACGTGTGGACAAGTGGTTCCCGAGGGGGCTGGGCAGCTCTCTCTGGTTTTAGGGGTCTTGACCTCCTCTGCCCAGGCAGTAATCAAATCACCTATATCTGGTTGATGGCCTCCCCCAAGCATGTGAACAAGTGATTATTTCTGGAATGGACGTGACCTGAATCCCCCTGCGGCTGTCTGACCCTTTCAACTTGTCCACTCGCCCTGCCTTTGCCCCTCTTTATTATGTTGACACAGACATAAAACCATTCCTTCTCTTTCTCCTGGCAGAGTAATTTCCCCAGTTCTTCTAGACTTTCCAACACAGGTACTGCATTCCTCTGGACACTTTCCATGTTCTCTACAGTTTGTTTCAGTGCAAAGCCCCAACATCATCATCTAAGTAGGAGACGCCCTGATTAACTTGTGGTGTCCACTGTCTCTACCCTGGTTTATACCTTATGGCGCTGCTGCTCACTTGATTCCCATCCCCCCCCCCCCCCCCCCCCAACAGCATTTTACTCCACCAGCCATTCCAGTATTGCATTTGTAGACAGAGCTCTGACACCAGAGTTCTTCCTTTGCTCGCAGGATAATTGACTCCCCGGGCAGAAATAAGGCAAATTCTCCTTTCTGGAAATATTCCTCACTCCTTCAAACTTCCAACATGACAAAAATTGGAATTAAAATTTGTGAAAGACCCAGGATAAATACTGAGATCAGAGGGAAACTCCCTGATTTGAACAATGCATAGGATAGATGGGGAAAATAGTAGGTTAAATACTAGTTTTCATTGTGGATTCATTACCCTGCAAGCTGATTCAGACCTCAACCTCCCTTAAGTCCCTGGGATTGGGTTAGGAACCTCTCCTGGGGATTTCTAATCCATAAAGTGGTAAATCTTAACATCTTAATTGACTTTTTACCGTATTTGCCTTTCCTGGGGCTTGGGACACACCTACAAAATGTACTGAGGCCAGATGTTGGTCTAGAGCAGATTGTTAAAGGTAAGAGGCCCTTTGAAGTAGTTTGTTTCATCAAGACCTAAAGATAAATAGATGCACTGTATTTGGAAAGAAGATGGAGAACCATCCCCAACACCTGCCCAATCATCCAAAGGAACCTGTATGTTTCTTTGGCTGCATGTCAAGTGCAGAAATTAAACATTTTGTGTTTTCACCCTTAATGAGTTGAGGTTCAATCAAATATTAATAATGATTCTATTCATATCACAATAACAATGATAAAACCAGTTAATTCCCCTGAGCTCTTAGCATCTTAAAGATGGGACCTCTCTTAGGTGCTGTGTTGGTCTGATGTGTGGTTCCTAGCACTGTGCCTGGAAGGTAGTCAGTGCTCAAAACAGGATTGCTGAATAAAGGATGTGAGTTAAATGAAATCACATTAGGAAAAAAACCCACTCATTCTTTTAAGAATCCTATTTCTAGGCAATCAAATGCCAGTTGATACATTTGCTAATTTTACTCATCCAGTTATAATGTTTATTTTCCAGGTGTGGAAAGAGTAAAAATAATGATCCGTGTATATATTCATTTCTTTATTTATTTTTCTTGCCGAAACGTTAGCAGGGTATGTGATGTTTACACTTATGAAGCTTACTGCAAATTCCTGTGTTGCTATTTTCAACTAATGTTTTATAACAACAATTACTAATAATGTTAATGCTTTGTGCTCATATAGCAATTTCCAACAAAGAATTTCAAAAGCTTAAAAGTCAAGGTATTTTCAAGAACATTTGTATTATATTATAATCTTACTTATTTTGAGAGTGCTTACAGATATTGCTCATTTCTTCCCATTTCATTTATTTTAATCCTGTTTCTTCTTTTCACAGTTCAATTCAATTATCTGTCAGCTTTTCAAGACTCCCTTCACCCCGCACCTCAGTACACACTGTAGTGAATTTTAGGCTAGTCAAAAGTTTCCTCATAGATACTAGTCTGAAAGAGCTCTTGATAAGCAAATAAACATTTTAATTGGAAATACCAAATTCATTCCAAATGATGCCAATGTTGCCCAAGGATCAAGAAATAAGGTCTATTATGTCTACTGGATTCAGACATGCAGTAGGGATTAAATCTTGGAAACAGAGCTGCTATTAGTGTAAAGTAGAAGCTTCAAATATAGAAGTTGTTGTAATTCCAGCGAATGACTTCAGGTAAGTGCTCGCGGTCAACTGAGACTGGAAATATGCTGCTGTGAGCCCTGAGTAACAATCAGGATGGGAATTTTTATGTTTTAGGATGAGTTTACTTTTCCACATATGAGATAGATATAGATATAGATATAGATATAGATATAGATATAGATATAGATATATTTTTTTAATGATTCTCCAGCAGACTCCAGCTGGATTCCAAACTAGTTTGGCTCTTCCTGTATTTACTCCAAATTGGAATATGAAAGGGATTTGGAAGAGAAATGATCATATGTATATTAAGTATTATTTTATATTAGTATCTGTGGGGTTTATTTATTCTCTGTGCATGTGAGGTAGAGAGAGATTAAATAACTGATAATTTTTTTTTTTTACTGTGACAATAAATCAAATCAAGTCCCCTTTTGCATAAGTACCCTTTAAAAGCACTCCCACTCCTTAAAAGTTGCAATAACGGAGTAAAACCATTTGAATGAGAACAGAAAAATTCAGTCATCCATTCTGATGCTTTATTTGCACAAAGCCAAAATATGTGAATAACTGGAAATGTTTGGGTGACTAATTGGCTGAAGCATGTGAAGTAGTGAGATTTCCACACTGAAGGCTTTATTATTATTACTATTATCATTATTAGTTATAATTCATCTTCATCTTTTGAAGTTTGGCAGGCTGTAATCAAATGTAGTTTTTCTTAATTTCATGACTCTGAATTTGTACCTTTAGAAATACTAGTTCAAGAGGGGAAAGAAGTAAATTATTCAGATGGCATATTTATCCGATCACGATGAGAATAAAACACTTTTATGGAGGGATCAGTGTAGTTATTTACACATCTGCATCGATGTATTAATGCTATAGAATCTCACACATTCGCATTTATGAAGGGGTGTGCCATTTGCATTATCTGGTTTTATGAATTAGCTTGTAAAAATAATGCAATTGCTATTGAGCCTATAATGCCTCACGGAATTTACTTTGCTTGTTTGTTTTGACAAGTGAGGTTTAGTTTTATGATAATATTTCAGAGCACACGAGTAAATGCCCTGTAGTCTGTTTTGTAAAGGTAATGAAGCCTTAGTTATCTGCAATCTCACTGCTGCTTCCAGATATTAAATCTTCGCTTGCAAGTAGAGTGCGACTGGCGTGTTCACGGAGAATTCTTAGGCCAAGTAGAAATGATAAGCATCCCTATCACAGATATTGTTTCAGTAAATTTATCCTGGTTATTATCTTGATGTATTAAAGTAAATATTTCAAGAGCATTATTCAGGGGATTGATGATCTTACGTAATAATAACAACACAAATTTGTACCAACTCTTGAATTCCAGGCACTGTCAGCCTCTGAGGGTGTGGCAGGGAATAAAGGCAGACAGAAGCACTTCCCTTGTGGGGCTTACCTTCTAGTGGGAGGGGCATCTAAAGACAACAGAAGGATGAAAATACGAGTCCAGGGCATAGCTATTCTTGCCTGGGCTGCTTTTAAATGCCATCTTTCATCTAGATTCCACACAGCAGCAAGAACAATCTTCCTGAGATAGAAATTAGACCTTGTCACTTCTCTGATAAGAAGAAAGAAAGCAAGAAAGAAAAAGAGAAGGAAAACAAAAAAAAAACTAAAATTATTGCCAAAACTTAGAAGCTTCTGCCCATTTCAAACCTCAGCTTCCAATCAAGCTGTTGTCCAACCACAGTGGTCTTCCAAATGCTTTGATTTGCCAAACTCACTACTGGCTTTGCTTATGCTGTTCCTATGAGCCACAATGCTCTTCCCTCCATTTCATAGTACAATGAGCCCTTTCTCGTTTTTCTGGACTCCTCTTAATCCTTATCTTCTCAAGGAATCCTCGCCTGGACATCCTACTATGTTATTCTCTATATTACCCATGTTTGGGTCCCTTCACTGCACACACGGTATTTGTCTTTATTTTGTATGTTACTTTACTTGGGTTTTGTATGTTTCCCCCAATAGAACACAAGTCCACATGCATAAAGACCTGCTTGTCTGGTTTATCGTTCTGTCTCTATCTAGCACCTGACATTATGCAACACACATAGTAGGTGCTTAATTAAATTTTGTCTAACTGACCTTGATGGACTCTCTGAATGAATGCATGGAAAGGAAGGGAAATGAAGACTCCTAACCATCACCCCTCAATATGATACTTCACATCCCTTGTAAGACATAATACTGATTGTCTTCATTGGAGAAGAGCACTCTCTCCCCTGTTCACTCCCCCAAACACACACCACACATGAGACTATGTCAGCTTCTCCTGCTCTTTGCTTTTATAGCATTATACTTCTTACGCTGTTTTGATCTCACCTGGCACTTTTTCATGTTGAAATTTTATATTACTTTGGGAACTATTTGCTTAATATTGGCTTCTCTAGAGAGAATGAACATCACAAGGGCCAAAGCTATATTGGTTTTGTTAATGCTTGTATCCACAAAGCTAGTACAAAGCTTTACAAATTATAAGCACTCAATACAAGTGTGCCGAATGAATGAAGAGGAGTCCTGGCAGCCTACCTAATTTCTGCCAGCTTACGCCCTCTGCACAAATATGCTAGTTTGACCCCATCAGAGTTGTACAGAATAATTCAGGATTTAACAATCAGAGGAGAATGCCCCTTAGATTTCTACCAATTAGAACCTGGAATTCTCAAGGAGTGGATGTTTTTCTTAAATTTTTACCAAATTAACTAGAGGTTAGGTAGAAATTCCTTCTCTGGTTTAATTCTTGATTTGTAATATGGATTATTTCTATCTTCATTTTAGCAAGTGGAATATAGTCATCGCAATTTAACCTTAATTGAAAGTCATGGGCAGATGGGGTAAATGGTAAAGCCGTCAGGAGTAGAGAAATCAGTGTCAGGCTGAACAATTGGAGAAGACATGCCCTATCTAAGACATTCAAGATGAATTAAACAAAATAAAACAAACAAGCCCCAGACAGAAAATACCATCGAAACCAACTATTGGGGTGCCTGGGGGGCTCAGTTGGTTAAGGATCTTACTTCCGTTTGGCTAAGGTCATTACCTCAACGTCCTGGGATGGAGCCAGGCGCTGGGCTCTGTGCAGAGCAGGGAGCCTGCTTCTTCCATTCCTTCTCCTTCTGCCCCTCCCCCTGCTCATGCCCTCTCTCTCTCAGATAAATGAATAAATAAATCTTAAAAAAAAAAAACCCACCCAAATATGACCCAAATGTCCATCGACTCATCAATGGATAAACAAAATGTAGTGTATTCCCACAATGCAATATTATTTGGCCTTAAAAAGGAAGAAAATTCTGACACGTGCTCCAGGACGGACGATCTTGGAGGACACTACGTTAAGTGAAATAAGCCAGTCACGAAAGGACAAATGCTGTGTGATTCCACTTATATGAGGTGCCTTGCTTAGCCAAAATCATAGAGACAGAAGTAGAATGGGGGTGAATAGGGGCTGCCAGGTGCTGGGAAGAGGGAGTAATGGGAAGTAGGGGCAGAGATGATAAACATGCATATTAAACAAAAAAATCGTTGGTAGCAACACTGTGCTGAGAAAGTTAGATATTTTTTACATTGTGACCTATTTCATTTATTTTTATTTTTAGTGATAAAAATATCTCCTCTCCCTTTCCCCCACACACACATATATATACACACACACCCTTGCAGTTGGGTTCCCAGCTCGACTGTGCACCAGTTAACCAAAGTTTGACTGCGAGTATGAATTGTGGCCACGTTGATATTTTGCAACACGTCTTGTTGTTTTGGTTACAGCAAATAAGAGGCATGAATACTAAAGTGTGTAATAATATAACTAAATCACATTTGTGAGATGTTCTTTGTTTTGCAAATTAAAATGCACAAACAGCACAATCCTTTTGTCTTTATTAAACAGTTTGCTGGATTACCTCAACTTGGAGCATGTACATAAATATTCAAAATGAGCTTCTCATTCTGAGGCAATTTTGACATTTCCATATTGGGCTCCTCAGTGGTTTATCTAAGAAAAATTAACCACATGTGACCAAAATACGATCCTTATATTTGTATTACAATTCTTCCAGTTATATACCTGACAGGGAGATGATTTCACCAAGTCCTCCCAGATGAAGGTATTATAAGGGGTTTAACCACTTAAAGAATTACTAATAAAGTGTTTATAGGGAGATAAAACTACCATTAGCTCAAATAGTCCAATTGCTATCTCTATGGCTCTGTGTCTATTTTCTATCACTCTGAGATGTTCTGGGTGGGAAGCACTTTTATTTAAAAAGAAGGTTGTGCTAGCTAGCTGCTTCGACTGACTTCAATTGAGTATGTGAGCTGCATGAAGAAGGGGAGCGAGCCAGCCAGATGCATATGGATGCGGGAACACAACCGGCCCTAGCCCAATCTCCCTTGCAATTCAGATGAGGCCCTTGGGGACGGTGCCTTTCCATTGCACTCTCTGCTCTAGGCCTTTGCCACTTTGCAGATGATCGTGAAAGAAGGAGCAGCACGTCCTTGGCGAGGGTGGGCAACAGAATTGGACCAGGACCCACGATGCAACATGGACTAGTGAACAAGCAGGAGGTCCCGTGGTAGAAAGCGCGGTATGCCCTGGTTCACCACGTGGCTGGCGAAGTAGAAACAAACACCGCGTCTCCAAGGAGACTGCCACTGCCCTCCACGGGGCTAGGCGAGGGTGTGACTGTCCGTCATCTGAGAAAGTGCCCCATGAATATTTGCTGGACCTCAGAGTCGGCCATTGTTTCACTGTCTTATTGGCCTTTGGGATAAATGTGCCTTTACAATGCTCCCCGCCCCGCTTTTGCTGGAAACCTCACCCAGATTTCAGCCTATCCTGGCTTCGTGTTTCAGAGGAGTGGGTGGGCCGCCTGGAGCACCTCGAAGATGCGGGCAGCTGTAGAGCACAGCTCAGAGGCCGTGGCGGAGAAAGGTGGTGGTGTTAGTTCTGTTAGCATAGACGGAGCAGCTCTGTCCGTGAAAACACACAAACTGGGCACCTCCAATCTGTTACATATCTATACTTCCATATATTGGAGTAAACTATGCTTTCAGGGATCCTCTCTAAAATGCTAGGTCAAATTCTCCCTTGCTGAAAGCAATTTTCAGGGCAAGTCCAAGGGCAGGTTTTGACCCGAGGTTATTAATCCATCATTATTGAAAGTTTCATTGTATAATGTTAGATCATAGTATCCTGAGTTATGGTTGTTTAATACATAAGTTGTCTCTCCTTGTCTCTGTCTCTCTCTCTATATATATACATGTATTTATATGTATATATGTGCACACACATACAAATGTATAAATACACGTATACAAAAGGGTCCTATTTATTTTACCTGCAGTGACTACATTTTCAAGCTTTATAGGTTTATACTTTTTTGGTTTAATGTTGCATTAATGCATTTTTGTTTGCCTGAATGACTTATCCCCAGCCCTAGCTTGAGTCTGTTCATTAAGATTTCATGAAGTCAGCTCTTGATGAATTCACAAGACAGAACTGCAACTTTCTCACTGTTTTTGCTGTGTTAAAAAAGCGCAGCACCAGCTTTTCATACTGGTGGATGGTAGAGATAAATCCTCCAATGCCAACTCGTCACCTCGGGATGACAGAACTCCTGCTGAATGTACACGAGCCCTTTATTATGTGAAGTGATTTGAGTGAAACAAATGGGTTAGTTACTGTGTAGCAGGCTAAGAAGTGACTCCTTTAAAATGGTAAACATTACAGTACGTCATATTTGGAAAGTTTTTTTTGTTTTGTTTTGTTTTTTGCTGTGTGTCTGAGATTCTGCAGTCGATGTGAAAATTGCAGCTTTCTTTCGAGAGGAAAGTTCCAGAAAGGGCGATGGGCACCCTCCCCAGGGATTTTCGAAGGACTTGCACAGCCTTGGTCTTGTTCTAGTTGACAAGTTATTTTCGCATTTCCTCATTGAGGGGTTTAAAATCACAGAAATCCTGTTTGGGGGATCATGGAGGTATTGCCTTGTCTTCAGTTTTTAGCTTTTTGAGCTCAGGCAAAGAACATGATTTGAGAGCAGGACACAGTGTATTGTCATCAAGGCTTCTGTGAAGTAATGGATTTGGGGGAGGGGAAATACCTTTACTTAAGTAAGATTAAGAAACCCGGAGCATGGACACTTTCCGCCCTGACTTGCAAGGACCATCCTCACTGTTTGGCATGAAATACTTGGTGTTGAACGCTACTCCCAGAGAACCAAGAACATGGATGAGGGCTCAAGGATCTTGGTGCATCTCTTTTCACATGACCCTTTTTTTCCCGACACACACCACTGCTTGGGCTTCTGGTAGGCATTTCTGTCTGGCCAATGAAGTCCATAATAAGCACAACACTTTACTGAGTAAATACCAAGGATTAGAGACTATACGTGCTTTTCAAGTTGTAGACATGCAACCTCTTGCCAGGAAGTTTTTGTTTTACTTTGAGGAAAGAAAATTTGGGAACACGTGCCTGGTGAGTGGAAGATGTGGGCTCTGAACTTGGGCTTTTCTGACTCTAGATGGTGCCTTTTCTGCTGCATCACTACCCCATTACTGTATTTGTGATACTGGCTATAGAGCTGTGACAAAGAGACTTAAGAAGGAAGTTCATTTCTCTCTTATGAAGCAGACCAGTGTGGCCCAGAGATTTTCATCCACAAGTCATCCAAGGACCAGCTGGCCATGGAGCTTGCTGTGCCCCAGCCCCCGGGAAGAAGCAAGTCTTCCATAGCAAGCGTGCCCAAGATGGTGACCGAGGATTTGAACATATCCGTTCCACTTGAATCCCACCAGCCTGAACATCCCCATGCATCAATGGAAGTGAGGCACTGTAGTGACTGCCTGGGGGGCCAGGGACTGAGGTGAAATGAAAGGGAAAATGGATATTGAGAGGCAACTCTCTCTCCCTCAACCAGGGGACCTCCCTAGTGGCTCTGCCCTCCACATTCATGAGACAGGAATAGCTGGAGCTTCGGGAAGAAAGGTGGTGAAGAAAGCAGAGCTGAGAATGGTTCTTGAAGTTCTGGATTTTAAGGTTCTGGTTTTCATAGTATTTGTCAGAATCTGAACATAATCTGCCCCCAAATTGCCTGTACCATGAAGATACTTTTTCTTTCAGGCTACTCATTGGCTCTTCACAATAACCCAGAAGTTGGTCAGTTTCAGGGTACTTCTTGTTCTAGAAGGTAGTACCAAAACCCAACTAGCCTATTTCTTTGTTCTCTGTTTTGGGGTCCTCTCAACAGGGCCATATACCTGCAAGTTGAGCTGCTTTGATAGCTCCAGACTTTCCACTGGGGACTAACTTCTGGGATAGTATTTTATTTCTCGCCATTAGCTGACCCAGATACTGTTGAACACTCTTTGGAACTGATATGATCATGTGATAAACTCTTATTTTTTTACTTCCATTGTTTTTTGCTTTTTCTCTTTGAATTTCTGCCTCATTTTAACTTCTTGTACCACTACAAGTCTGATAAAGTACAGAGGTTTATTTGTTCATTTAACATGTTTAATGAGCACCTACCACGGGCTTGCTGTTTATCTAGGCATTGGGGATTTGACATTGAACAGAACCAAGTCCCCACTTTCATAGAGTTTACATGCCAATATGCGTGGGATAGGGGAGGAGACAGCAGTCAAGGAGACACCCAAACATGTAAAAATCTGATATGTCATTTGGTGATTTGTGCTACAAAGATAAGCAGAGAAAGTGTTGTGGAGACTGGGTTATTTTAAAGGAGCAGTCAGGCTGGACTCTGTCAGTGACATTTAATCTGAGACTGTAGTGAAGTGAGAGAGTAAGCCATTTCAAGATCAAGGCAGAGTTGAGGAACTGTGAAGTCAACGTGCCCACAAAGTAAAGGAGAGAGGAGTAGAAAATGAGGTCAGAGAGGTAGTCATCAAAAATATTAGCAAGTCAAGGTAAGGGCTTTGGATTTTATTCTGAGTGAGACAGAAAGCTTTTTGAATGTTTTGAGCAGAGAAACCAAATGACCTGATTTCCATACTGTGAAGTTCACTCCAGCTTAGAAGACCGTCTCTCTCACATCCACCATCTTCCATTGGTCACATAAGCTAGCTCAGATTCAATGAAGGGAACTGTGGAAAGACATGATACTATGGGGCAAGATTACTGGGGTCATCTTGGAGGCTGGATGATGCACAGACATCTAATTGTTCCAACACTGTTTGTTGGAGAAAACAATATTGTCCCTATTGAACTACATTGTCATCCTTATGAAAATTAATTAGCCATGGATGTGTAGGTTTATTACTGGACTTTCTATTCTGTAACATGAATCTGTATTTCTAAATTATGCCAATTCTACACTGTCTTAAAAGAATTTATGAAATAAGCTAGTGTAAGGCCTACAGCTTTCTTCTCATTTTAGGAGTTAGTTTAGGTTCTTTGCATTTCTATATATATTTTAGAATCAGCTAGTCAATTAAAAAAAAAACCCACATATTGGGGGGTGCCTAGGTGGCTCAGTCAGTTAAGCGTCTGTCTTCTGCTCAGGTCATCATCTCAGAGTCCTGGGATTGAGCCCTGTGTTGGAATCCCTGCTCAGTGAGGAGTCTGCTTCTCCCTCTGCTCCTCCCCCCGGCTTGTGCTCTCTCTTTCTCTCTCAAATAAATAAATAAAATCTTAAAAAAAAGCGCCTATTGGGATTTTGACTGAGAGTGTATTGAACTCATAGATCAATTTGAGAATATACATCTAAACATTACTGAGAATTTTGATCCATAAACATGATACATTTCTACATTTGTTTAGATATTTTTTAATGTCTCATAGCAATGCTTTGTAATCTGCAGGTTAAGGTCTTTGCTCATACTTTAAGAATATCCCTAAGTATTTTATGTTTTTGTGACACTATTATAGATTTTTCTTCATTTCAATTTCCAACACTGCTGCCAGCCTATGGAAATATGATTGGATTTATTTATTGACATCTTACGACCTTAGTAATCTCAGTTACTAGTTCTCCTAGCTTCTTTGTAGATATTTTCCTTAGGTTCTTTAGGATTTTGTATAAATACAACCTTAATGCCTGTGAGTAAAGACAGTTTTATCTTTTCCTTTCCAATGTATATGACTTTTATTTCTTTTTCTTACCATATTGCACTGACTAGGTCCTCTAATACAATGTTGAATACAAGTGGTAAAAACAGTCTTACCTTGTTCCTAACCTTAAAAGGAAGTCATTCAGCTTTTCACCATTAAGTATGATGTTAGGTGTAGAGTTGTCATAAATGCCATTTTTCAGGTTGATGAAATTCCCTTCTGTTTCTAGTTTGCTGAGAGTTTTTCATTATGAATGGATATTGAATTCTGTCAAATTCTTTTGTTGCCTCTATTGAAATGAACATATATTTTTTTCTCTAGTTAGTCTGTCAATATGATAAATAAAATAGATTTTTCTAATGTTAACCCAATTGTTGACTTTTCAAATAAATCCCAATTGGTCATGCTGTATTGATTTTTGATTTATTACTAAATCCAATTTTCTGGAATTTGTTAAATATTTTTGCCATTATATTTGTTTCAATGTTGGCCTGTAGCTTCTTTTCCTGTAATATCTTAATCTAGTTTTGATACCCAGGCTGTGCTGGCTTCCAAAATAGTGTGGAAGGTATTCTGGTCTCTTTTATTCTCCAGAGGAGTTTGTGTAGAATTGCATTTTTGCTCCTTTGTTTGCTTGAATTCACCATTAAGTCATCTAGATGTGGATCTGGAGTTTTCTTTGTGGGAAGGTTTTTAATCACAAATTCAATTTCCTCAGTAGATACAGAACTATTATTTATCTATTTTTGTTAGTTTGTGTCTTTTGGGAATTTTTATCCAGCTTGTCAAATTTATTGGCATTAAATTATTCATGACACTCTCTTATTATACTTTTAGAGCATGTAGAAACTGTAGCAGTATTCTTTCTTTCATTCGATATTGATTTTTGTCTTTTTTTCCTCTTAATCACTGTTAAAGGTTTATCAATTTTATTGATCTTTCTCAATAAAACAGCTTTTATTTTACTGATATTTTGCCTATAATTTTTCTGTTTTCTATTTTATTGCCTCCTATTCTTATTTTTAGTATGTTCTTTCTTCTGCTTAATTTGAGTTTAATTTTCCATTCTTTTTCTAATGCATTTCATATAAACTTAAATAATTGAGTCCTATGTTAGTAAATTTTCTAATAGAAGACTTTAATGCAATGAATTTTCTCTATATATACTTCTTTAGCTGATTCCCCCCAGATTTTGATATGCTGTCTTTTTGTTTTCATTTAAAAAATAGTTTTTTAGTTTTCTTTATGGATTTAAAAAACATAATATTTGGGAATTTTTCAGAAATCCTTTTTTAAATTGATTGCTAGTTTATTTTCATTATGATCAGATGACATAATTGAGTTTGTTTTATAGCCAAGAATGTGGTCCTATCTTGGTGAGTGTTTTACATGCAGTTGAAAAGAATGTGTTTTCTGCTGTTGTTGGGTGGAACGTCCTACAAATGTCAGTTTTTTTGCTGTCTTGTTTTGTGTCAATTTGTAGGACACAACTCTTTTTGCTATCTTGTTCAAGTACTTTAAATCCTAATTAGTCTTTTGTTTAATTGTTCTATCAATTACTGAAAAAATTAGACGTTGGAGAAAAGAAGTTCAGAGACATTGAAGGCATAACAATAGAATCTATTAAAAATGAACAGTCAGAGGAAAAGAAGACCAAAGAAGTGGGGAAAAACTTAGGGGGCAAAGAAAATTTTGAAAAAATAATGCCCCCCAAATTTTCCAGTTGATGAAACCAAAAACACACATAGCCAAGAAGTTCAGTTGATCCTAAACAGAAGAAACAGGAAAAACATACACACAAAACCCATAACATAATCAAATTTTTTGAAAATATGTGATAATGAGACAATTTTTTATTTTATTTTATTTTTTTAAAGATTTTATCTATTTATTCAACAGAGATAGAGACAGTCAGCGAGAGAGGGAACACAAGCAGGGGGAGTGGGAGAGGAAGAAGCAGGCTCCTAGCGGAGGAGCCTGATGTGGGGCTCGATCCCATAACGCTGGGATCACGCCCTGAGCCGAAGGCAGACGCTTAACCACTGTGCCACCCAGGCGCCCCATGAGACAATTTTTTAAAGCAGCCAGAGATAAAACATGCATTCTGTATAGAGAAACAAAGAAAAGATTAGCAGCATACTTCTCATCAGAAACCATGCAGGCCATCAGACAATGGAAGGACGTATTCGAAATGTTGGGGATAAAATCTGCCAGCCCACAATTTTATGTCCAACAAAAGTACCTTTTAAAAATGCATGCAAAATAATACTTTAGAACAAACAACAGCTAGGAGAATTCATCACTGAAGACATCTACTAAAAGAAATATTTAAAGAGTTTATCCAAGCATTAAAAAAAATTATGGCAGATGGATATCAGGACCTACAAAAAAGGATGGTTAGTACTCCAAGTTGTAAACACATGTGCAAATGTAGAAGGCATCTCTTCCCTTATTTTAAAATTTCTTTAGAAGATAATTGATCATTAAAAGAAAAACCAATAAGCTTTTATTGTAGGTTTTATAATCTAGTAGATGTAAAATGTGTAATAACAATTCACAGTGATGGAGGATAGAAGTATATTGTAAGATTCTTAGACTACATGTGAAGGGGTGAAATATAAGTTGAAGGTAAACACTGTTAAGTTGAAGATGTATATTATAGATCAATCCTGAGTAATTTTTAATTCAAATGTTTTACTTTATTTTTAGAATTTCAATTTCTTTCTATCTCTTCCACTTTTCTCTTCCTCATGTTCATGTTTTTTTTTTTTTCCATCCTTGAACATATTTTATGATTTGTGAGCAGAGTAATTGCCCTTAGAGATATCTGCAACTTTGTTTCTAGGGAGCTGCCTTCTTTCTGGCATTCAGTGGTAGCCCCCAGAGTGAAAGAAATCCCCCACCTCTTTTTGTCCAGAGTTCCAGTCTCCCAAAATAAAACCCAGAACATCATCCTAAGTGGAAAAACAAAATTCCTCCAGCATCACTGCACCCCACATTCCTCTGGGGGCAGCTAGCGCTATAAAGCAAACTCCAAGAAAACAAAGAGAAAAAGAGAACGTCTGCTCACCCTGTTGTGAAGGGGCATGAATTATCTTTATCACCTCCACTCAGCCACTACCACAGCCCCTGCTAGGCTGCTCCTCCCAGTGTTTTGACCTGGATCCGCTTCTAGTTATGGAGCTAATGCAGTCGCAGGGCTCACTTTATTTTCCTTCTCTCTGGAGTCAAGGTCCAATGATGACTGTTGTCCGAGGTCTGAAAACCATGGTTTCATATGATTTTTTCCATTGTTTATGACAAGAGGGCAATTTGAGTAGCACATGATTTTTTTATAGGAAGTGGACTTCCCCCTAAATTCTCATGTCTCCCTCCCATGTTGGGGCATCTTAGTTGCTACCCCTTTGTGCTCTCAAAGCTCTGCCTTTACACTCTAACTTCGCACTGTATTTTAACTTATACTTTGTAGGCCCCAGTCGCCTTCTGGCCTTTAAATCTTGAAAGCAGTGGCTGTCTCACACATCTTTCTGTTTTAACACTTAGCATAACATTTGCACAGAAATGATTCTCAAAAATATTTAGTCAAGCTTTCTAATGTTATTGGGTCCTTGGAATGTGTGAGGTAGCAAATATCTCATGCACATCAGGGATGGCAGAAATGGAACACATGTCTTGTCACTTCCTCTATCGGAGTCCAGGGCAGACATCATTGATCACCAGGGTTCTACTTTCGCCTGAGCCGAAACATGGCTTTGAACTCCTTCCCATCACAGTTTCAGATATCTTCTACCAATAAATACAAGTTCACTCTAATGCTGAAATTTATTTGCCTTCCATGAATTAGCAGTATCCTTTCTTAGAAATAGTATTTTATCGGGGCACCTGGGTGGCTCAGTCGTTAAGCGTCTGCCTTTGGCTCAGGGTGTGATCCTGGTGTTCTGGCATCGAGCCCCACATCAGGCTCCTCCGCTATGAGCCTGCTTCTTCCTCTCCCACTCCCCCTGCTTGTGTTCCCTCTCTCACTGGCTGTCTCTCTCTCTGTCAAATAAATAAATAAAAATCTTTAAAAAAAAAGAAATAGTATTTTATCTTATTTCCTTAGTAAACATTTATATGACACTTATTATGTGTTAGCTTCATTCTAAGCATTTTAAAATATCAACAACGTTATTACAATTGCATGTTTTGTCAGAACTTGTATTAGCTCCATTTCACAGATGAAGAAGTTGTGGCACAGAAAGTGTTAGTAACTTATGCAAGGTCATACATCTCATACGTGGTCGGTAGGGATACTACTGCAGGGAATCTGGCTTAGTATCCATGCCCTTCACTGCTACACTACACCGCCCCTCCCCACTATGGCCCAAACCCACTAAAACATTTCTCTTTAGGAAGAAGCTAAGAAAGTAGTTAACACCTTTTCTGACAAGCTCCAGGAAGGGCCAGGCTGGAACAGATGGGGCATGGAGTTAAAAGTACCTTAGGCCTCTTAGAACACAGGGGAACAAAACCAATGTTCCTCTTGATTTATTCATTTAAGAAATACCTATTAACCCCTTTCCCAGGCACTGCTGGAAAGGAAAAGCAAACGTTAAGCCAAATGAAGCACAGAACAGTTACAGACTGCCAGGTGTCACCTCAGACACACAAACAATCAACTTTATGTGAGCTCAACTTAATTCCAGAAACTGTCAGCTAGAAAAACAGATATAGTTTACGCCCGGATAGGAATTTTTTTTTTTTTTAAACTGGAGTTGTGAAGGGACTGGGGCTGGGGTGGAGAGTTGGGAAAGGCAGGAGGTGACCTCCATCTTTATTTTTTTAATATCCACCAACTGCCATGGATGCACCATCCTTGTAGGTGCCTTTCCACCCTCGTGTGACTCTTTTCTAGGACACAGAAGTTGTGTTCTGGTGCGCCACCGACCAGAGCAGAGAAGCAGCAAGAGACCGAGCAGGAAAAGAGTCAAATAGCTTATGTCACATTTTTGTCAGAAAAGGCAGATAATTCATGACACTTACACAACAAGGTGAGCAGATGGTCTCTTCTTCTCTCTGTTTGTTTGTTTTCTTGGTGTTTGCTTTATAGAGCTAGCTGCCCCAGAGGAATGTGGAGTGCAGTGATGCTGGAGGAATTTTTTTTCTCCATTTAGGATATCTTGGGTTTTATTGTGGGAGACTGGAACTCTGTTTGAAAAGTGGTGGGGAATTCCTTTCACTAGAATTCTGAGAATTGGCTAGTCAGCTTGACCTTTGCCCTCAAGTCACCCCTGGGTGCCCCACCGAATTCAGCAGAAATGCTGAACACAAATCCAGACCACATGCTTCGTTATTAAGATGGTAATTATCCAGGCTGCTACTGCGTGTGTTATGCCCTTTGTCATCGCCCAAGGTCATGCACCCCGTGCTCCGGGGGAGGAAAAACAACAGCTACTTCATTCAAATACTTTGGGGAAAATCTCATTTCACAAGGATTCTACCTCTCACTTCAAAGCCTGTTGGATACTATGTTTCTCAGCAGCCCCAGAGCAAAATATTGTCAGAACATACGTTTTTTTAATGGGTTGCTATACTTGTCTTTGTTTTCCTGTGGTACAGAAAGTTGCCTGTGAGAGCACGCGCATGTTTTCTGGGGCCCAGGAGAATGGGGGGTAAAGTCTCCAGGGAAGCACAGTGCCATCCTTGTCGTTTCCGCCCTGGGAGTGGGCTATGGACCACAAAGTTAAGAGAGGAAAACCCTCTTCCCCTCCTCAAGGATCAGCTGCTGGCTTGGTCTGGAATGGAGCTCACGCCTCTGTAATGCTGGACAATTGTTGGATGTTGAGGAAGTTACGTCTTACCCAGATGTATCTTTTCAGACAGTGAAAGTCAGGAGTTGAATGTATATTCTTATATGTGTATAGATAGGGTTGTTGGGACCTAGGTAAAACAAAATTGGGTTTTGTTATTTTTAGGGCACAACTTACATATGGTAAAACAAAACAAAATAAAACAAAAACAAGAAAGACAAAATGATGTGGAAATTAGGTCCCCCTCCAAAAACCAATCCCTATTAGCACTTCTCTATCGCAGAGAAAATCATGTTATTAGTTATGAATTCTGTATAACGGTAATTTGTGAACATACAAGTATGTATTAACTTTTGTCTTAGAGTGTTTTCCATGTCCTACAAATAGATATGGTCCTCGTTGGGGATGGTGGTGGTAGGGGTTCTTAGGACTACGGGTCAAGAAGTTACCTTCCTTGGAAGCAGGAGAAAACTTACCAGCTTAAATTTCATAATTTTATACTAGAGGCTAGGTTGGGGAGGAGAAGCTTGTAATAATTATTTTACAATATGAATAATGGTGTCTACTAAGCAATAGGCCTCATGCAAAGAATTTTACATATGCGGAACCAACTACATAATTTGTAGGGTCCAATGTAAATTATAAACTTCAGATTCCCCTTGCTCAAAAATTAAGAATTTAAGACAGGATGGCAGAGCATTATACCAAGCAAGGGGTGTGCTGACAGGCTGCTGTGTGACTCAGTGGGTTGCACACCCATGAGGCTGGCCCTGTGTATTCATTTTCAAATTTACCCATGAAACCATCCCAGGATGGAAGCATCCCTGCTTTCATTTTGCAGATGGAGGCTGAGCTTTAGAAATTTCAATTCTCGATCTCTTTTCCAGTGCATTTACCTGTTGGTTATCGTGGCTTGAAAACAGTGTCTGCACCAAAACAATACGAGATCCCAAAAGAAGGAAAATATTTGACCCTGTTATTGGTCATCTGGACAATGTGAATTTTATGTTAGAGCTGCTCCAACTTCCAGCTACCAGATGTCTGTAAAAATTCATAGCAGGCTATTAAATTTAGCAGATCCTGTCTTAATTAGATTAGCCTATGCACAGCACGATGGCAGAGTGTCTCTCTGATGGAGGGTTTATAAAGATTTCTGGTGGGAATTCTTTATGGAGGATGGAGTCTTTTATCCACAGAGACTGACAAATAGACGAAAAAAAAAACCCACCTCATAATAGTATAAAAATGTGGTCATGGTGTGTCAAAGCAGAAACGTGGGTCTTTGTTTCATTGATGTTTCCTTTTTATTTGGCTTAAGAACAGGGATTGTAGGGGATAAAGATGGGGGAGGGGTGTTCAAAACGTCCAGCCAGGAGAAGAGCACAAGGGAGGTGAAAAACTACAAGCAAATTCTTGTCGTCAAATCCTCCAATAAATCTAGCACCAAAGGAGTGCTAAGCGCTCAGTTGCCTGTCAGTACATGAGTTTTTTTTTTTTTTCAGACAGGAAACAAAACTGCACAGTTTGTCTTGAGCTGGTCTTACGTGATTAAACTCGGCATCTATTCTCGCTTCCCATTTAAGGTCACTCAGGAAGGCTCACGTGACACAACCAACAGCCCAGAGTCCCTTCTTTGTCTCGTCCTCTCTATTCTGTCTGGGGCAGAGGCCCTAACCTGCAGTGTCGTGTGGAACAGTGCTTGTTTACCAAAGGGGGTACAGAAATGGCGACAGTTTTGAGAGGTCCTCAGCTCTTTCAGGGGTCCTTGTGTGTAGGTCACTCCAGAAGGAAGGTGAGTGTCAGCCATTTTTCTTGTATGATTCACCAGCAGAAAGGTCACGTTCAAGCAAAGACCTTCATCCCTGGGCTGTGAAGTCTGTGGAGAGACACTGAGAGGACAAAGGAGAAGATGATAAACACGTGTTCCCACCTCCCAACCTCCCTGCTCTGGAGCAGGACAGGAATTTGGGGTTTCCAAACCCCAGAACGCATGAAAGCAGGACGAGAGAGCGCTGGTAGAAAGAACGGCCCGTCGTTTGCTCCAGGGCAGGCTGATCAGATTCACATCATACACAGGCAGGGTTACTAGGCAACTGATTAAATAAACGTGCTGGTCCTACAAGCAAGCTCGCAATTAATTAACTTAACCATTTTCATTTCGACTGTTTTCTTCCCTTCTGCACCTCAACCTGCTTTGAGATACTGAAATGTCAGAGGCACCGGGGAGGAGGGGGCCGAGGACCCATTTTCGCCTTCAGTGGGAAGAACCCGATTCCTAGGAGTTCTTCCTGCACCTGGAATGGAAGTACCTGATTGTCAGGTAATTCGCTTTTTGAGCAAATAAGAAAATATACACTAATGGCTGTAAAGGGTGCCAGTCATGTATTTATTTAAAACCTGTTATTCTTCCTAATCAGGCTAGCCACTGGGTTGAACGAGATGAAGAACTTACACTCTGGGTTATCATTTCACTAGACTAATACGGCGTTGCTGGGGCTCCATGTGCGTCCCCTACACGCTATGGAGATGGGAGGCAAGACTTTCACCAGCCCAGATGGTCATATCCCTGGAGGCCAAGAGGCCTGAGTCTTGTCTTGAAAGATGAGAGACTCAGGAGAACCACCCATGAGAAGGAGCATTTCGGGGAGAGGGTCGAGAGTGGACAAGGTCCCAGTTATAGTGGTACCATTATGAACGATTTGGTTTTTGAAAAGGTATAAAAGGCAAGGTCTGGAATGGGGCTGGAATCACTGGCTGGGCCAGATTATAAAGACCCATTCCTATCCGCGTAAGGAATTACAATTCATCCTGCAGGCAGTAGAAGCCACGGAAGGATTTTACAAGGAAAGTGGCACAGGTAGATTTTCATTGTTGATAGTCTACTCCTAGTCATAGAGAATTAGGATTTAAGATGATGCTAAAAGAGAGAAGACGCTGAGGAGGCTTTTGTAATGGTTCAGAAGGCAGAGGAGGAAATGAAGTGGGGCTGGGGAGGAGGGAGGGGTCAGAAGAGGCAAGATACTTGGTGCTGGGAGGTGGATTGGGAATGGGATGGGAGAGATGGGGAGGGTCTAGGTGACAGCCAGAACTGATCTGAGAGCGGGAGTGGGTAGTGGAGGCATCACCTGAAGATGGGAGTGCGGAAGGAGGAGCCGGACCCTGGCGGAAGCAGAAATAAATGAATCTGACTCACACTTGTTGATTTTGAGGTTCCTGTGTCCAGCAGGCTACCGGTTAAATAAAGCCATTACTTAATCTTCCCTAAAAGACAGGAGTTAGGGGAGATTCCTTGTAGAACCTACATTCCACAGGAGACTCGTGTATAAGATTTTATTTCCACAGTTACGTTTAAAGCAGGACATAGAATGTGTAGATAGGAGGGGTGGGGTGTGGACAAGGGAGAGCCTCGTCCAGAGCCTTTTTCACTTAAACATATTTTAACAGCCAAAGAAAATAAAGACCTAAGAGCTTCGATAGAGTTATTATTAATCATAACTACTTGATTCACTCTAATCTCTCCTTCTAATTATGGGATGGAGTTGTCATATTCAAATGTGAAACAGGCTGGAATTACCTACGGCAAAGAGACAAGCCCCTGGCATATGAATCATCCTGAAAGATCTGATGTCCCCTGTGCACTGGATCAAACGCAGCCGTCAGCCTCTCTGGCGAGGGCGAGATCATCTCTAATGGCAAAAAGGGTTCATGAAACCGGGAACCGAATGAGAAGCTCCTGGCTGACGTGCAGGAGCCCTGAATAGAGAACTATTTGTCCAGGTCCTGGGAACAAGATCGGTTTCCTTTTGTAACAATTGGAAGATTTATGGTCATGCTTTCACATTTGCCTCAAACTGGCCATATCTCTGGGTAGCCAGTTTTCAGCATTTTTCAGTGAAGTGTGAATGACCATTCCGGAAACACAGGTGGTGATTCAAAGAAAGGGGGTGGTAAATGGCATAGTGCACAAGTGCAGTGGGTTCTAAGGAAGATGCTTTAACAGGTAGAAGTAACTGAGGACACGTGTCCGTGCTACTCCGGGTTTTATACTCATTCCCTAATTTTAAAAAAATCCTTAAATCTTTATCTTCTGTAACATGTCTTTTTTTAATTCGTAGACTATTTCATAAGCTATAGTGATTTTATCCGTGGAAATGGCTATAGATGGTCCAATGCTGGTGAAAGAGTTCACTAAAAAATTTGAAAATGTCTTTCCTATTATTTGCTGAACTTGCTGCTTGTGACCTTGCTTCTCAGACACCGCCTTTCCCAAAAGAATTATTATTATTTTTTCCTGATTTCTTCTCTTCAGGCACAAATGCTTGCTGAAATATCTCCCAAGGAACCCTTATTCCAAGCGACACTGTCCACTTAAAATGTGGGCAGTTTTATTCAGTGTTGTGATGTTCCAGCCCTCACCACTCTGACCATTTAGTCCATTTGGCCCAGCCATGGGCTATTCAAAGACTTTTGCCCCCATCCTGGGAGAGATCTGGATTAGGGCATTAGTCAGTTTCACACTTGCCATGGGCATGAAGTTACAGGGAAGCCAAACACTGTTGGAAATGTAGCAAGCTGGAAAAAAATCATTGTTACTTGCTTTTAAACTTTATATTAAAAATGTCATACTTAAATTTATGTATTTATTTTTAAAGATTTATTTATTTATTTGAGAGAGAGAGAAAGGGAATACGAGCATGGGGAAGGGCAGAGGGAGAGAGAAACTCCAGGAAGACTCCTCTTTGAGCTCGGAGCCCAATGCAGAGCTCCATCTCCAGATCCTGAGATCATGACCTGAGCTTAAATTTGT
This sequence comes from Ailuropoda melanoleuca, assembly GCF_002007445.2. Lineage (NCBI taxonomy): Eukaryota > Metazoa > Chordata > Mammalia > Carnivora > Ursidae > Ailuropoda > Ailuropoda melanoleuca. The sequence goes on along the minus strand of NC_048227.1, from coordinate 98,945,647 downwards.
TTTAATGCAATTTGATGTCATTCTTCCCCACCATTTTGTTTTTGAGATTTATTTGCACTAATATATATCGTACTGGTTCGTTGGTTTTAGTGATTGTATAGTATTCCATTAAATAAATCCATCACAATTTATTTATCTTCTTATCAATGAACATTTTGGTTGCTTAAAATTTTTCACAAACAACATTGTTTTAAGACTTGCCTTAAAATCTCTATTGTCTAATATTAATATGGGTGTTTTATTTTGGTTAATATTTTCCTTTTTTTTCTAACTTTCTAGGTCTTTTATGTTTCAGTTGAGACTTCAATAAATAGAACATAGCTGGAGTTTATTTTCTTATTTTTGTTTTTTACAATAATTTGATCTAATGCTCTCCAATCTTTAACTGGAAAATTTATTCCATTTACATTCATTGTGAATTTTTGGATTTGTTTCTATTGACTTATTTTTTTTTTACTCTTCGTTTTCCCTCCTTTTCTATCTTTTTTTGATTTGTTCACATTTCCTACAATATTAACAGACATAAATTGAGCTAACAAAGTCTAAAATCAATTATTAACTTGCGCTTCCTCCTGAGTGATGTGGAACTGAAGCATTTTATTTTGGATAAATCTTTTCCCAACTTACATGTTATTATAGTGGTTTATTTCTACCTTATTTTACTACTTAAAATTAGATAGTGTTACTGTTATCCTTTTAAATAGCCAATTCTTGTTGAAATGTGAATTGTGAAATTTCCTCGTTCACAGTTCTTTTTCTCCCTTCTGGGACAATTTTCCTCTTTCTTGAAACATATCTCCTAGAGATTCCTTCAGTGAGGGTGCTAATGGTAAATAAATTAAGTTTTCAGTTCTAAGTATTCCATTATTTGCCTTTTTTTTTTTTTTGCTATCTTTGCAATTTAAATAATTATAGATTTTCAGGAAGTTGCAAAGATAGTACAGGAAGTTTCCGTTCACCCTCTTTGCCCAACTTCCCCCAATGGGAACATCTTGCATAGTGATAATATAGTACAGATACCAGGGAATTTACTGTCAGTACAAACAGCAAAGTTTATTCAGATTTCTCCACATCTACATGCACTCGTTTCTTTCTCTCCTTCCATTTTTATCATGTGTATAGCTTCATGTAATGACACCACAGTCAAGATACTTTCTGTACCATTACCACAGGTTCCCTCATGCTATCCTGCTTCTGTCCCTCATCTTACAGGTGTTGATTCCAGGAGCACTCCCTAAGAAAGCATCCTGCATGCTAAGCTCTCATAAACTCTCATAATCTGAGCAACCTGTCAATGGACAAGCCCTCGTCCACTGATCATGCCATCCATATGGGGCCCTGGGTTAATGCAGGTGTCTCTGGTTACACTCCCCACATCGTACAGTCACAAGTCCTCATCTTCTATCCTTGCTTAGGCAATAAAGCTGCCGTATTGAGGCCAACCACCACTCATCTTCAACTTCTCATTTCTTATTTGCCCCTGAGAATTTTTCTTATTGTTTCATAAATTCAGCTTTGCATTAAAGGAATGCTTTCTATGTTGAAATCATTATTTCTAGATGTATTGTAGCAACAGGGGTTTTTAAAATTGTACAGATCACGGCAATGTCAGAACAGATTGGCACAAGGATTTCAGAGGGGACTGCTCAATATTTTGTTCTTGTTGTCATTAATGATCATTACTGTTATTCCTGTGAAAATAACAACTTGCTGATTCCTCCTTTCCCTATTTCGTGGATGTGTTCAGTTCTTGCCTCTATCTTTGCTGCTTGTGGTGATTTTTGGACGCACTGGTCCCTCAGTCAGCAAAGATCTTTCAGCCCCAGGAAGAGTGTTATTTGGATTGTTCTATCTTCCTCAGGTCCCTGGGGGGTGCAGTATTTGCTCTTTTAGCTCAGTTAGACTCAGGGTAGTCAAGCTGCCTTACCTTTTCCAAAACAAAGGAACACCATTAATAATATTCTAAGGAATATTAATACTCAAAGATAGAAGACACACCCTAAAATTCAGTATTATTGAGGTACGATTGGCACATCATAAAATACACCCATTTTAATTGTTCTTAATGTGCCTTGACAAACTTATACATGCATGTAACCACCAAACACATCAAGATATAAGACATTTTCATCGTTCTGAAAAAGTTCTTCTTGGTCAGTGCTTCCAAATCCCTGGCCGCAGGCAACCAGTCATATGTTTCCTGTCAGTATAGATTACATTTATTTTTCCTACCCATTCTACAAGTGAAATCATACCAAATATATACTTTGGAATCAGGCTTCTTTCACTCAGCATAATATTCTGAGCTCATCCTGTGTTGTGTGTATCAGTGGTTTATTCCTTTTTGGTTACTGAGTAGTTTTTGATTGCATGGATGAACCACAATTTGTTTATCTACTCACCAGTTGATGGACATTTGGGTTGTTTCCAATTTGGGTCATTGTGAATAAAGCTGCTATAAACACTTAAAGGCACACAATTGTAGATTTCCCTGTAAACTCTCCTTTTCTCTATTCCAGAAGATTTAGGGTTCCAAAGCCCTAACCTTTCAGGTTTCATAAGATATATCTGAGATAAGATACATTGGACATTAAGATATCATTGGACCCTCATTTCCCTGTAAGAATCAATATCTAAGCCATGTTGTAGAAAACAAAACACAAAAACATGAGTTCTTGAAACCTGTAAAAATATTATTTTTATTATCACCATTATTATTTTATAGCTAATTCTGTCATTTCTCTACATGCTCGATGATGCATGTATATATGGGATTGGTGCCAACTGTTTTTAAAGTTATTTCCTTCCTATTCCTCACTGATTTTAGTTTTTCCAACATAAATATAGTGAAATCTTTCTTATTCTTGCATGGCCTTTCCTTTCTGCTGTGCTCATGACTCTTCTTAACTGTGCTTAGATGAGGGCTGGACCATCCAGTCTCCAGAGTTCTTTGTTGGGAGATGGATAAAGAAGGCCAGGTTGAGTTGGGGAACACAGAATGGTATGAAGAGGAAAACAAGGAGAAAGGAAGGAGAAATGTACACTGAGAAAAATAACACAAATTAAAGGACATGGAAAACTTTCTTCCTCATTGAGGGCAATAGGCATCGGGAAAATATTATTCAAGAGATATGCCCAAGTGTAAAAAAGCAAAATATGAACTCCAATAAACTATTTTCTTTTCCTATTAAAAAATACTGCCTGAAAACTTATACCAGCATAGGTACATTTACAAATTATAATTTAGCTATGGGTTGTGATTAAGTTGAAAGGAGAAAATGAAAGAGGGTCTCTGTGTTTATACTTCTTGGTCTCCCATTCTTCTCTCTGCTCTGTCATGTGGCTGGATGGGTTCTGGCCACCATTGTCTGTATAGAACTTAGCATACCATTAAATAGCCTGGGCAATGAGTCGATGATGAGGTGTGGCTTGACACTCACATGCTCACTCATGAAAAGGGTGACATATATCTGGGTGGCTTGAAAAGACAGCAGAAGACATGTGCAATGACCCCCTAATCCAAGCTTTTCTTTAAATTCCCCTCTTTCTTCTTATGTCTGCACCATTGTCAACTTTGATCATACTCTTTCTTAAAAATTTCTTCCTCCTTGACTTCCAAATTATTTCCTTACCCTCTGTGGTCAGCTGAGAAATGGCCCTAGAAAGTTATCTACTTCCTAATTCCTAGAACATGTGAATGTAGCCTTATATGACAAAATATATATATATATATATATATATATATATATATGCATAAATACATATATATACACACACAAATACATACATATATATATATATATATATACACTATATATATAGTAAAAACAAAAAAATAAAGAATTTTTGCAGATGTGACTAAGTTAAAATCTTGAGATAGATTTTCCTGGATGATCCACATGGGGCTTAAAATACATTGATAAGCATCCTTATAGGAGAAGCAAAGGAAGATTGGACACAGACACACAGAGGATAAAGTGCTGTGAAAACGGAGCAAAGAGATATTTGAAAATACTGGTCTTGAGATTGGGATGATGCACTCACAAACCAATGAATGCCAGTGGCCGCCAGAGGTTGAAAGAGACAAGGAAGGGGTTCTTAGAGCCTCCAGAGGGAATGTAGCCCTGCTGCCACCTTGCTGTCGCCCCGTGGTACTGATCTGGGGCTTCAGGCTTGCACAACTGAGTGACTACATCTCCGTTGGTGTAAATCACCCGGTTTGTGGTAAGTCATTACAGCAGCTGCAGGAAGCTAATACACTCTGACGGTTTCTTGTCCGCTTTCCCCCTTCTCTCCACCCCCACCCCTCTTTTTAGCATATCCGAATAACATAGAGAATTTAAACTCCTCATCTTCTGAATTCTTTTCTTGAGTATTTGTATCTCCTTCTGTGATTCCTGTGAGTTTATAAATCAGTATTTCTGGTCTCAGCTTTGCAATTGCCACTTAGCCAGCCTGAGGATTTTCCACATTCTAAACCTTCTGCTCACTGTTTCCATTGAGTTAATAGGATGTGAGGGGTCTTAATACATGTTGCACAGAAGATTTCTGTGGTTAAATTACCTTGAGAATTGCTGGCTTAAACAAAGTGAAAGAATGCTAGTCCTTTACCAGGAAGCCTTTCCTCTAACTGTTATGAGATACTCCTCAGGAAATGCCTGCTGAAGTGGTGATTTAATTGTAGATTAAACCCAATTCCTTGTCTGTAAGCTTCTGTACATGCAGGCTTTACCTAGAGAAGGCCTGCCCTTCTCCTTCTGCTCAAGCGGCCCCCCTTCTAACTGTGCCGCCCGCAAGCACTGCTGGCCCATGATGGCCACCGGCCGAGTACAGGCTTCAGTCCTCTTCTTTCCAGACTCTGTGCTTCACTTAGAGTCCAGCTCGTGAAGCTGCTGTGGGTAGAAAGACAAACAAGATTTTCTTCTTTCTTTTTTCCCTTTGTAGTATACAGGGTACAATGGAGTCTGGAGTAAGAACATAGAGAGTCCAAATTTGAAAATAATAATGGCAATTTCATATACTTCCAGTCTCCAGAGAAATTGTGATAAGCTACTGTACCTTTAAAACCCCAACAAACACAATTCTTAAAAATGTGGTTAGCCAAGTAACCCCAGGAAAGGTAATGAAAGATAGATTTGGAGAAATTGGGAACTGGAACCCAAGTCCACGTAGGGCAGCCATCTGCCTCTCCCCAGACTTTCTCAGCCTCACAGCATTGGCCGATGGCCCCCAGCGACTGTGAGGCGTTCCAGGGGACTCATAAGCATCTTCCCCTGAGCAAATTTACCATGTTCAAGCCCAGCTGCCTGCTGGCTGAGTCTGTTCTCCATGCTCTCTGGTATTCTTGGCTGTTCCAGACCTCACCATAATGGTTTCTAACCTGGGGTCCTCGCACCCCTCAGCATTCTGAAATAATAATTGGACTCTTGGGCTATTTTCAATATTTCAAAAATCAGTGGTTCTCTGCAGTGAGGCTGTGATTATTAATCATGAAGTCACCATTTTGGGGGGGGAGGGAATCATTTTAAATCAGTTGTACTGATAAAATAAGTTAGTCTGTGATGATTAAAAGCTCCAATTGGCAATTCTGCATGTCGTCGGTGAACACAAATGATGAAGCAAATTAATCAGCAAGCAATAAACCTTGTGTGGTTAGTAGACAAAAATTTGTAAAAATATGCATCCTACTGAGAAAAGTAATAAGGTAGCCCTTGGTGGGGAAGGAAATGGGGCATTCCTCTGTAAGTCTTTCCCAGACGGTCTTCACATGAATTCTTAACCGGATTACTCACTTTCTAGTTTGCTTATTTTTCTCTCCCTTTCCTGAAGGTTCCTCTGCATCTACTTCCTGCCTATCCTTCCCCCTCTTTATCGTACGATAGGTACCCAGCAAGCGATTTACGGCATGGTTCTGCAGTCCCCAAAAATGATGACATTAAGAGAGTGATTCTCAAGCCACAAAAGTGACTCAGTTTACACAGGCAGAATGTGGGAAACAACGTGCCTCGTGGGCCATAGCTTGCTCGTTGGAGTCTTGTGTGACCACGGGCCCCCACACTCACTGTGAGCCTCCCTTGCTGATGTTGCCAGGGGCTGGGACCTTGTTCCTTTTCTTTCTTTCAGGTCCTCTCAAGGTCCCTGGGGCCATTCTGAACACGTGGTATTCAAGCGTTTCTTGCACTGATTTAAAGTTATCTGTATAGAACTTAACAGACCATTAGAGAAAACTGGGCAATTAATAAACGAGGATGGGCTTGATACCCACCCACTCGTGAAAAGCTTGACATTTGTCGGGTGGGTTGAAAAGGCAGCAGAAGACAGATGCCCTCGTTCCGGTATACATTTTGGGATTATTTGGTTGTCTATCCCCCAGACTGCTCAGCAGCTGACCCAAGCCCTCAGAGCAGCCTGATGGGACAGGAGGAAGGAGTGACGAGATGGAAGGGTTCAAGTCTGTCCCCTCTGCGGCCCGTCGCAGGGCCTCTGTGTGGCAAGCTGGTGGCATTTCCAGCATGCTTGCACACTTGAGGGAGGGGAAGTGCAAGGTCGGCATCCAAATGCACTAATGTGAGTGTGCAGCTCGACGGGACCAGACATTTCATTGATTTTCCATGTCACGCAAATCACAGAATACGTTCATGACGAGTGAAATGGAAGAACAATTTTGCCTGTGATTCACCATGGCAAGAAATGGCCATTTCCATCTCTTCACGTTCTGTGGTCTCTTACCAAATGAGTACATTTTTATGTGGTTGCAACTTTAATGTAGACAGAGCTCCATACTCTGTTTTACATTTAACATTTTATCACAACTATTGCTCTGGGCCATTGCTGTAGCTCACAGCTCTGCAGCCCGGACCGGCTGTCGCCACGAGCTTTCTCGCGGCCCCGGAGGGTCAGACAGGGCTGGCTGAGGCCTGGGCTGGGGCCTGGCCAGGCTGTCCCACTGCCCTCAGGCTGAGTGCTTGGTGGGGGCTTATTTTACCACGAGGGCTGAGGGTTCGCCGAAGAGGGCCCTTGAGATTGCAAGGAAAGATCAATTTTTCCATTTGCTTTCCAGAATAGGCCCTGGGGGCGTTCGTGGGGATTTTAGTCCATGGATTTGGAGAGGAAGTGAACAAAAGGAAAGTCAGAGCTGGGAATGACTGTTAGTCACCAGACAGGGGCCTCCAGAGCATAGTAGCCTCACCAGAAGGCCAAGAAGAATGTCTGTGGTGGACACTCTGTGCAGCTGGGTACGGGAGCGCATGTTGCAGACTCAGGCTAAATCTGGAAAACAGAGAAGCCAAGAGGACCTAGTGGGTGCTTAGGAGCTGATGGAAGCTTGGGAATCACTCTAGTATTTGCTTCTTTGTCCCAATTTTAGTTTACATTGCATAGGCCATTTGGGTTATTTATTTTGGATTCTTACTCTGCCTCCTTCCGTAAAAGATTTGAGATATCTTGCCCGAGACACCACAGATTCAGTAAATCTAGCTTGTCTATTAGCATTTGTGTCCCTTTTATTTAGACCTGAGTAGTGTGGAGTACAGAGGAGGGAGACGAAGAACTGGAGAAAGACAAACAAAGCTTAAGCAGGGTTGTAAAATACACAGAAGTAAACAGGTGAGCTTGGCCGTTATTTCTTAGACAGGGCACACCAGGAATAAAAAATACACAGCCTACTATTCCTTGGAGGAAATGATGCATGAAATAAATGTTATTAGAGGCCCAGGGGGATGCTTTTCCTTATTTGTTAATGTACCTCATGCTGAAAATATGCCAAGGGCTGTCAGCACTGGGCTGCAGAATTCTAAGAAGGCTTTCCTCCTGAATCTTCTGGTGGTGGAAGGCATACTCTCCTCAGCCTCACAGAGCTTACAGCACAAGAAAAGTCTGTATTCCCTTTTCTTTCCACATCTTTTTATTCCTCTCCTTCCTGGTCAACATTGGACAACGGAATGCCTTTCCAGGATATGTATGACATTTCTCCCTGCCACCTTGAGCATGCCCCTTGCCCCTTCCCCCCAGAGAGGATTTTTCTTGCCCTGGCTGAGAAAGCATCATTCTCTTGCTCTCTAGGTTGATGTTACATTGTAGGAAAAATGATCGCAGCCAAGGCCAGCAGAGTGAGGAGGAGTAAATTTGAGACTTCCCCACCTTGCCTCACGACAGTGCTGGAGCGTTAGTACAATGGGGTGGCTGTCAGGGTTGGGAAATAATCCCACCCAAACACATTTCAAAGATCTGGAGGATGTCTCCTCAGTCTTGTTAGACTAGCAGAGGGGGAGGGGAGCGGGAAGAGTGAGAAGTGCCGAACACCTGGAATTTAGCTGACAGGTTGTAGCTCGCTGTTATTCCGCCTCTGTCTGATAACACTTTGTATTTAATACTCTTTAATTGTGCTTGCACTCCCTCTCTTCTTTTCACCTCTCAGCATTTGCTCACAAATATGGCTTCATTTCAGCCCTTCTTTTCCGCTTCCCTTGAGATCCTCGTTCCTGTGGGTTGGGCAGAAAAGGCACTTTGCCAGGTCTAGGACAGGACTTGTGTCTAGAGGAGTCAATGAGCACCTTCCTGGGTGTGTGTGTATGTGTGTGTGTGTGAGAGAGAGAGAGAGAGAAAGAGAGAGAGAGAGATCTAGAAACGGGGAGAGAGAGAGATCTTCTAGGAAACACTTTGGGAATTGCTTCTTCCGTAATGGCAGTTCTGATTCCATCATATAGATGTTAATATTTTACCAAACTTAGAGTCTAAGGGTCACAATATTGACTTACACATTCACTCAGTCACACACCCATTAATTCGACAAATATTTTGGTGATCACAGCTGTTTCGTGTACAATGTGCTTGATTATCAGTGATTTTTCTCTTGGATTTGCTGTTTCTGCCCAAGACAATACAGGGCTAACCTCATAATAGATAGTCGTAGAGTGATGGCTGATTGTTCTTGAATCATCCAGTTCTTTCCTTTGTGGTTCAGGAAATACATAGCCATTATATTTTCATGACCTAAAGCAGGGTTCTCATGAAGATAGTGCCCCAGCTTGCTACAATATGGCAAACTCTAATTACTTATGTGTAAACACTCATTTTGAGGTTGACCAACTTGGATTTGAGTCCTGGATCCACCACATTTGTGTGTGTGACCCTTGAATAAATTCCTTGGCACCTGTGAGTCTGTGTTTGCATCTATAATGGCTCAATTCCTATTGTTATTGTTGTTTTTAATAGCACAATGTCTGGTAATTTTTTTACCTCCTCCTTCATTTCTGATCACCAAACACTTGGCCACACACATATATTTTTTGCCATTTGTAGAGTTAAGTATTTCTCATCCTTAGCCATTGACTGGCAAAGTACCAGACAGGTACTCAGAAAAACTTATTCATGCATAAAGCGTGAATCTAATTTTCTGGGAGTTGATAAATAAGGGATTTCTCATCAGCTTCTACACACACTGCTGAGTGCTTTCCGGGGTTGCGAATGGAGCATGTAGAAAGTCTGTTGGAGAAAGAGCAAGAGATTGGCTTTGTGAGGATGGGCTCTTGAGAGAAAACATTGACTGTTTATTTTTTAATGTAATAGGAAATTGCTGACAATTTCCATTTTTTTTTTTGCAACTGAAATTCTATTCCCCTTGGCTATTTGTTTTAAGATTTATTCAAATGTTTTTAGAAAATAAATTATTTTAGTTTAAAATTATTTTCACAAGTGGAAAATTATTTTCTTAAAAAAGAAATACATTTTTATAGAGAATATGGAATATTTGGAAAATCAAAAGTTATGTTTCTGGTGGATATAGTGCTGTCAGTGTTATTTTGATGCTTCCTTCGAAGTGTATGTATTGACTTTGGGTTCGATCTATAGGAAAATTCATGACTGCGTGTGTCCCTACAAGTAGCCAATTGTTTGGGCCTGATTTCTGCATCTGAATTTGAAAGAAATTCACCGACTTAAAATTATTTTCAACAATCGTTTTACTATAGCTTCTTTAGTCATCTCTTTTCCTTCAAGGTGTCCTCTAGTTTTTTGTGCACATCCTTCCAATTTATTTTTTGTGCATTCTTCAATTTATTTTTTGTTATCTCCTTATACACCAGAAGTTCCCCAAACCTGGCCTTCCATCTAATTTTGTAAATAAAGTTTTATTGGAACACCATTGTGCCTGCTCATTTACGAGTGGTTTATGGCTGCTTTTTACAACAGCAGAGTTGGGTGGTTGAAGCAGACCAGTATGACCAGCAAAACTGAAAATATCTACTGTCTGGCCTTTTATGAAAATGGTCTGTCAACTCCTGGACTACAATACAGTCTGCTATTGGTGAATATTTAGGTTGTTTCCAATATGGAGCCTGTATGAATTGTGCATCCTTGAACATTTGTAAGTTTCTCACTGTCTATGTGTGTAACGGTCTCTCTAATTTATATGCTTAAGAGTGGATTCAAAAGGGTCAAAGGGTATGAGCATGTTTAAGTTTAGTTGATTTTGCAAAATTGCATTCCAATCCTCTGTTAGCTCTTTTCAAATAGTTATGGGCATTATAGCCTAATTGTCTTTCTTTCTAAGTAATAATATAGCAAGGTATACATTCTCGGGCCATGCTCTTTTCCCCATGAACTTACTATATGCTTTGCTCTGAATGCCGCAGTAATTCAGAGACTCTGAAGTCCGAAGCTAATTTTCTTTTTATTTTTTTTAATCTTTCATAGGGTCCTGATTATTTTGTTTTTTTTGTTTAGCTTGTATATACTAAAGGAAGATAAAAGCATCTTTTTCTCTTATTTGTAGCTTAGGAACTCAATTTGCTTTGTATCAACTGCTGCTAGGTCATGGTTTCCTGTTCAATATGAGTAATAATATAAGGCATGGGATAATCACATTTTCCTTCAATTTTCTGCAGCTTGTGCCAGAAGCCTGAGGGTACCAGCCATATCCTGGGTCAGAGTATTAGGCTGAATTGTGTTCCCCTCAAATTCATGTCCTTTCTGGAACCTTAGAACGTGACTCTATTAGGAAACAGGGTCATTGCAGATGTAATTAGTTAAGATGGGGTTGTTCCAATAGGACTGGTGCCCTTATAAGAAGAGAAGAGACACAGAAACAAACACACATAAAGGAGAACACCATGAATGTGGAAGCAGGGGTTAGATGATACATCAGAAGCCAAGGATTATGATACAAGCCAAGGATACATCACAGATTCCAAGGATTGCCAACAACTAGCAGAAGCTAAGAGAGAGGCATGGAATGGGTCCTTCCCTAGTACCTTCGGAAGAATCTAATCGTTCTGACATGTTAATTCTGGACTTCAAACCTCCAGAAATTCCTGGTGTTTAAGCCACTTAGTTTGTTAGGGCAGCCCTAGCTGATGGATGCAGTCATGTTACTCCAATTTTAGAAGTTGGAGTAACGATGCAGTTATTTCAGGCTACGCAGTCATTTCAAATCCATGCAATAGCTGACATCCTTATGGCTCCTCTGCACTATAGCTCATTGGGCCCCAACCCTACACATGGGACCACTTACCAGGGCTTCCCCCATCGGCAGGCTTTTGCAGACTCCTTTGGGAAAATCCTTTTAGATTCACAGGAGTAGGCATCCTTTCTTGGTGTCCTCTCTCACTCTCGTGCAACTTTCATTGCACTTGGTGAGTGGTTTTTTTTAAATATATATTTTGACTTGGATTCTAGGTGATTCTATTTGAATGGAAAACATGGTATTTCTTTTGTGTCCCCACCCCCTGCCCTTGTTTCTGGTTTATATAAGGGAAAAGAAAGAGTCAGCATTATCTTTACTTTGTCATCTTGTAACTGCCTCCCCATGACAGATTTTTAAATGGAAAGTTGCTTCTGGAAAATCTTTCAACAAGACCAAGAAGATGGGCATTTTAGGAAGACTATTTCCTTGGTGGCTTTTTATTCTCTTTGTAATACTTGGCTTAGATTTATAGGATAGCCAAGGTTGTATTCCCAGAATACATATCATCTGACTGATTGCACATGAAGAGACAGGTCAGAAATGTACCGTCAGCAGGGGATGCCATCCTGCTGTGGAATAGTCAAAGCCCACAGAATTCTCTGAGTGATTACATAGACCCTACAAATGTGCCACAAAGTGACGAGTTTTCTCTCTGTTTTCTAAAAACAAAAACACAACCCGGTCCTCTTCATTGAAAAGTCAGAGGGTCAAAAACTCAATTTTTAAGGAGTTAAACAATATTTGGCTGGTAGCAAAACAGAGACAGATCCTGTGGGTCCCCAGAAGTGGGAAGAACAGAGGAAGGATGAGAGGACTCTGCAAAGTAAGGTTTCAACCCTTTCCCCCTCCTGTCAGTGAGTAGTTATTAATAGATAAGAGACTTTTACTATTACTAATGGAGAGTCTTTGAATAATGGACCCATTCTGAAGGTGCAATTTAGGGAGATAATATTTCAGAGTAGCTATACTTATGGTGAATCATGAACCATCCAAGGTATGGCTAAGGCTTAGCAAATTATTTCCAACTCTTCACTAGTTCTTGGAATCACTGCATGCCATGTTGAACTTACTATGTGTTCAGGTCTTTCCCCAAAACAGCATGTTCGGGCTTTTTTTTTTTTTTTTCCCCTATTATTACTTGGTCATCCTTGTCAGGCTAATTCTGAATTCTGCTGTGTCTTATTTGAACTGACCTGGCTAAAACTGATCTTGGTGCTTAGAATCAAGGGGGGGCTGTGCTTTCGCAACCCATAATGGCATCGCGCTAACATCTTTTATTCACTTTGAGGGATTTGGGGAAGATTATTGGAAGTGATTTCCAGTACAGTGTCACTTTTCCTTATCTAAGCTGAATTTCTTTCCTTGGCCATCTCTGTGACTTATTTCTGCCTTCCTCACAATTTCTCCTAGCCTTGACAGACTGTGTAATTATTTTTTATCAGCACATTTTACACTTCCATGTTGTTAATAAATATATGGGAGAAAATTAGCACCAGAGGATTAACTGTAATCAGATTCTTCAGGCAGTAACTATTAACTTTGTCTGAGACTGAGGAATGACCATTGATTCCTGTCCTTTAGGTTCTTTTTCTTAACCAGCTCTAAAAATCCAGAATGGGATTTTATATTTTGCCTTAAGTATTTACCAGGTTTCCCCCAAAAAGTCACTAAAATTTTTTTAAAGCCCAAATGTATTTTGTGCATTCATTTTTCCCCCCTTATCTACCTTATTTTAAAAGAAATTCTCTGACCTAAACAGTCCAATCTCCTCAATACAGGAATAAGTGTGTCCTTATTATAGAGAACCGATTTTTTGCAGGTACCTTATAGCATCCCAGGTATTAGCCCTACGTTCCTAGCCCACCCGCAGTTGCTGAAGAAGCCGAGGCAAAGGGAGGGAAGGGCTATCTTGTAAAGGCTGGCAAGGGGGTAGCTGATGTATTCCTACACGTTGACTACGGAAACAGAAGAGTGGATTGACAGACATCACACTTTCCCCAGAGATACTTCGAGACAAACTCAGCCTGGGGCATTTAGAAAGTTGGATTTACTATACCTTAAAAAAAGGGTTTCTGGAAAAATCATGTCTGTATAATTTTAAATTATGCAGCCTCATGTCTGCATTTCTTTAATCTTTGTCACTTTTCATCTAAAGACATCCCAAACATGGGGCTCTGGGCTTAGAAAAGGAAGTGTTTAGGCTGGGAACAATCTTGGCATGGCTTTATAACTAGTAATATCTCTTTCTAGGCACCCAAATGAATTTGAACTGGAGCCAAAAGACATTTCCAGCATGAGATCAACACAGGGACAGATACAAATGTGTGGCTTGCTGATCTTGGTAAACAGCAGCGATGGGAAAATTGCTTTAGATGAAATAAGAAACCCTTAGACCTTCTATCAAGGTGTTCCCTTGAATCCTTCTTCTCCCTGGTTTCTGAAAGAATTGGACAAAAGGAACTTTCCACACCTCTTATTTAGGGGCATGCCAAGAAAACCCAACCATTCTGATTCCCATTTCCTCCAACCCACAGAGCCTCACAACAGTCCTGACAGAACAGTTCACCTCTCATTTGTCAGCTCTGTGTGTTGGCCCTGAATTCTTAACCCTGTTTCAGTACAGAGGATTACAGAGCTGGTACGTGCTGCTCTTCACAGGACCTAAAGGTTTAGGAGTGGTCTGTGGCTTCCCTGTGCAATACTCATCTCCAGCACATGGAACAGCAGTACAGCCGATGCTGTGCTCTTGTTAACCCAGCCATCTTTATTCCTTCTGATCTACCGACACTTCTTTATAAAATTGCTCTGGCTATGCTCATGACTTTCTCTGAGGCATGAATATGAAAACCATTAATTTTACCTTATTAAGAAAATAAAGTAGGTTTAGGAAGATTGAGGAATTTATTCTACAAGTCACTGCAGAAACACAGTGAAGAGTAGAACCATGTCTTCTAAGTTGAGTTGTAGTAATCTACCACATGGATCTTCCTGGGTTTCCTTCAAAAGCTGTTTGTTGTGAGTGTGTCTCTATTCTGTGACAGTTCTAGAACCGGAATAATTCAGAATTCATACAGGGTATCGAGGTTTCAGATAAATGACTGAAAGAGTCATGGAGATTGCTGTGGCCTGAATAATTGTGCTCCCCTCAAAATCCATAACGTGAAGCCTAAATCCCCAGTGGGCTGGTATTTGGGGGTGGAGCCATTGGAGGTTGTTTGGTCACGAAGGTGGAGCCCTCCTGAATGAGATGAGGTTATAAGGGGATTAAGGGACTGGTGTTCTTTCTCTCTGTCCTGTAGGAATATAATGGGAAGACAACTGTCTGCAAACCAGGGAGGATGCTCTCACCACACACCCAATATTCCAGTGCCTTGATCTTGGACTTCCGAGCTCCTGGAACTCTGAGAACTAATTGTTTGTTGTTTAAGCCACTGAAACCGTGGTATTTGTATTAGGGAAGCCTGAGCTGACTGAGACAGAGATCTTCAGTAAAATCTATAGAAATCTCATTTCTGAAGCGGGTGGTGAAGCCCTAGTACCTCCTTTATTTCTTTTCTTATGTGCACGATTTCCAACAAAAAGATTTTTTTACAAGTCCTTATCTGAGCTTTCACCATTCAGCACTCCCTTTTGACTATATTATGGGCTGTGTATATTCATTTTTAATAATCAGATATGTTCTTAGGGACTCGGGGATACATTTCAGAGAGAAATAACCATTGCTGCCTTGACTTCAAGATCCCTAAATAGAAAGGGTGCTCTCACAATCTTTCTCTCTCTAATTATGCAACTAGTGGACACAAATACAGTATATTTAGTTAATAAGCACATTAACTAATACAAATTATGGCTAATCCTGCAAAGCATCTGCCCGCTGTTATGATAGTTTTGTTAGATAAGATTAGAAATTTGACGAATGGAGATGATTTCTGGCATATAGTTGACAATAAATATTTGTTAATTCAATAAAAAAAGACATCGATTTAGTTTGCTTAGTAAGTATATGTGGAATTTTCTGATCCCCTCTTCTCTGCTTATTCTCTATACCTTCTCATTCCTCAAATATACAGGGTGGACCGAGGGAAGGGTGCATTTTTGATTTATGCCAATAGTAGTAAAGGGCTACTATTTAGTGAGTGCTGTTTTAAGGACAATAAAATTAATGTAGAGAATTTTACACTATTACATTGGCTTAAAAACTGCAAGGTTTATATTATTATTCACATTTCAACTATGAAGAATCATGGTTGGAAACTGCTTAAGGAATTACAAATACGAAGTCACAGGAATGAGATTCAGCCTAGAACTGGTTTCATTCCAGAGCCTGAGCTCTTCTCACGTTGTTCTTCTGTCTCTATTTGTCAAATCCCAACACCTCAGGTGTGCGTTGTGATGACGATAATGGTGGGAAAGGGGGACAGTGAAAGAGAAGAAAGAGTAGTTCTTCCCAGTTCTATGGTTTCCCCATGACATGGCCCATGATGACAGGAGACACATCAAGTGTCCTGTGTCCTTTTCTGCATTACACTCCCAACCAGTTGTCATGTGGATTTCTTTCACGTTTGTTGCCGTGCTTCATGACCATATACTAGGGAACCTTATCTCAGATGATGGTCCGAGTACATGGAGAGATGACACACATGTAGTTTTACGTCTTCAACTTGTCTGTCATAGGGTACTTTTGTTCATGCCTTTGTGTATGGTTTTACACATTTACATTTAGAAAGTTTTTGTTTGATGGTTTTTCTCTCCCTGTGGTTATAGCAAGATCTGTCATGTCATGTCTTTCTGAGCCATTGGTGATTTATTATGTCTTTATTGTTTGGATTTTTCTAAAACTGTTCAGACAACCTTACCAGGGTTGCAATGCTCTTGCTGTTTCTTATGTTTTTGCTGTCACTCTTTTTCTCAAGGGGGAGGCACAGAGTTGAGTTTGTGACAGAGTGAGGGTGGGGGAGGCACACTTCGTCTCTGTAAAGTTGCAGTTCATGAGAAAGGAGAATTGCTTTAATTAATGTGTCTCCTAGGAAATCCGAGATAGAGTGGGACAATCTCATCACAATCAGAGCTGTCCCCTACCTAATTAGTGAAATATTAAAGCAGAATTGCTTAAGTCAACCAATCTCACGTTCATAATCAAATGTGCACCCCGAATTTGCATGCATTCTGACCCAGCCTTTCTACTCTTAATTTGTTCCAGGATCTGGGTGAAAATTACTTCAAAAATAATTGTCCTCCTCAAGAAATATGCAAGTAGTTCTGGTGCCACCTTGGTTAGCTGATCAGATATGTGCTATCTTGGGTGTTCTCTTTTTCCCCTACATCATTCCACGATGCTTTTGTCAAAGTTCATTTGTTTGCTACCTTAGTTTGGTCTTTAAGGCAAAAGCTATGGCCTCATAGATTTAATAAATGATACATACAAATCTGACATAAGAAGATATGAGTAATTCTTGTTCTCAATTTCTTTTGCCCTTGGACATCATTTATTAAATGATTTTCATTCAGAATAGAAATTTTTTAGTTTTAAGAAAAGCTTTAGCATTTTCTAAATGTCTACACCCTGAATTGTTTTTGTTAGAAAAGCAGACATCTCATGATAGTAGAGTCCTGTGAGATTTTGAAGGATATGGCTTTTCTTCCATGTCATGCCGCTGCTCAAAGTATGTCAAATTGCAGTTTGACATTACCACTTCTGGCTTTAGAGGGGAAAAATGTGCTATAGAAATAAAAAATATGATATGTAATTTTATGTAATAATTTATGAGGTATACATTTGAGTCTAATGTAGAGTGAAATTTGATAGTCTTTACTTAACAACTATTTATTCAGCACATAATTCATGCTAGGTGTTACCCTAGGTGCTGGTAATTCAAGGAGGCATGAAAGTGAAGTCTCTGTTCTCCAAAGTCTCATTTACATTCAAATTGGGAGGAACTGAGACAATGAATCCAGCAAGTGTATCAGGTATTAGGTGGTGGTAAGTAGGAGTCAAATAAAGCAGAATAAGAGGCATGGGGAGTGATGGGGGTTGCTATTTTGTAAGGGTTATCAGGGATACTTGAGAAGACACCTGCAAAACGGATATGGACCACTCTGAATTTATAGTCACTCAGTTTACAAATTAGAGGTGCATGTGTTGAGAAGTTCCTACATTCCCACCACCAGAAGTGGCCCTTTTCTCCATTTTTACCAAAGGGCTAACCAGGTCCCTCATCCCGGTGCCTTCCTAGTTCCTGAATGCTGAGGTCATCTTCCTATACTCAAAATCTAGGCAGTTTCTGGACATCTATTCCCCTTCTATCCAACATCTTTTACCAGATTCTGATGGATTTGCAACTCAGAACTTTGGCTCTAGAAGACAGCAGAGTTCACAGAAAACATAGTTCACCATTCGGTCACAGAGAGTTAAAAAATCTCTGCTGAATTTCTGCTTCCCTTAGAGTCACTTATTCCCTCTAGTTTTGTGTTGGTTTCATGTATTTTTCAGTAAACTTCTTAGTGAATCACATAGCTATAAGCTCTTCTCATTCTCTCAGGGAATCTCTCTGTTCAATTGTTTATCTCAGAATCCTCCTGTGCCAGTGTGGACTGATGGTTCTCTGGTCCTGATGTACAGGTGTCCTTTTGAGTCTTCCTTGGATTTTCATCCAGGAACTTCCCTGTGCCTCTCTCCATTGTTCACTGAACCCTGTGTTTTCCTCTCTTCTGGTTTATTTCTTGTTTTGGTGAAGGACAGCTTCTAGTAGCTTGCTAAGATTGTATGAATATATTCATACCATCTGAAAATATCTTTATGCTATACTCACACTTGAATAATTTGGATGAATTAGAGTTCTAGGTTAGAAATAGAAGGAATTCTTTCATTGTGTTTCAGCTTCCAGTGCTGCTCTTGAGCTGTCAATTGTTTTTCATATTCCTGATCTTTTTATATGTGGTCTGTTGTTTTTTTTCTTCTGGAAATTTCTAGTATTTTTTTCTCTTTTCCCAGTGTATATTTCCAAATAATTTTAAAATTCTATGAACTGGTGAGGATATTTTTATTTAATGAGCTGGACGCTTGATGGTATTTGTCAAGGTAGGATTGAATATCCAAGACATTTTATTATAACTTCCATCTTTTTTCTCTGTTCTTTCTTTCTGAAATCCCAATATTTAGATATTGACACTCTGGGTTGATCTTCTAATTTTATACCCTTTTATGTTGACCATCTCTGACTTTTTTCCCCTAGTTTCTGGTAGATTTAAAAAAATATATTTAATTTATTTATTTATGTGTGTGAGAGAGAGAGCATAGGCAGGGGAAGGAGCAGAAGGGGAAGGAAGCAGATTCTGCAATGAGCTCGGAGGCTGATTTGGGGCTAAATCTCATGAGCCTGAGATCATAGCCTGAGCCAAGAGTCTGATGCTCAACTGACTGAGCCACCTGGGTGCCCCTTTCTGGGAGATTTTCTAGGCTTATTTTTCATACCTTCTATTGAAAGATTCTCTAAATTCCTGGCATTGTAATTTAATTTCTAAGGCCACTTTCTTATTCACTGAATATTGTCTTTTATAGCTTACTGTTCTTATTTCATTGATTAGCAGTGTGCTTTCATCTCACTGGAAATATTTTTGGAAGTAGTTTTCCCTGCTGCTGTCTGCATTGGTAGTGTCTGTTTATGCCAAATCCCTTTTAACTTGTTTGTTTTTGTCTCTCTTTGTCTTTTTTTCATGTTGCAGCTTCCTTCAAGTAGCGTTGATGCCTGTGTGTCCATTCATATATAAACACGGGGCACTGAAAAATGTGTGATTGCTGATGGGTGTCTCTCACTCTAGGGAGATGGAACGGGAACACAGCTGTTCCACTGGCAGTACCCTGAATGTTAATTCCTGACTCTTTTTCTGGGCTCCTAAGTCCCTCAGACAAGATTCCTCCAGTCTTTCACCTGCGGAATATAAGCTTCTCTGCCTCTACTCTGGGAAGCAGCTGGGACCTGTGGAAGCAGCTGGGACCCTCCTCGTTCATGTGCAGTTTTCCACTCAAACCCCACTTCTGAGATGCTCCCCACCCTGGACCAAGAAGTGCCTAGTGTTCCTGAGTCTAGAGAAAGATTGTGTTTGGCTTTTGTAAGAGTATCTCTTGCAGAGTCCTCTGCCAGGGTGGAGGGGTGACCGGCTGCATATAGAATTCCATGTTCAATATAATTCCTTTAGTATATTGGCTAAGCTCCATTATATCCTTGTATATAGTGTTCCTGGTTAGACAGATACTGATCTATTTTCTATTTTTGTGACCTGCTTTTTTCCCCCGGAAGCTCTTAGAATGGTCTCTTTATATCCGGTGTTCTGATGACGCTGTGTGTCAATCTATTGATCTTCATTATGTTGGGTTTTCTCCTGGGTCTTTTCATCCTGGCCCTCATGTCTTTCCACAGCTCTGGGAAACCTTTATGACGTCATTTCTTTCATATCCCCTTTTTGCTTTCTCTGTTCTCTTTGGGAAATTCCTCTTAGTCAGTTACTTTTACCTCCTGAAGGGATCAACTTTGTCCTTTATCTTTTACCTCCTATTTTTTAATTTCTCTTTTAATTTTCCTTGGTGTGAGAACGGTTTTATCTTATAACCATTCTGCAAAAGCCTTTGTTTCATCAAACTAGTTTTCCTGCCAAGACACCTTTCTGGTTTTCCTATATATTTGTTTCTGTTTCTTTTTAATGATATCCAACTGTTGTTTTACAAATTCATGCCTTCTTAATTTCACTGAGGTTACTAATGAGAGGCTACCAGTCCTTTAAAGTCCCTTCATGTAATGTTCTATGTTACTTCTCTTGTCTTTCTTCTTCAAGTTCCATTCTTTCCTCAAGTTTCTTTTTGGTATATTAGATCGAGCAACTGTGATCTTTCCTGCAGTCCTTGCCCTGTACGTGGACTGGTAGCTTTAGATGAAGCAAGGAAATGGCAATTAAGCTTTGAGACCACCAGTCAGGGTGGTTTTGGCTTTGAAACCAACACCCATGTATTTCCTTCTTTTTATTTAATGAGGAGTCATCATTTTACAAAGAGATGATGGTTCTCAATGCTTGGCTGTCAGACATTCTACTTACCAGAATAGGAGTGAGGGATAAGATGATTCATTGTTATGTATTCTGACTCTTAATTCATCTTCCTGTGCTCAAGCTTCATTTTTAGTCCCAACTTCTGTTCTTGGTTTTTGGGATGGTTTGGAATGGAGACTCTCCAGGGCTTTGCCAGAAAGCTCTCTCTGCTGCTCTGGCTTACTACTTTTCTTTTCTTTCTTTTTTTTTTTTTTCTGTAATTTTACTTTTATTGCTATAGTGTTTGGAAGACTTTTTTTAAAAAAAAAAATCACACCTTTTACATTATCTTGATATTGATTCTAATTGATCTTTGATGAATTCTTTTGGATTTCTAGGCAGATACCATAAAATGTATAAGAATATTTCTTTGATGATGCTCATACATATTTGGTGAATTTCTTTTTTTCTATTTCCTTTCATTAGCCAGCATTTCCAAAGCAATAATGACCAATACGGTAGAGTGAACACCTTTTCTTATTCCTAATACAACATTACTAGTGTTTCACTCATAATCCTGATGCTGGTTTCAACTGGGTATTTTCGATCTAGCCAACATCTACATTATACAATGTAATATTTTCTTGGGAAAATTATTGATTTAGTTATAGAGTTGGGAGAAAAAAGCAGCTTCAATGGAATTCTAGAAACCTATGTTGACTCAAATGGGAGATCTAGGGAAGGAGAAGGAAAAGAAATGCTCATACTGAAGGACCACTTGGCATATATCAATGGAGAGATAGGCATCTGGGAGAGATATGCTGACTTGTTGATTCATCTATGGAATTCAAATTTTCACTGATCTCCTGGGGCTGACAAGCATAACTTGAAAATTAGGGCACCATGTTTTGATCAGCTACAGAATAAATAAGGAACTGAAATCAGTTGCTTGAAAGAAATATGACTACAGGGCTTGCGTTTGATCAGCAATCTTCAAATTTTTAGGTGAATGTAAGTTATCTGCATAAAATTCCTTGTTTGTTCTTTGTAAATTTTTTTCTTAAAGAATGACAATATTCTTTAAACCAAGATTATCAAACCTTGGTTTGTTAGCAATTTAACCCCTAATTATCCAGATAAGTAGGTGGTTTCAAGGGGTTGCTAGGCTTTCCCTCCTGGAGACCCGGAAGTTTTAAGGGACCAAGAGATGCGAGGCAGGTCAAGGAGGGATCTCTTCTCGGTACCACTTACATTTTGGTATTTCCAGGCAGAGATATGGGGGGGGGTGACTAACCAAATATATTTCTTTTCCCCCTTTCTTTAGACCTTCTCATATTCTTCCTTGGTTTCCTGTGATGACACTTCTTTATTTCGTCTCTTCTCCTAGCCATACAGCATTCTATGACAGCCCTTCATGATCTAAGTCATGCTCAAGTTGGACCAGACCTCGAAAGGGGACGCTAGTTGTGATGCTAAAATAAAACATACAAAGATATTACAGAAAAATTTTAGCTTTTNGTAACAAATAAACCTTTAGAGTTCTGATGGTCAGGCTATAAAAAAAAAAAAAAAAAAAAAGATATTTATTGCATTCTGGAAATGGTCCAGAATTGAGATTATGTTTAGCCTGGAGAAAGAGGGAGGAACACAAAACAAAACACATCTTTCTAAGTTGAGTCCCAAATGGAGCCCAAGACCTAGCGGGACTTGAACTAGGCTGGGGACACATCTTCTCTGGAACCTTGACATTGCCACAGCAGTACACCTTTCCTGGATTACCTCACTGGATTCTTTCCCCACATGCTCTCATATTTTCAGGGATTTCTGTGTGAACTGTCGCACCTGTGTCAGGATCTGCTTACTTCTCTGGATTTCCCAGGATGACATGCGCTGACAGGGGAGGAGGCGTGTGAATTTTCCTGGGAATCGTCAGGGCACCAGGCTATTACCACACCCATTTTCCTTGGCAAAGTGGCAGGTGAGAAGACAGCAGTCATTAGTCAGTCCCCATCCAGCCTCTGCTTCTACCCTGCCCTACACACAGACATGAAAGCCAAACACTAACTCCACACGCCATTGGATTTCTCTCCCCCTTATCACTTTCCTCAGGGGTACAAAATGCTGATGCAGTTGAGATCTCGAAATAAGTGATTTATAACTAAAATGGCCCTTTGCAGTGAAAGGTCTATGAGAGACGGGAGAATTTATTTGCTGAGTTACTATGCAAATTTCACAATTAAATCTTAACTCAGCTCCTGAGGGAATATCAAGGATTACTGAAGGAAAGGGGCTTTGACACGATTTTTAAAAAGGAAAGAGAGCAAAGAAATTGCAGCATATCCTACAGTTTCTCAGCTCTGCTCCTCCATGTCAGTCTCTCAGTGGGAATCACTTTGGAGAGAATCAGGTAGAACAGGGAACGGGGAAGAGATAATCAGGGGAGACGCAAAGAAACCCACTTTCTATTTGTAAAACTGAATTAATGAATTTTTTTAAAGCATTCGTTGCTGCAGCGTGCTGTCGGGAGGGAATACACTTGGAGACCCGTACAGCCACGCATCTATTCCTGTATTTCTCCCCATGTGCCCTCATCCCCCTTCCTTTTCTCTGCACATTACCCCCACCCCGACTGTGCAGAGCTGACCTCCCCTTGTCTCCCCCTTCCTCTGCCTCCAGCCCCTCCTGACTACCCATGCTGTCTAAGCTAGGTAGTTTTAGAAGAGACTTCTGTTTTGACAGGCAGTCTCTTGGGTCTCTCCACTGAAAAGGCCAAAGCTCCCCGTGCAGCTAAAATCTTTCCCTTTAAACAGCTTCTCACTTCCCTGAACTGCATGCAAATAGGAGCGCTCTCAGAGCTTCATGGCTCCCCCCGGGTCCTCAGGATCATCTTGGCCCTGGAAAACCAGTGCTTTGGGGAAGGCTTTTGAAGGGCCCTCATTCCTCAGATGCTGGTCTACGGGTGCCCACCAGGCTGTCCCCAGAGCCCGGCCTCCACCCTCTGTTTCATGGAGGAAGCTCCACGTGCAGGCAGGTGCAGGCAGCCGGCTCCTCCGTGCTCGCTGCGAACCAGTGGTGCCTTGACAGCACCCTGGCTCACCAGCTCAGCTTCATCTCCGAAAAGGAAGCCTATTTCCTTTCCCAGGAAAGGCTGAGGGTGGCAGTCAGCCTCCCACATGCCCCGACTGTTGATCAACCCGCAGACCGACACCTGGAGAGTGTTCTGTATCTTAGAAAATTAGGGAAGTGAGGTTGAAAATTCCCATTATTCCTAAGTACTCATTTTTATTTCATTCCTTTCTTTGTGCCACTTACCTGATAGACATCTCCCCATCTCAAAGTCACTTGGAAGTAGCCGAAGGACTTGGGGATTTTCTGTGCCTCTGGGTGGGTCACGTGTACCTGGGACCGCTGACAGTAGACAGGAAAGACCATAATCACGGCAAGAACAATGGAAAGTAGCAAAGGGGTTCCTTAACCCTGCAGGCCAAGGGAAAGGAGAACGAACAAATCTGTGCTTTCTTAGAGAGTGGAGCTTCCCCGATTTGGTTACATTTGGTTGCACGTACCTCTTAGCATTTCATCTTTTGTGCCTCCCTGCTGTTTATTTCTTGGGGGAAAAATGCACATTTTCCCTTGGGTTGGAGGTAAGTTTGGAAGTCTTGATAAACTTTATCAAGATCAGTATTGATATTATATTGGAATTGATTGAGAGGCATTACATCCCCTGGGATATTGTTTATGGCAACAGCAACAGATAACCATTGCAAAGTTTGCTTATCCCACGGAACACAGCTTTCTCTTTCAACAAATAATGAATTTTTTTTTCCATTGTAGCTTTTGTATGGAAACAATTCATAATTATGCCTAAACACCTGAGAAGGAGACCTCGTATTGCAGTGTTGATGTACGGAAGCTGTACGTTTCAAAAGCAGATGTTAGACTGGGAGCACACCTGCATGTCGTGTAGATCTCTTGTTGCCCTGTCTATGTTACATTCCTGTTGAGGAGGTTATTTTTTGAAAGTCTTATTTACTGGTTACCATAGCCCTTTGAGGCAGGTGGGACAGGCAGGCTAGAAGCGGATTATTTGGAACTCTTCTGTCATGGAGTGTATTTTTCATTATAACATAACCTCCTTCCTCTACTCATCACTGATTAAGAGAAGATTGAGATTGTACAAGCCTTTTCTGAGAAGCGAATGCAAATAGTGGGGAATTCAATGCAAATAGCAGGAATCAGAGGCCCTTATTGCAGAAAGGAAACTCGGGTATCATTTATTCTCAGATGCCACGTGAGGCACCAATACCCTCGCCACCTGGCCCGTTCCTGGTGTGGCGGACCCTCCCCACCATAGACACTTTGAGTGACAGGGGCCTTTCTGGGCTGATCTCTTTAACACACTGGGTAGTTGAAATATGATTTCTTAGATTGAGCACCCTGGTAACTTTTGCTCATTGGTCTTCACTGTTCCTCTGTGTACCTCACAGAGAGAGACCAATTCGTTATTTCATTTATTCAGCAAGTATTTACTGAGCATCAACTATGTACCAGGCATTGTTCTGGGGGCTGGGGATACAGCAGTGAGGGAAGAAGACAAAATCTCTGTCTTCAGGGGACTTCCATTCCAGAAGAAGATGGTAAACAAAACAAGGAACTTAGGTGGGAAGATAGACATGATAATGCTATTAAGAAAAATAAGGCAGAGAAAGGGGAATTGATGTTGGAGCAGGGGCTTCTGGCTTAAATAATGTGCTGACATTTGAGCAAAGACCTGAAGTAAGTGAGTGGTTGAGCCAGCCGTATAGGTAGGCGAGCGAGTCCCATTTTAGGCAGAGGGCACAGCCAGAGCACAAACTTTGAGACAGAGTGTACCTGCCATGCAAAGGAGTGGCGAATGTCCCAGCAGTTTGGTTGGGGCAGCGTGAGCTAGAGAAAGCACAGAAGGAGAAGATCCTGGGGAGGAAAGACCTGGGTGGGGCGGGTGGGCAGTGCCCCTCTGGCTCCTGCTTGGGCGAAGATGTGATGCCACCGGACAGTTGTGGAGAAGTGATATGACCTGACTTATGTGTAAGGAGCACTCTGGCTCTGGGGTTTAGAGTAGATTGGTTGAGGGATTCGGGAGAGGCAAGAGTGGTGGAAGAAGACAAATTTAGGGGCCGTTAGAATAATCTAGTGACTTAGGAGCAGTGGGGATGTTGACAAGCGATACATCCTGAAAATAAAACCAATGGGATGTGGGCTTAGATGAAGAGAGGATTCAAAAATAACTCTTGAGCTTTTAGTCGGGGCCAGCGAAAGGATGGAGCCGGCTCTTAACTTAGATGAGAAGAGCTGTGGGCGACAGGGAATATGAAGAAATAATCTGAAATCCCTAACCCATGATATTTCAAATATCAGAAGACAATCGCCATGCCCAGATAATAATCAAGTATAGTCATGTTTACTCGTCTTGCCACGCAAAATTGCACAATAAAAACTGTAGGGATTATGGAAAAATAGGGTTGGGGTTATAACATTTGAAACCTTTTTTAGTGATACATCAAAAACAAAAGGGCACAGTTTCCCATGTGTTTCATGCTTGAGATAAATATGGCAGTTTGCCCTGAAAAGAACTAGAAGGTTGATAAGTGGGCTTTGGAAGGGTTGCAGTGTGTGATTAATCGTGACTCAGTGAAAGGAGACTTACTTAAAATCGCATGGAAAGTGGCGAGGCTGGTGCGGACGTGGGTGCGGTTCAGTGCCGGCAGTGAACAGCCCAGAGAAGCGAGCTTCTGCAGCCTTACATCCCGGGGCATATTCTCCTGCTTTTAAGATGAAGGTCCTTCAAGGCATATATTTATAACCGGTCCCTGTTCCATCAGAACTGAAAATGTGATGCCATGTAGGTCCTTCTTCTTTACTTAACTTCTGTATTTCCTGGAGATTCTTTTTTGGATTTGAAATTGCTAGCAATGTTTGAAATCACGAAACCAGCCTGAACGAGCATCCAAAGGGGCTACTTCTGCAGGATTTGGCAATTTTCACTTCAAGTCTTTGTATACAGATAGTGTTTTCCTTCTTACATGGGCTGCTTGGCGTTTTGAACCAGGGCACATGGACAGGCTTGGGATGTTGAAGGAGTGTGTGTTTTTGTTTTTGGTGTGTGTGTGTGTGTGTGTGTGTGTGTGTGTGTGTCGGTGTGTGTGAATAGAAAAGTTCACAGATACAAAAGAATGACAGAATGTAGTCTTGTGGAGTAATACGGCGAACCAGGCTGGTTGGTAGGTGTTTGAGGTGTGCGCATACGGATTCTTACACAGCTCAGTTCAGCTGCATGCAGTTTTCTGTTTCTTGGGGACAAAACTGTTCCCTAGTATATCAATTGCACCCATACAAATGTCCAATTGCAGAATAAGTATTATGGGAGAACGGACTCCATTAATACTAATATAGGAAAAATTTAAAAATACTAGAAATGTAAATTGTGTAGAAAGCAAAAGAGGACTTTGAATCCCTGGTGTAAGCTGGGTGTAAAAGAGGGGGTTCGTGATCAAAAGCCGAATGCAGCTTAAACAGGACTTCAGTTTATGGAAAGGGAGATTAGTGAGAAATCTGCACGAGACCTCACACGGTGAAGGAGTTTCAATCACTTCCAATCTCTAACCGCCTCTAGGACCGAGTCCTGGGCAGCTGAGAAAATTCCCCTTCCAATGGGATCGCCCATGGCCTTCTGGCCCCAGCAGGGCTGAGGAGTAAGGATTGCTTAGTAATTGCTTGCCCTGTGCAGAGCTTTACCTTGACCCTAACCGGGCACATTAGCACGGGCCCAGAGGCCCAGCACCTAAATGAAATGTAGCTCAACTCTCAAGGAGCCCGTGTCTCAGCAAATAAGAACCACATATAAAAATGAAGACTTGGTCCCATATGTCTTTAAACCCATGACGGTTACTGCTGATATGATACTGCAGGGGAAAATGACTTAGATTTTTGTTGGGTAGATGGATTTTTGGGGTCTCTCTGTGTAATTTTCTTTAACATAGTGGGGTCTTTGTCACCGTAATGAAAACTGCCTTCAGCTGGATGGAATAAAAAGAGGAAGAGAGAGAAACAATAGCAGCCTAGAAGCAGAATTTTCCAAATAAATTAAACACTTTTGAGACTTTTGGGATTTATATTAGAAACACCGATAAAACCTTATCCTTGAAGGTGTGAAGATTGAGGCTCTTAAAATTAATGTAAATAGCAGTATTACCGCTGCAGGCATCAATGGAGATCTTTGAGAGTATGAAAAGACAGGTATGGAAGGAGGGGCAACAAAAGAAAGGGTCACATCCAATAACGAGTGTTTGCAAAATCTTGGGGAAATTTGTGCAGCTTTGAATAATAACATCTTTCACTCTTGCTTCTTCACTGATATTACAGAAAATGAAGCAAAGAGAAAATTACAAACAGGTAGTTTTTTGCGTGCTTCCTTGATGTGAACTAATGCAGATTTTTCAGTATATCTTCTATTCTGTGTGTGTGTGTGCGTGCGTGCGTGCATGTGCACACACACACAGAATTCTGTGGCTTAGTTAAGCCCAGGACCCAAATCAGGAGGTTTGACATCCATTCTTAGCCAATCATAAATGTGACCTTCCATGCATTTCCTACCTATAAATATAAAAACTGCTCTCCTCTGAGTTTTATTGGTCAAGTTAGATGAGTTGATGCATATGAAAATATTTTTCAAGTAATAATCTGCCGATCGAAGATTATTGTTAATGTGCGGATATAGAAGGAGGAAACATGGTCAAGAAAAGAGGAGGATTGCTTTAATTCATCCAGCAACCCTGGGATATGTGTATTTTGCTAGTGGGGGAGCTGGGGCAGCTGGGTGTGTGAAAGACCAGAAAGAGAGTGTGCACATGTGCTAGTGTTTGTAAATGCAGGGGGGACAGCCCTTTATTAGGCAATAGATATGCTGAGTTTCAGGTTTACATTACCAGGAGACTTGGAAAAGTTGAAACTCAGCCTAACTAGGGCTGCCAATGGCCTCTAATGAAAATTTCCATTTGGAGAGACTAGATGTTGACTTGGCATGACACCAAACAAGCAGCCTGCTGCAAAATTTTACACCAATTGTATTTCTCCTAATTAAACCCTGTCTGACCTCAGCATTAAGAAACAATTTGTTTCAGGATATAACCAGCACACATAAGCAATTACATTCTGTTTGCCCCATTAGCATTATTTGGCTCCTTTGCTATCCAGGGCTGCTACTGCAGCAAATGCTGCCCTGAGCCAGAGCTATAAAAAGCCTGGAGTGTTCAGAGGCTTTTTCCCCCATACTAAGAACTAAGAATATCATCATATTTAAGCCAAGCCAAAGATTCTGGGAACAGTGTGCTTCTGTGTTTATTATGAGGGAGTGTCTATATATATAATATATATATATATGAATATTTCTTATGATTTAAAAAAGACTCTACTTATAAAAAACCTGAGGAAGCTATAATAATCTAAGTTTATAATAATATAAGCTTCTCTGGTATGCTATTTTTCATTTTCTCATTCAGCTATGACCCTTGTAATTCTACTTATTCATAGCCGTCAGACTTGGTACATTTTTAATTTTAACCCCCCCCCCACCAGCGCACAGGTTTCGGTGGGGTTGGGGCAAATGTTCTTTTAGAAAAGAAGCCTCATATCCGTGTAAAAAAGACATGAAACAGAGAAAGTATTTCAAACTCTCAGCAGACCCACTTATAAAGTTCATTTCAGTGGTAGGAGCTCTGGGGCCAGGATCAAGGAGGTGATTTGGTCCTCTGAGGCCCTGTCACTTACACCTGCTGGATCTCAAGCTCATCCCCTACCTCTCCGAGTCTCCATTTCTTCTTTCACGAAATGGGACAGGAGATTCCTGAGATAGTTCTTCTCTAAGGCTACTCCTGAGATTAGGTGACTCATAGGTAGTGTTTCTATTTGGTCCTTGAAAGCTGCAGAGCATTGAATGGATATGAGGACATTCTTCATGCTAACCTCCTTCTGCATCTTTGAGCTGTAGGCTTCTACTCTTCTGCCGTCTTGATCTGGGAGCTGTGATGGGAAAGACCCGGAGCTGGAGTATATTCCATATAGGAAGCAGACAGATGGAAATGAGGAAAGAATTCCAGATCACCTGTTGGAGTTAGCAAGCGAGGCTGGTGTTTGTCCTCAGCTTTTGTCTGATTTTACCTTTCGAGCCTTGAAAAGAAATTTCCTACTGGCTTTTCTACCTGTAAAATGGGAATAAAACCATCTCCCCTCTTCTTATTCACAGAGGCACCGTGGGAACAAGTGACTCTTGCCGGCTAAGAGCTTTAAGAGTCCCAGAATGCAGGTGTTAAGGGGCGGAGCATGATTTGCTTCCAGGTTCTGCACGGGGGTGTGTTAGAGTGGCTCTGCAGCGCACCCTTCAAACAGAGCTTCTCTCTGTGAATCAAGAGCACCTTCTGTTGGCAACTAAGTCTCATGAGCCTTAACAGTAGAGGTACACGTCAGCACCGAAGCAAACTTACAGGAGATTGAGGACAGAGAACAAGTGTGTATTGACTTGAATGAACCATAAGGTGGAATAAACGCCCCTTCCTCCGGTTACTATTCAAGCCTTTTGCTATAATACTGGGTCATGGCAGTGGTTTGAGAGCATACAGATAAAGTCCTATTCTGAGTCCTGGGGTCTAGAATGTCGCATATCACCGTGGAGCAAGAGCTATACTTTGCAATGGAACGCTTTGATGGGAATCACTTTGCAGACATTTACAAGCCACGTGGCTTGGACAAGCCCTTTTACATCACCTGGTACCAGCCTAACCACCTCTCATTTTCCAGATATCAGCATCTGCACTTGGTGATTCTCTACATATTTCTCCCAAGTCAAAGGCACTGGCATATCTGTTTATATTAACCAGTTGGTAGGTCAGTGATTCTAAGATAATGAAAATACAGATCCCCAGACTCCTTTGGAGGTGACGATAGCTGGTGAGGGGCCCAGGAATCTGCATTCTTGAGAAGCATCCCTGGTGAATTTGAGGCACTTGGGCTGAGATGAAAATACACTTGATTAACATAATTGGCACCAGGAATAGTGTCTGATACAAAGAAGGCATTCAATCATCTTTATTGAATTAATGCATAAATGGTGGCCTAGCCTATCCATATCAGAAAAGACTACCTTGCCCAGGGGGAAGTATAAAAGCTTACTGGTTGGGGTAACTCTTTATCTAAATATTAAGGTCTGTTTCCTGTTAGGAGGAAAGGAGAGGAGAGATCTATTAAGAAGCAGGGTAGAAAGCCCTGGAATTTTACAAGGAAACCAATGACACAAGACCCTTGTGACTGGCTTAGGATTGAGCCATTACTTCTCTTTTTGAGAAGCATCCTCTGCTCTTTCTATTCCGTTACTGGCTCTTGGTTTTTACTTAATTCACAACTCTGATGCTGGTGTCTACGCTATCCTGCTGTTGGTATCTCCAACCATAACTGTTCTTACTTTCCCTCCTCATCCCTGCAATTCTCTGCCAATCCTTTGCCTTTTCTAACATTTCACTGATATTGATCAGTTTCACCACACGCTACCTAATGGCCTATGAGTTCACGAGTTCTTTGTATGGGGTTGCCAGTAAAACAAAGGACACCCAGTTCCATTTGAATTCCAGATAAACCACACATCTCTTTTGAGTATTAGTATGTCCCAAACTTTGCACAGGACAGTTATAGAAAGAAATTATTTTTGTTTCTTTAAATTTAATTGAGCATCCTGTATTTTTATTTGCTGAATCCAGCAACCCTTTCTCTGCATGATCTTGCTTTGTGTCTTTGGTTTGTGTTAATGTCTTGATTGTCAAAGTTACGCTGTGTTGCTTTTTCACATGTGTGACAACCAAAAGTTTTCATCTTTCTACATTCCTAGTCTTTCAAGTTGCATCTTCCTGGTTCTTGTTGCCCGTTTTGGTTTTAATCCATTGTTTCTCTCTACCCAGTGTCGCCTGCAGGGGAGAATGTTCTAGATCCCTGTTTGTAATATTAACATAGTTTCTGACATATACTTGGATACTCGGGTGTAGGTTTTCTCCCCACAACTCCTACCTGGTTCCTAGTCCTGAAAAAAAAAATAGGAGGGGGTTAGGAGTCAATCTCATCTCAAAAGGGAACTGAGCTACCGTGGCACAGCACTTAGTACTGTTGCTCATGACCAGCAGTGGCTGCAGATGAAAGCAGGGGTGCCCAACCTGCAGTTCTCTTTCTTGCTTCTTGGAAATTGGGAAGGGGAACTTGGCCATCGATGGAAGATCTTGCTCAAGATCTTGAAGATGACTCTTTCTTTCTTTTTCTCATTCCCCTGATCCTTCCTATCATATTTCCTTCATCTCTTCACAGCCTAACGATCATTTCATCTTTTTTATTCACTTGTAATGTGCTACCTATATGTGATCCATACAAGTCTTGCCAATTCTCTACATATTTTCTTGCTGTCAAAGACTATTCTGTTTTTACTTAATAATAGCCAATATTTATTCAGTTTCTTCTAAGTGGGACCACCCTGCCAAACATCATATTATAAAGGTGATCTCATTTCAGCCTTACATCATTCTTATTTCCATGATATAGAAAACAGACAAGCAGATGCATATTAGTTAAATGACTTGTGCTAATTTACATAATATGGTGAAGCCAAACTTTGAATCCCGCTGTAGCTGATATTGCAGCCCTGCTTTTCACGTAATGTTGTATTTCCCTCCATGTAACTTATACTGGTTTCTAAGAAAGGAATTACTGGTTATTCAAGCTATTTGCAATACTTCTTCAAGTTGGGGGTTATAAAAGAATCAAATGTAATCTGGGTTTGGAAATCCAGGCTAGAGAGACCCACAGTCTTCTGCAAAATCATTTGTGCCTCAATTGGCACAAATTGCTGTTAGACTTTTTTCTTTCAGCTGCTTGGCCTTGACCTAGCACCTTCTCCCAGAATTTCTCACTCATACATACACCTTTGACAGCATCAACTGTTGTCCCCATCATTGGTGGATAGTTCTTATCTTGTATAACTAAAGTGATCCTCCTCTGTCTACCTCCCCCCCCCAAATATTTTACTTTCAGCTGCAGGATTTATAATATTCTTGAGGATCAGATCTAAATTTGGACCAGTGAACCCACTAAAGTTGTTCACTTAAGTTGGGAATGTTCGTGAAGTAATAGAAGTAATTCCACCAATGTCCAGAGGAAAATATGTTCCTCTCTTTCATAAGCACTACTTCTGGAAGACAGTAACTCCATATTTACCCCTGATAGAAAACATGACAATGGCAGGGGTGGCCTAGAGTTCCCTTTGCCAAATTAATACCCAAGCCCAAATCTATATGTATTTGCAATATCTCTGCTCAGAGGGTCATCTTGCCTCCAAGAAGCAAGGTGACTTTTTGTTTGTTTGAATCAAGGGAGAGTAAGGAATATCTAAAGTTACAAGGGTATTTTATTTATACTATTAAAAATTTCTCTTTGAAAAATTCTGCTATAATCTTAAAATCTTACATATTTTCTGGAGAGTATCTTCCTTTCTGGGTCCTTCACTCTAAAAGCCGAGGGACTTATTATTCTCATGGGACAATGCAGAGGGCATCTTCTAAATCCTCTTTGGACTTGGCCTCTCTGGTTAGCATCAGATTAAGATCTTGAAGCCCGACATAAAGGGCATGTGCAAATTGTGACACTCAGGATAACAGAAAACTTGTAGGAAGCAATAGTGTCTGCCTACTGAGCACACATGCATGCACACACATGTGCACACACACGCACAGACACACATGCATGCACACTTTCTCAAGAGCTAGTGTTCTGGGCTATCATGTGGGCAACTCATCCTCAGGTCCGGGCTGCACTTCGAGGGTCAAATTTCTAGTGGTCCGTCAGGTATTTGAGCCCATGATCTGAATACCACTGCAATGTGCCAGGATGTCCAAATCCCTGTGATGAGGTCCTCCTCGCAAGACAGCAGACATGAAAGCTGGCCTTTTTGTAGTGCGTGGAAACATGTGTCACTTCTCAAGTGATGTTGCCCTCCTCAAGACATACGGACTTTTGTTCACTGCGGGCAAAGTTCTTGGGGGTTGAGGAGCGAGGCGACAGTTCAGCTGAAGAAGGTCATGGTCCAATTAGGTAAATGGAAGAAAGAAAGAATACCCCCAGTTAGAATCTGGGAAGGAGGAAGAGCTTTATGTATAAGTCATAGGGTGGAAACTGACGTGGTAATTTAAGGAGGCAGAAAGCCATATTGGTTAAGAGCCTTGGCTGCCTGGATGTGAATCATGGTTCTGCCACTTACTACCTGCACGTCTATATTCTAGCACTCTAACGGCCTTTGTGGCCTATAAAGTAAGGATATTTGTATCACACAAGTGGTGGTTGGTGCCAGGATTAGATGAGATAATTATGTAAAGTGCTTAGCAAAGGGCCTGGAATGTAATAAGAGATGAAAATGATGGTGATTTTGTCAGTTTACTATTGCTGTGTAACAAATTACCACACGTGTAACAACTTCAGGCAACACTGATTTATTACTCACAGTGCTATGGGTCATAAATCTGGCACGGCTCCGATGTGTTTCCCACGTAAGGTTTTATCAGGCTGAAATCAAGGTCTTGGCTGGCCTGGGCATTTTTCTGGAGTCTCTAGAGAAGAACCTGTTTTCAACCTCAATCAGGTTTTGGGCAAATTTTGTTTTCTGTGGATGAAAGACAGAGGCACTCTGATTCCCTGCCTGCTGTTAGATGGAGCAACTTTCTCAGCTCCAGGTCACTTGAATTCCTTCTCATGTGGGTGATTCCATCTTCAAGGCAGCAACACTGTGCGCTTTGAAGTTCTTTGACTTCCTCTCCTCTACTAGCCAGAGAAAACTCTCTGCTTTTAAAAGGGTCACCTGATAGGGTCAGGCCCACCCAGAAAAGTCTCTGTATTTTAAGGTCAATTGACTGGGGGGCTTCTATGATCTGCAAAATTTTCCCAGAAGTAATTCCATCTGTTCTTGTTTTAATAACCAGGGGACAGGAATCTTGGGGAGGGCATCTTTAGAATCCTGCCCGCCACGGTGAAGACGAAGTGATGTGGATCAATGACTCACCTTTGACTCGTCTTTCATATACAAGGAGAGGGCTGAAGTTAAGTTTGGAGGCTGACGGTAGAAACTGCCCAGTTTCTGCATCAGAAAGCAGAATTTTTTATTTGCTCCTGAGAGGGCAGGGGAGAGTTGTAAAACGAGAACTGGATGGAGAGGAAGAGAGGAGCTAAGTCACATGGCAGGAAAACTGAGGAATCAGGTATTTCATATTGTATTTGAGGGTTTTTATTGTTTTGGGGGGTTTTTTTTTGGTGTTTTGTTTTGTTTGCCTATTTGGCTTCTCCAACCTTTCTGTGGTGCTGCATGTGACTAGCTTTCTGTGAAACTGTGAGAAAATTGAATTCCAGGGCTGAGATGATCGAAGCACTACCCTGACTCAGTGGACGAAGGAGCTCCAAGCGAGGGGTGGGCCTGAGAATCTGTGGAATCTTAAAATGGACATTGCTTTCCCCACGAATTTAGAGTGAGGGTTTGTTGCAATCTTCCCTGATCTTCTGAGGCACAGCAGTCGTAAAATAGTATTCCGGCTCCATGTAAAACACAGAGCTGGGCAGGCAGCTGGGTGTCATGAGGCCCAGGCCTCTGTGTGCTGGGATGAGACTGTGCAGGTGTTTCTTCCTGCACTTAACGTGTTCATGCGTTCATTCAGTCATTTGGCAAACACCCTGTAGGACCCAATATACAATATAAGACCATCTCTTAGGTATGGGGCATTATGTGGAGCAAACCTGAGTTGCTGGCCTCCTCGAGCTAAGCTCGGTTGGAAGAAATGGAATAAACAAATAAACAAACAAGGTAAATAATACAATTTTAGTTAGTTACTAGAACCAGGGAAAGAGGAAGCAAAGTAAGAGAATAGATGCTAAGCATAGATGTGCACTGCATTGGATGAGGTGGTCGGGCAAGGTCACTCTGAAGTGACAACAGAAAAGATTCTGAAGATATCAGGGAAGATGGAGAAGTTGACTGTATGACCTTAACTGAGGGGCCCAATGAGTATGGACCCCAGGAGGAGGGGGAGCAAGAAAGGAGTGCCAGACAATTCTATGACTTGTATTATTTCCTTTCTTACTAACCCTGCTTTGAAACTACTTAGGTAAATGCTTCAACAATGATTAATTATTAATGAAAATGTGCTCTCATTAGGTGCCTGGGAAAAACCACAACTGTCATGACTTCCAAGTATCCCCACATTGCCTGGGAGATCAAAGTGGCCTGTCTGGGCCACAGGGGGAATGATATTCTGAAAGGCGTCTCACCAAAATTGTTTGGGAGCTGAGTTTAGACTTCCTTCACTAATCTTGTTAAAAGGGGGATGGATTGATTGTATCAATTAAGTTTAGCCATCCTCTCTTACCCTCACCCTACCCTCTCTGGTCCTAGTGTTTCAGATCAAGATAGAATGAGTTTTTGTTAACATAAATCAAACCTTAGACAACAGGGTGTCCCACGAATGTTGGATTGGGCTAAAACACTAGAACAGACAACAGTGGGACAAAATGTGAAGATCTGTGTTCATTTCTAGGTAGAGCATGCCAATGACGTCATGATAAGGGGCGCCAGAGGGTGAATGGGAGGACGCTGCTTTATTTAGAAAGGAAAACTGACATGAAACATTTTATCTAGAGAGAAGTGAATTAAGGAAAAGATAGCATTTAGCTCAGTTGTAATTCTCCTCACCAGATGCTGAGTGCTGGGGGAATAAGGGCGCCATTGTGCCCCCAGCATCTAGCCCAGACCTGGCATGCTGTATGGACCCAATAAATATTTGTGAAATATGTGAATGTTGAATGAGCAATAAAAATTTATTTTTCTACACAGAAGAGCTGTTTCTGTGAGAATGGGAGTAAATAATTGTCTATTGTTCTAAAAGATCCACCGTAACGATGAAAATCCTGGGTGCAGATTCAGCACCATGAAGGGAGAATTTTATAATAATTCAGATTGTTACAAAGAGAACTCAGGTGCCTTAAGAGAAGGATGACTTCTGGACCTTGAAAGTATTCGAACGGGGAATGGATAACTCTGTCAGTTGTGTAAAGAAACCTTTTCCTCCATTGAACAAGATCTTTTTCAAGGAGACATTCAGGATCACTTTAATTATATGAGTCCCTGGTCCTCAATGTGGGGGATGGGCAATATGCATTCTAGAAAGTATGAAATTCCCCAAGATAGTGGCCAGGGGTATTACTCTGACAGAGTTTGAGAAGATACTTCCATTAAAAGAGGAATACCATGCAGCCATCTGACACCCATATAATTCCTGCTCCCCATCATGCCTTTCCTGAATCCCTGGATATCACTCTTTTAACACGATTTCTGTTCTTGGAGTCCCAAAGTACCTCCCACTAAGACCAGAATGTGGCAGAATTTCGCATTTGGCAGTAGTTGGCATCTACCATCCCACTGAATGATAGAAGTCTTTTCCTCTTGCTCTTCTTGCTCATGGCCTGTGAATGAAGAATCAATGAAATGAGTTCAGGGGCAGATAAATACCCTTGAGGTGGTGTGGCCCAATCCTTTCCCTTAGACCATTTGCTTTTAACTCTCCTTTGAGCCACCGTTCAGCAAAGTTAATAGCCGCAAGCTCTTCAGGGGAAGGTTTGTTAAAATCATGTCCAAGAAAATAAATATAATGAATGAACAATCTCTGGAGAAAGCCTTGACATTTAAAAAAAATGTAAATTAGTCTCACAAGGATCTGCTATGAAATAGGCAAAGTGCATTAGTACAAATGAGATATTTTTACAGCGATTATAGGAGCCATCTCCTGGGGACCACACCTGAACTCTTCAAAGCTGAACCAAAACCCAGTTGTGTACCCAGGAATCTAGCGTGACAGATTTGAATGTATTCCACTAATAACTCTCCTCACCCCATGCCTGCATTTCAGTGCACGGTTCCCCTGTTGTTCAATGAGCTTTGATACAAGGATGCTGGAGCATGGCTTTGAACTCCTCTGAACCCAATTATATCCAGCCATTTGGAAGTGCCATGGTGGGATGATGGTAGAAAAGTGCTCTCTGAACTAGCACACAGAGAGTTCAAGAAGGAGTTGACTGTAGTGGGTCTGGCAGCCAATTCATACATGGAACAGTGCCGCCGATGGCACTGCTGTCTGCCAGCCTGAAGCGAGGATGGAGCATATTAAAGGGAAATTCAATTAGTTCACCAAAAATGGATTGAGCAAAGTGAAGGGGCAGCTGGTAGCAGCTTCTATTCTTTGATTTGCACGAGAAATGTCTTGCTCCAGCACGTGGTCCTTGCACTGGGTGAGTGTGTGAAAGGAGTGTTCTTCCCCTGCTGTGAGGGGAGGCATTTTCCCTCCCCGGAGCATTTCCCAGCTCTTCAATCATAATGGAAGTCAGTTCTCCAGGTGAGAATCCCAGCCTTTCTCTCTCCAAATCAGCTTGGGACCAATTAAGATGACCCCAATAGAAAAAAGAGGAGCCAGCAAGCAGGCTATCGCTCTTCTCCCAAAGGGTAGGTGTTTGACACGGTTTCCTTTCAGACAAAGGGCATGGCCCCAAAGAGGAGTATAGTACCCAGGAGTAAAAACAAAGAGAGAGAGAGAGAGAGAGAGCTTTTGTGACCAAGCTCTAAGAAAAGGAGCTATATTTTATTTATATCATAAATCTGTTTTGTTTTATGGTCTGACCATAAAACCTTAAAATGACATTTTAAATCTGGACTCCATAACATGGGTCTGTTTTAGTTGATTGAAGCGGACCCGACCCGCAAACCCCTAAAGTAGAGTGGCCATTCACACTCGTCCTCTTTAAAGTTTGGAGGGGTCACAAGGTGAGGAGCTAGAATGGTTAATTTCTCAATTTTGCTGGAGGTAAAGAATCACTGAACCTTTAAAATGCAGCATTCCATTTTGTTAGGCTCCCGTATTCTTCAGACGGTGGTAGGCTACATGGTTTTTCCTAAGCACCCAAAATATATTACAGACAGTGCTTTGTCCGTCTTTAGATTGAGGGAGGGGGGTAGGCAAATATTTCTGTGACGGGGACATTCCCAGCTTCTGGTGAGGCAGATGTGCTGTGGCCTGGATGTTGTGGCTGTGTAGGGGGGTGGGACCTGAACCCAGGCCAGCCCAGGGCTTCCATGCGGGAATGGACTAGCTCATCCTCTGGGGTCTGTCATTTGGGTCCCTTTGCCCCATGGCTCCTCAGCACACCCTCTGTGCCTGCTGCCTTGCCTTTCTGTGCACTGCATCCCAGCTACCAGTTTTGGTAACCCCCATCTTCCCAATCTTGTGTCCACCCCAAAGAGAACTCTCAGCTTTTGAACTTTGAGAAGAAGATATAGGAGCCCATTCCTCCTGGAACAACCAGTCCCTTGCTAGTCTTGGGGAAACCAACCCTTTGTCTCTTCTTCTTGGCCTTGTATCCCTTCTATGTCAAGCTTTCCTTGATAGATCTAAACTCCCCAAGTCAGAGCAATCACCTTGCTGTGTTTTCAGTCCCTCTTTTTAGCTCTGCAATAAAAAGCTGACAGTGACCACATTCATTCAGAAAGCCCAGGCTCAGAACACAAAGAATTCTTTGTATGGGAGTGGGGGAAATACCTCTCATTGACTTCTGCGTGAATTAATATATTAATAAAATTTTCTGCCATATTGATATCACCATTTCTCTATTGTAAGGATCAAAATGAACATCTTTGACTCTTTCCCCCTTCCTTCCAATACATGAGAAACAGCTACACTCTTTCTTCTACTTTTCCAGTGTGGCTCTTACATGTTTCTTGTAAGATAGTGAAGACGTTCTTTGATCCAGCCTCCTTCCCATTCTCATTCTCTCATTGCGCTCCCTACCTGTGGTCCTTGTCCACTTTGGTGTATCATATAATAATGGTCTTAGCGTCTATGTGCCAAGAACTGGGCT
This sequence comes from Ailuropoda melanoleuca, assembly GCF_002007445.2. NCBI lineage: Eukaryota > Metazoa > Chordata > Mammalia > Carnivora > Ursidae > Ailuropoda > Ailuropoda melanoleuca. The sequence continues at coordinate 98,906,163 of NC_048227.1, read as the reverse complement.
AAACTCTTCACACAAATGATCTGAGTGTGTCTTTGCTAGTGCCCCAAGGATGAAGGATTGTTATTGTGCAGACAATCTTTTGATTTTCTTTTAATTTTCCTGAATTTGCTGTGGTGTCCTTTTGCCTACTGCATAAAGTCCAAATACCTTTAACACCCCCATGGGCCCACATCAGCTAACCTTCTAGATTTATCTAACAGTTACTACCTCTAGGACAGAGCCACTGAATGACAAAGACTGTGACTTCCCTGTATTTCTGTTTGGTTACCCATGGTTTTGTTTGTTTGTTTGTTTGTTTGTTTGATCTTACCTTCACGCATGTCTTCTGCTACTCCTTTCTCTTAAATCGTCTTTTTTTGCCTTCCTTCCATCCTCACCTGGGCAGTCCAACCCATCCATGGGTAGACACTGCTGGTTGCTCACCAAATAGTTTTTTCACCAAATATTGACTTTCTCTTCTTTCTTACCAATAGAGCCCCAACTGTGTTTGTGTAGAAATGATCCTTGTTAAAAATATCTCCATTCTCAGAGTCTCTTGCCTTCTGTGTTTGTCTTGTCATCAAGTTCAGGCTGATACAGCAGGAGCAAAAGCTTATGATGGGCACTTGTGAAGCTTTTGCTTTCTTAATATAATAAGCACTGCTCCTTTTGCCCAATTGTTCCTTCCTTTCTGCCTGGAATGTGGCTGCCATGTCTGGAGGTGAAGCAGCCATCTTGTAACCAGGAGGAAGAGAGGTATATATTAAGGATGGTGGAAAAGAAAGCACAAAGGAGCCTGTGGTGTGGGGGGACTTCCTTGAGCAGCTGCACCTGTTCTGAACTGCATATATCCAGACTTTTTATTTCATAGAAGAAAAACTGAATTCTTTATGTGGTTGTCATCGAAATCGGGTTTCTACATTTAGACATACAATCTTGACACACCATCCTGTAAGGCTAACTTCAAGTGTTACATAAATTATGAAAGCAACCACCATAGTCTAAATCTAACATGAAATAGTGAAGTAATTTCTCCTAATCCTCCTAATTTCCACTCTTCCAACAACATTCCTGCTCTATGTTATCTACTCTGCAGCCACAGTGAGACTCGAAAAATATATACAAGGTCTTGTCATTCTCCGGTCAGCAATCCAATCACCCAATAACTTCCCATAATCATGCCTAAAATAAAACCCAGTGTCCTTCTAATTATGACAGTGCCCTCTATAATTGGAGCCTTGCTATGCCATCCCCTACCACTCTCCCTCTCCCTTCTCCCTTGGCATCCTTACAGTTCTGTGAATAATTTAAGTGTGTTCTAACACCAGTTTCCTTGCAATTGTTCCTCTTTCCATCACTCCCCCAATTCCTTCAGGTCCCTATTTAAATATCAATCCTTAGACAAACCTCTTTGATGAGCCCCTATAAATACCACACTGACCTACACTCTCTCTGACTATTAAATATTTTTTGTAACACTTATCACTATTTATAGTGATTATTATGCTTTTATTCACTTATATTTATAATCGGTCTTTCTTTCTTTCTTTCTTTCTTTCTTTCTTTCTTTCTTTCTTTTTTAAGATTTATTTATGAGAGAGAGAAAGAAAGTGGAAAGAGGGGCAGAGGGAAAGAATTTCAAGCAGACTTCCCACCAAGAGCTGAGCCTGATGTGGGGTTCAATCTCATGACCCCGAGATCATGACCTGAGCCAAAATCTTAACCGACCAAGCCACCAAAGTGCCATTGTTATCTGTCTTTCTTATTAGAATGTAAGCTCCATGAATCAGCGACACTGTCTGCTTTATCCACCACAATACCTCCAGCACTTAGAATAGTGTCTAACACATAGTAAGTGGTCAATAAATAATTATGGAATTAATACAGGAAGGAAGGAAGGAAGGAAAGAAGGAAGGAAGGAAGAAGGGAGGGAGGGAGGGAGAGAAGGAAAAGAAGGAGGGAGGGAGGGAGGGAGAGGAAGGGAGGAAGGAGGTCACAGATCTTGGTTGGAGACTTGAAATAGCTGTTAAGTTGTTCAAGTAAGAGAAAAGAAGGACTGATTTAGGAGCTGCAATTCCTCTGAGGATGTTTTCCCAAGAATAAGTGACAATTACTTGAGATAACATCTCCCTGGATTCCTCCTTACATCAGAAGATGGTAAAAACACCTTGCTCTTGCAGTTGCTAGAGGGAGTGGTGTTAATGTTGCCACAGCAACGATACATCTTATGTAAAATCTCCAACTAGCTACAGATGTGGTAGCCAGTTTAAAAGTTTTCTTGGGGATTCAAAAATGTATGCTGTCTTCTAATTTTGCTTAACCAATTGCTTATGGCTAATAACAAACTATACACATAGCGCTAAAACTGCTGTGGAATTTTGTCCCCTTGGGCGGAAACCAAAAGTACTTTGCCAGAAAAGTGTTCCAAATGTAAATGACTGTCAGGAGCTCTAGTGCCATTGATCTAAGACTGTGAAGATGAGATTTGTAACACACTAAATAGAAAATAACTTTGTGTCTATCGATGTGGTACTCTCTTGCTTTGGCTTCCTGTAGTTTCCTCCCTCCACCCACTCCACAGGATGTCTTCCTGTTCTTCCAACACACCATATTGCCTCCCTCTTTGGGGTCTTTAGCATTTGTTTTCCTCTGCCCAGATACACCCAGATATTTTCACAGATTATTCCTTCCTTTCCTTCACATCTCTGCTCAGATAGTACTTACTCAGGAGGGCTTCCTTGACCATCCACCCTAAAATGCTCAAAAAAAGCCACTCTTAACATGCCCACATCCCTTTCCTTTCTATCCTATGATNATATATATATAGCTTACTTATATTGCTTACTTATTTGTCTCCTTCATGAGAATATAAACTCCATGAGACTAGGGACACCTTTTTGTTGACTGTTTATAAGTAATCTTCTATTGTATAGATATTAACCATTTATTTATCCATTCAACCGTTAATGGATTTTGGGGTTTTACTCAGTTTGGGGTTGTGTTACAAAGCTGTTAAGAATATTTATGTGCAGGTCTTTGTGTAGATGGATGTTTTTATTCTTCTTGGGTAAATAATTGAGAATGGCATTGCTCTACCACTTAGAAAGAGTATTTAAATTTATAGGAAACTACCAAATTGTTTTCTAAAGTTATTCTAACATTTCACATCCCCACTAGCAACAGATGAGTTCAAGTTGCTCCACGTCCTTGCCAACCCTTGGAATTCCAATCTTCTTGATTTTAACCCTTCAAATGGGTATGTAGCAGTATTTGATTGTGGTTTTGATTTGCATTTCCTTGATGACTAATGCTCTAGAACATTTATCTCTCATGTGCTTATTGACTATTTGTATATATTCTTTCATGAAATGTCTATTTGTATATTTTGCCCATTTTTTATTGAGTTGTTTGTCTCCTTACTCTCAATGTTTATTAAGACTCAGTGTAAGGGGCGCCTGGGTGGCACAGCGGTTAAGCGTCTGCCTTCTGCTCAGGGCGTGATCCCAGCGTTATGGGATCGAGCCCCACATCAGGCTCCTCCGCTATGAGCTTGCTTCTTCCTCTCCCACTCCCCCTGCTTGTGTTCCCTCTCTCACTGGCTGTCTCTATCTCTGTCGAATAAATAAATAAAATCTTTAAAAAAAAAAAGACTCAGTGTAAGAGCAATTACATGAAAAAATTGTTGTTGAGATTATATTCCTTATATTCTTCAAATGTAGTTTTTGTCTTAGGAATATTTACCTCTTCACTGTAACTAGTATGAGATTTTCACTATGAAATGGGAATTATATTCTCATAATATATCCAATTTTGCATTGGGCAGAAGAATTTCAGTGCTGAATTTAATGCTCAAGGAGGGAAATTATGTTATTCTAGATTTTTATGGTGTGTTCACTCTCCTACATGTTTTTCTGGTTTTCTGTTAAGTGTGTTTGGCTTTACTGTGCACCAGCTTGTAATTAATCAGTTTCAAGTAAATGGCATATATCTCGGTTTCTTCATATTCCAATATGAATAATGCTGCTTCTAACCCAATGCAAGGGAACGCTAGAAATTTCCTTAGCGCCCTGGCGTTGTTAGAATGCTTTTGGTCTTCTTGGAATAGTTCAAGGTGACCTTTATACAAACCATGGGCACTAAAGTCATTATTTTCCTGTGTTTCTCTAAATAATTACTTTTTACCTTGAATAAACAATCTTTTATACTTAGAGCAGCATGTCTCAATATAATACATAGTTTTATGCCTTTATAAAAGTATAGCATTTTTTTCTAAAACACCGTATGAACGTATTCTTTTTGAATTAATCTCTCTTTATAGATAAAATTTTGACGCAGGAGCCAAGTCTTAAACATCTTTATGCTTCTCATAACCCTCAAAGAACTCCCTGTGCCTAGTAAAGTATTTAATAGAGGTTTCTTAAAGAAGTGTTAGGGGAAGGAGTAGCAGGCATTACTGACTTCTGGACACCAGACATTCGTTTGTGCAGTCACTTACACAGTCTGGGTCAGATCTATGGGGACTGCGTTCAGGGAGCTGAAGACAGACAGCTGGAAGGGACAACCATAATGTTCTCCAAATGCAGTTTTATTTCGAGAACTAGCATGTCCCCGCGGTGATCGGATGGATGAAACAGATAAGAGAGAGAAAACGCCGAGGAGAGGAAGCTGCTCAGGAGCAGAGCTGGACAGGGGGAAGAGGTGATGGGAAGGAACAGAGGCCCCGAAGTCAGCGGCTGCACTGTGCCCCGGCGTTGAATACCAAGGGTTAATCTGCCATAATAAAATCAGCACGAACACTGCCAAAGAGGCCTGAGCAGACCCTCAAGTAAGTAATTAATTCTGGCTGCTTTCCGCTCTCTAGCTTTCATCATTCTTAATGTTACCTAATTGTAAAATTATTCTTCAAACCTTCCTAGTATAAAGGAAGAAAATGCCCAGATCTAGCCCGCTTTTCTTGAGGGCATGGGTGCCTCCTGCATCTTGGTGGAAGGACCCAGGATGCCGCTAATTAAGGGTGTACGAACACTTGAAAACTTTTGATCAACTTTCATAAAACAGCCTACAAAAGAGTTCTGGGAAAGCTGTGTGCTTCTCTCTGTGTGTATGCAGAGCTACGAAACCCGGGGAAGCACGGGGCTGAATCCGCAGCTTCTCTGGCCTTCGGAGCCTCACAGCGACCTTGACGGACCCTGAGACGGGGATGAACACAAAGGACAAGCATGTGAGGAGGAGAGAGAAGTTCCTGGCCTGGCCTCTAGTTTCTGCTGCCATTGGAGGTGAGAATAAGGAAAATCTTGGGGACCATTCCACCTCAAAATATGCCAAGGCTTTCAATGTCAAGGGTTTTATTTTTTTTTTAGTTTTTAATTTTTTTAAAAGATTTTATTTTTATTTGACAGACAGACAGTCAGTGAGAGAGGGAACACAAGCAGGGGGAGTGTGAGAGGAAGAAGCAGGCTCCTAAGGGAGGAGCCTGATGTGGGGCTCGATCCCAGAACGCTGGGATCACTCCCTGAGCAGAAGGCAGACGCTTAAGGACTGCACCACCCAGGCGCCCCTCAATGTCAAGGGTTTTAAATTCATGTCAGTATAGCCAGATAAATAAAATCTTCACTTTTAAGGGGATCTCTTTATCCCTCATGTCTTCTTCCTTCTTCCTTGAAACATGATGAAACATGAAGGCATTTCTCTTTCCATGACCGTGGCAGGAGGGACCAAGCTGTCTTTTCCACTGTGATTACCTGCCTAGGCTGTAGGCCTTGGGGTCTCTAGGTAGCCTTGGCAACATAAGTGCAATACACTATTAAAATAATGGCTATTTTCTTCAGTCTAGTTAAAAAATAGAAGGGACAGCCTTGGATGGCATTCTGGTCACGGGGGAAATATCTCATGCGTCTCTGGGGTGAGATATAAAACTGAGGGCTTGACCTCTTTTGGCCATTAAAGACCTTCGGGTCCTCTCCTGTCTCTTCGTTCCTATAAGAGTAGAGGTAGTGTTAATTCTGTGGCTGGCTAAATTCTAACTGGGGTAATTATACTGTCACCCTATACTCCCCTGGAGATTCAGTTAGAAAAGTTACTCTTTGATCATACTCTTAAATCCTACTGCGCTGGGCTTTGTAACATGGCAGGTGAAGAATGGCTATTGGATTCCGCATGCCTCCCTCCGCTGGGTGAGTGATGCTAATTCTATGTATGTATTCTGCTGAGTTCTTGCGGATCCTTCTGGGGGAAGCTGCTGCAGTAAGCATGAGCTATTATTAGTTGAGTTTCAACAAAAGAAATTGTTGTTCTAGGCTATGTTCCTTTGATAAACTTTAGTTAAAGCCCCCAACAAATAATTATGAAAAGAATGGAGAAGATTGTAAAAAGTTTAGGGTTTCAGTTTGTGTATACATATGTATATATGTGTGTGTGTGCATATAGTATTTTAATATAATATGCATAAATATAATGTATATATGTAATGTATACATGTAATATACATAATGTATATGTAGACATATAGTATGTGTATAAATATGTGTGTGTGTGTATACATTTTTTTTTGACAGAGCTAAAAATAAGTTATTTTACACATGCAACCCTTTTCATCATAAAGGTCCCAATAACCTCTTGGGTCACAGTTGTTTGTAACTGGTGAACAGTATTCCATGCTGACACGGCCAGTGAAATGTGGGTTTTGGAGGTGGTACCCAAGCTGGGTACATTTCAGGTGGTTTCAATTTACAGCCAAAAATTATGGCTGGAGATACATTAGAATTTGGGTGAGGGAGTCATGGAGACACTGATTATAAACTGCAATGAAACTTCCCAAATGTTAAATGATTAAACTATGAAAAGGAACCACATAGTACAGAGAGTTCACAGAGCTCAAGGCTTGGTGAGAACTGAGGGCTTAAGTAAACTGGCTGAATGAGGATCCCACTTGTAATTCCAGCGTAATTTTGCACATAAAGCAACAGACACACTCACATATGTAATTCTAGGGGCAAAACTGAACATGACATGAAAGCTCATGTTTTTCAGTCAATTTCTGTGTCTCCTTTCCTTTTATTTATTTTTGGTAACTAAATTCAAAGAAATAAGTTAGCAGTTTCTATAATTGTCCATGCTATATCAATAAGGGATTTGTTTTCTAAGTCAGAATATACAGCAAAAAAGGATAATGCACCCCCATTTCCGATCATGGAAAGATGGTAAGAGATCCCATTACAAAATTATATTTTTATATATAATTACATACCTGTGAAGGTATAAATTCCCAAGTGTGGTTGGTAAGAAAAATAAGACTGGACGGCTATAGCAAACATTAATGGTATTATCTTCCAGTGGTTAGGTCATGGTTTTTTAAAGATTTATTTATTTATTTGAGAGAGAGAGAGTGTGTCCAAGCAGGGGGAGGGGCAGAGGGAGACAGAACCCCAAGCAGAGTCCGTGCAGAGCGCAGAGCCTGATGCGGGGCTTGATCTTACAACCCTGAGAACAAGACCTGAGCTGAAACCAAGAATTAACTGACTCGGCTTAACTCACTGTGCCACCCAGCTACCCCGGTTTGATCATTTTTATCTTTTTCAGTTTTGCTGAACATCATACGTTGTATTTTATAACTATCAAGTGCTATGTAAAATGAATTAAAAACAAGACCAGGAGAGAAAATAAAATCCCAACACATGATACACTAGTACATTTTAGGAAAGAAGAATTCATCGTATTGAACTGTATCAATTATAGGCTATTAAAATTGGTAGAGAATCGGTTTATTCTGAATATAGTATTTTGTTGAATAAGAGAAAAAAAAAACACTGAAGAATTTCTCTAAATGGCTCAAAATGTCAAATGAGCTTGAGTTTGGAGGCTCCAAACAGAAATTTCAACAAAATCCTTCAACCCGACTTACCCTTTGGTGATCAGGTGACCAATGTCCTTTGCACAGACCTGAGCTCTGCTAAAGCTGCAGGAATCTGTCCTCCTTGGGGTCTGGGAGCCTGAGAAGGGACCAGCAGGGTTGGGAGAGAGACCTCGGGGGCCATGTGGAGTTGAGACTTTGGGGATCCTGCAGCTCTCTGTGCTGCTGTCATTAAATAATAAACAAAATATCAAAGAAATGATTAAATCATAATTGGATATGTTACTCCATAGACATTTACCTAAACCTCTGCTATGAGAAGTCCCTTTCCAAATGTCCCCTTAATCTTCATCTGAAAATAACTAAAAGAGATGGGTTTTAGCAAGTGCTCCTGATACCAAACATTGTCCCAGGAGCTTTACTCATGTGAACTTGTTTAAAACCCAGAATGCGTCTAGCAGGTGGATTATGTTATTATGCCCCGGATGCAAACACTGGAGCACAGGGGAAGGTAACTACTTTGCACAAACTTAGACTTGGTATAAATGCTGGAGTCAACATTTGATGTTATCTTTTCACTCCAGAGCCACGTACTGCACTGTTATTCTAGAAATTGTGGAGAGTGAGAATGGTCTTTGAGATTTTTTCTGAGATTCTGTATCTTCCTGTGTGAAACAAGGACAATAATATCGACTTCAGAACTATGGAGTTTAGGGGCGCCTGGGTGGCACAGCGGTTAAGCATCTGCCTTCGGCTCAGGGCGTGATCCTGGCGTTATGGGATCGAGCCCCACATCAGGCTCTTCTGCTATGAGCCTGCTTCTTCCTCTCCCACTCCCCCTGTTTGTGTTCCCTCTCTTGCTGGCTGTCTCTATCTCTGTCAAATAAATAAATAAAATCTTTAAAAAAAAAAAAAAGAACTATGGAGTTTACATCAGAAGGCTTCCCTGAGCTTTCGAAACAGGATTAATTCTTTGTTGCTCTTAGGTGGGTAGGCCCTTGGGCACTAGGTACGTCAGTTATTAGCTGTAGAAATACTATATCCGTATCTTCCTTTTTTTTGCAAAAATCAGCATGGATATAAGTAATGGTATAGGCTTCCAATCTGTTTTCTCCACCTTTTCTAGCCACGGTTACTATCAATTCAATGACCCTGTTTTTCAAACAATAAAAACTAAGCACATGATCTGATCAACTATTTTTTCAAGGTTCTGAATTTATATATATGTCTATAATTATTTATGGAATGTTATAGAAGGGTAGAACATTAATTATTTTTTCCTGCCTAGAATGAATCACTTTTAATGAAAACGATAATATTTCATGAAATTTAAAATTGTCCTGGAAAATTCTCAACCATCTGATCACCAGATTTTGAACAGATAGTATTCTCTATGCAATAGAAATGCACTTATGGCTGGCATCAGATTTTCTCTTAGAGAGTACCTTTGTTGGGAAACTACATGATCAGGGATCACAGGAAAAGTCGAAGCTACAGCTGGGGTCTCTGCTTCCTTAAATCCATTCATTCTAGTCCACTATTTTTACCATCCCCAAGTTCTCAACTGTCAACCCCAAAGGATATCACTGGCCTCCTAATTACCAATCACAATGACAAATTTACATCTTTATCTTACTTGACTTCAAATATGACAATATTGATCTTACTCTTTTTTTATTTTTATCCTGAGTTCCCAGTAAGACTATTCTCTTTTGCTTCTGTTTCTAACTATTAACCTTAATCTCTCTGTATGGTGACTTTTCTTTTCCATGATCTAATATATTTCCTTGGCTTTAGTTGTCATTCCCAAAACACTATCCATGTTGTTTAAATGCCCCCAGACTAACACGTACATCTCTCTACTAGATGTCTACAACTAAGCTACTTATTCTCAATTTTCTCTCCGTCTTCCTAACCCCTCATGTCAAATACATCACCAGGTTTTACTTATTCTACTCTGGCAAGGGTCTTGCCTTAATTTTATTCTTTATGATTGAATATGGTTCCTTTTTGTCTTTGCCTAGCATATAATAATAGCTTTTTTTTTTTTTTTTGTAAAGATTTTATTTATTTATTTGACAGAGATAGAGACAGCCAGTGAGAGAGGGAACACAAGCAGGGGGAGTGGGAGAGGAAGAAGCAGGCTCACAGCAGAGGAGCCTGATGTGGGGCTCGATCCCGTAACGCCGGGATCACGCCCTGAGCCGAAGGCAGACGCTTAACCGCTGTGCCACCCAGGCGCCCCTAATAATAGCTTTTAAATCATACTCTTTTTCACCCTTCTACACCATTCTCCATACTGTGGAAAGGAGTCTTCCTCATATTTGGAGTAGACGGCCATGTTGATGGCTCCCAATGAGTATGCCTCCAGTATCCAGGCCTTCCAGTGGTCATGACCTACCCTGACTTGGGGGTTGGCCACGTGGATTGCTTTGACTGATCAATATCAGCAATTGGAGACTTGATAAGTGCTGGTATATCAGGGATTGTCCTCTAGAAGTCTCTCCACTTAAATCCAGTCACCATGCAGTGAGGAGGATGGTCTAGAACTGGCCGTTGGCAGAAGAAGGGCCACATCACAAGGAAGGAGGTGCTGCAACCAGCAGTCAGCACCAGGACCCTAGACATGAGTAAGGAGCCTCGGATTTCAGGCCCAGCTGAGCTCCCAGCCATGTGCAGCTGCCTGGGGGATGCCCCCTGACCCACACGGAGAACTGGCCCACAGATCCACCAGAACCATTACAAATCATCAACTCCTATTATATTTAGCTATGAAATTGTGAAAAGCTTTGTTATGCAGTCCTCGAAAACTGAAACATCACATGTGAACTTAGAATCCTTTGTCAGTTTCTGATTTCCTCCCGGTGAAGTTAACATTCCTTCCCATGTCTTGCCAGCCTTTCACATCAGGACACAAGCCGACTTTGGCGCGGCACGTCAGCTAGTGCCTCAGTGAGCACCGGCTCCACCAACCACACGCGGCTCCTTGTGGTGCCGATGGGCTGCATCCTCCGCACTAAGGGCGCCCTGCCTCTTTCCTGCGGTCCACCACACACCTTTCAAAAAATTATTATTTTTTTTAATTTTTTTTTTATTATGTTATGTTAGTCACCACACAGTACATCCCTGGTTTCTGATGCAAAGTTCAATGAGTCATTAGTTGTGTATAACACCCAGTGCACCATGCAATATGTGCCCTCCTTACTACCCATCACCAGCCTAGCCCATTCCCTCACCCCCCTCCCCTCTGAAGCCTTCAGTTTGTTTCTCAGAGTCCATAGTCGCTCATGTTTCATTCCCCCTTCTGATTACCCCCCCTTTCTTTATCCCTTTCTTCCCCTACCGATCTTCCTAGTTCTTATGTTCCATAGATGAGAGAAATCATATGATAATTGTCTTTCTCTGCTTGACTTATTTCACTTAGCATTATCTCCTCCAGTGCCGTCCATGTTGCAGCAAATGTTGAGAAATTGTTCTTTTTGATGGCTGAGTAATATTCCATTGTGTATATGGACCACATTTTCTTAATCCAGTCATCTGTTGAAGGGCATCTCGGCTCCTTCCATGATGTAGCTATTGTGGACAATGCTGCTCTGAACATTGGGGTGCATATGCCCCTTCTCTTCACTACGTCTGTATCTTTGGGGTAAACACCCAGTAGTGCAATGGCTGGGTCATAGGGTAGCTCAATTTTTAACTTTTTAAGGGACCTCCACACTGTTTTCCAGAGTGGCTGTACCAACTTGCATTCCCACCAACAATGTAGGAGGGATCCCCTTTCTCCACATCCTCTCCAGCAATTGTTGTTTCTTGCCTTGTCTATTTTTGCCATTCTAACTGGCGTAAGGTGGTATCTTAGTGTGGTTTTGATTTGAATTTCCCTGATGGCTAATGATTTTGAACATTTTTTCATGTGTCTGTTAGCCATTTTATGTCATCATTGGAAAAGTGTCTGTTCATATCTTCTGCCCATTTTATAATTTGTTTATTTGTTTCTCGCGTACTGAGTTTGAGAAGTTCTTTGTAGATCTTGGATACCAGTCTTTTATCTGTATTGTCATTCGCAAATATATTTTCCCATTCCGTGGGCTGCCTCTTAGTTTTTTTGACTGTTTCCTTGGCTGTGCAGAAGCTTGTTATCTTGATGTAGTCCCACAAGTTCATTTTATCTTTTGTTTCTCTTGCCTTCAAAACATTATTCTAGCATCACCTTCTTTGTGACTTTTTCCAGGCCGCGAGTCGCTGACTCCTCTATGTTCGTGTAGCACTTAGTACATGCATCCTCTTGATTGCGCTCGACGTAGTTTAAATATTTGTTTTAGTTATGCATTTGCTTATTGATTTGCTTTTCCAATTGAACGTCTCTGCCTTGGTTTTGCTCTCACACCCCGGCTGCTGTGGTTCTATTGAATCCTGTTCTCTCTGCCTGGTCACTCTTCCATGCTCATCCTTCCCCCACCCTTTGTCCACACCTCCGTCCTTCGCTCTCTACTGTTAGGCTCCCCCTTCATCGTCCCTGCCTTGGGTCGGCCTCCCCGAACCCTGCAAGACGGTAGTAGGTGCTCCTTCAATGAGCATTGTTCATAGTGACTCTACTTACCCCGGAGCCGGTCCTTATCTCACCATCTCCAAAGGGCCTCAGAACCTCCCACGAGAACGAAAACTCTTAGAAACAGAGAGTGAGTCTTCCCTATGCTTGTGTTTAGAAGAAAGCCCACCACAGAACGTGTCTCAATCGCTGTTTGCTCCAACAAAGAAAGAAATGAAGGAACGGATGAATGCTTGTGCTTTATGTATACCAGGCACACATCCTGGACTTTTAAGGACAGTTATGCGTTCAAATGTTTTATGCCAGAGTCTCTGCATGCACAATTTCACTTGCCAAATTTGGGGTTGAAAAAATAAGATCCGTCCACCTATAAGCGTAAAGTATAGTGGCGATATTGCCTTTCTTTCTTTGGACTATTCACTTAACGTAGCCTAAACTTGCATGAACTTTTATTAGCAGCCATATCATACTGTTAGCTTATAATGAAATTGTGGTCAAATAAAATCCCCAGGTCTCTTTCACATGAACAATTGTCAAAATGTATAAACAAACTGGTTGAATTAATAGCTGGGAACAGCTAATAGGGAAACCCTATTGCTTAAAATGCAATTCTTTCCAGGCCAAATGTTCGCCGGTCTTCACAGTAATTGCACAATGCATTTGCAGCTAAGGCCTCATTAAAACTTCATGCTCACCTGTGCTCAAGCAGCACAGAGGAAGCATGTGGGTTAGGGCAACGGCCAGGTGATTGCCTCCTGGGCTTGCCCAATTGTGAATTTCAGTTAGAGCCACAAAAGTCTGTGCCTTTGTGCCATGATTTATTATAGGGAGCTTGTATCCCAGGGGAGTTTAAGCAATTCAGAAGCAGCAGGAAGAGACAGGGAGGCAGGTGAGCAAAGAATTGAGCGACTGTTGGAGGTATTGTGACACCTTGTTAATTATTAACTCTGGCAGCAGGCTGTCAAGTTAACCGGAAGGGGAGGGTGGACCTAATTAAGTATCTAAACAGCATTTCTAAGGAGTAGACACCGTCCAGAAATGGGCGCTTTCCCTGGAGTTGGGCTCAAGAAAAGCCGCACACACCTTGGGTCCTAGGGAACCTGCGCGTCATCCAGCAGCCGTTGTCATCTGTTGTACGGACCTCATGGTTGGACTTGGTGGCATCTACATCAAGCTGCCTCCATTAGCAGAGACGCTGTAGGCTTGATGGCCGATTGCTAACTCAAGGAAAGATGAACAGCACACAGAGGAAAAGGAAAAAAATAATTATTTGGACTCCATCAGGGCCGTTATTAGAAGGACCATTCTGTTCAGTCACTGACAGCACCCTGTGATCTGATCGGTTCTGTAAGGACTCCGGTATAAAGCAACTGTCTTCTGCCGGAAATGTGGATAGGGGATATCTGATGTAAGATGGAGGATCTAAAGTGATCAAGGGATAAAATCTAGAGGTCGGAGGAATAGAGAACATACTCCCTGGGAGGAGGCAGAGAAGGAAGTGTTCCGTGGGGGTGGGCAGAGACACGAAGGCCTGCCAACCGGGTCTGCTTCCACTGCCGGGGTCCTTCCATAACTCTTCTGCCTTTGGGGAGTCACCTACCCTCACTTCCTCCACACTTGTAGGATAAGGGTGACATCTCCATCACAGAGTTGTTGTGGAGAGTGAAGAAAGAACATGAATTAATTTTGCAGGACCACTCTTCATAGCGGGAGCTTGATCAACAACAGGCCCCTTATCCATACCTGCCTTAAGCCAGGTAGGAACTAGCAAATAGGATTTCTGGAGACCACTTTCTACCGTAATCGGAACTTTATATTATCTAACACGTGTGACCATGCCCAAGCTACCTTCCTGCACTGACTCTGAGCTGGGCTGCCAGGTGTGCTCTTCACAGCTCGAATGGGCCCTGCTCAGAGACTCTGATGCAAAGGGCGGCTCCTAAACTTGTGCAGTGCACAGTCTGCACAACAGAACATGTACTTAGGCTGCCCCTTGCGGACTAAACGTAAATTTTTTTTCTGTTTATGAAACTGAAGTGTACCTATTATAGGAAATTCAAGAAATGTAGAAAAGCCAAGTGACAAAAAAATTCGACGACTCATTAACAATCTTACTTACAACATTAACATGTTGGTCCATTTCCTTCCAGATTTTTTTCTTTACATATTTATTTCTGGTTATTTACAAGCTATATATTCTCTTCTACCTTTCTAATCTTTAGTTTAAAAAAATGGAACTAACTCTTTAATCATTAAAATTAAGAAAGAAAGAATCTTCAGTGTCTCCCTTTGTAGGATGATAAATTCAGGTAACTTTCATCCTCTTCCTTAGTCTCTCATTTTTCTGACATAATTTCAAGTATTAGAGTTAGTCACTGAAAGGGTTTTACATTATATGTCTTCTTTTTAAGATTTGTTGTTTTGATTTTTACATGTCATGAAATGATGTTAAACTCTTTAAACAAGGAGGCATAAACAAAAGATTCACCACTGTGATAGGTTTGGAACCCACGAGGAGAGATTACTGAGTTAACAAAACAAAACAATATTTAAAATTTAGTTGAGAAATCGGAGGCTGGGCTGATAACTCTGAAACCACAGGTGTCTCTGTTATATGCCCTGATATTCAGAATTATACGATCTGAGGTAAAACTGGAGATTTATGTTGGGATCGTGCTGTTCATGCTTCCTTCTCACCCAGCATCACCAGTAGAGTTACTGAGTAAATGGTGCCTAGTGGGACTCAGCTGTAAATATTTTTTAAAATGCATTATTAGAATGCTCTGCAGTTTACAATCCCATTTATTTAATGCATGGTATTAACTCTCCATAATAACCTTTCGAAGTTAGGAATTCTTTGTTCATTTTTACATATGAGGACACTGAGGCCCAGAATGGCTATTATTTTCCTACGGCCACCCAGCTGGCAGCAGAGCCTTGGTTCCATGCCTGAGGCTTCTCCAAACCTGGATGCTTCCAGGGCAGGCATCCGACTTGCCTGGAAGAACGTTAGTGGCCTCGAGTTCGGGGTCAAGTTTGTGAGTTGCTTTCCATATGTTGTTGGAAGAGTCATGATCTTTAAGAGATCACATGACTTATCCATTCACTACAGGTTCCAAATCTTCCTCGTCCTCTTAAAAGAGAGTAAGTTTATATAAATGTCTGCAGAATAAATTTATATGCTTTTCTCACTTCGTGTACTTTTGAACTTTTGAACTTTTAACACATCTACACATAAATTCACTGTCCTTGCAGAAAAACAGCACGTTAACACAATGTTTTGAATTTTTTTTTCCTTTTTAAGTTGATAGAAGAATAAATGAGAAATTTCTTAAATTTATAGAGTGGGGTTTCACAGGAGCACATTTACCTCAAAGTCTGATATGCTGTCGAAGGGGTTAAAAAGCAATTAAAAAACATCTGACTCTGTCACCACAATTGTCTCCCTTCTAGCCTGTACGTAGTACATGTATATATATTTATATCAATATTTATATAAAATATATTTAAGATATGTATTATATATTTTTATATATTGTTTATATAATATATATTATATTATATTATATTTATATATCTATGATATATATATTTTGCTGATACTAAAGCAGATTTTGAATGGTCCAGATTAACCCTGACGTGATTTGCTGAGACCTTCAGATCTCTGTACATGCAGTGATGATATTGTTACCCTTTTTTGCCAAGTGTTTAAGAGTCCTGATCAAAGTCTTTTCTAGAGGATAAGAAGCAAACACTTCAGAAATGTGTACTTTCTTAACAAACTATCCTTTCATTAAAGAATTAGGATCAAAAAGAAAACAACTTCTCTATGAGAAGGATATGAATAATGATATTTCAATTCAAAGCAAGAAATTTAAAAATATGACAGGTTATTCTGAGAAATCTGTTATCCCTTTCCATGTTTTATAGCTGGTAATCTACCCTAATTTAGGGTTACAGCTCGAGTCCAGTCTTTTTCTTATATTAATTGATTTCCAGATCTATTTTCTATTGATCCTGTCAGTGTGGCTCCAACCTGAGAAGTAGGAAGTGGAAATTTAGGTCTTCGTGCCTTTCCAGAATGTTTTTTGATCTTCTGATATTACAGGTGCTGAAAGTCATCTACCATCACTGCTTTTTCAGTAGGAGGTAAAATTTAACGTCTAATGGGAAGTGTTTACTGAAACTGAAGACTTCGGTATGTTAAGAAATGTTTGCTGCTGAGAGTAGTTACATTTTAAAGGAGCTAAACTATTATAAAATACTGTACTTTCAAACTGATATGGAATACAAGAGTAAGTTTTTCAAATAAACCATGGTAAAAAGTATCTTGTACCTTTACCTACAGAATCTGTAACTGGAACTTTATATATGATTTATATGAGTAAAAATATTTCTATAGTTTCTTTATATTACTTGCTATTGAACATGATTATATCAGTTGGTCACTACTTTATATTCCTCCCCACCCCCTACGAGATGTAAGAATATTTTCAGAGATATTGTAAATCAGCTGAAATCCTTTTCTTAACTTGATCTCTCCTAGACATTAAGGGATGTTTCCCTTTCTTATGTCTTTACTACATGTTAGGCAATGAGCTTAGTGCTTTTTATAAATTACTCCATAGAAATCCCACCACTTCTCTGGAAACCCAATCCTGTTTTTCCCATTTTGCAGATGAAAAGACTGAGCCTCAGACCGGTGAAATAATGGACCTCAAATCATGCAACCAGTATATGGCAAAGCTGGCATTTTGTCTAGCTCAAAAAATCTGCCTTTGGCTACTTTTCTCTATGTCCTATCGCTTCTAAGTTCCCCAAGAGTTGAGGTAACTTTATGAAAGCCTTCTTAGTTTCAGCAAGTCAGTGAAGTGAGTCCTGTTGTTACTTACCATGGCCCTGACTACAAGCGCTTATCTCTCGATCGATCAGCACTGAAACATGCAGTGATAGGACTCTGGCTCTGAGCATGAAGGGAGCCCTGGGGAGAAATCAGAGGATGTGTTAACACGCACTTAATATAAGTACCACATTTACATAGCTACTGATTACATTTACATTTCCTCATCTGTCCATTCCAGCTTCTACCCAATCATATGGCAAGTTTAGAAAACACAAGAAGGAAAGAATGCCTAAAAGAATCCACCCAATTTTATTGATATGACTAAATCCTCTTTTGTAATTTGCAAAAACGAAAAAGTAGGATACGAATCCTCCAGTCTGTCTTTAATGTCTTATTTTGAACTCTGTGGATGCTCTGTATTTATATTCTGAGGGTAAAAACTTTCCTTTTCGGCTGTTAGCTAATAAAGTTGAATGGCTAGGAACAGCCTCTGCTTTTGATATGTCCTCAAATAACGTAAACCAGTGCCACGCCACACTAAAGGGAACCCTGGAACCCTTTTTAGGGGACCGGAATGGGGTATTCAAGTGGAATGGATATTCAAGTAGCATTGGGACAGGTCCAGGTGTGACTCAGCCCCTCGCCTCTTTGGGCAAATTATGATCTGTCGACAGCCTCAGTTTACGATCTGCAAAGGGATGACGGTGACCGCCCAACAAATGGGAAAAGACTAAGAGCAGTGGGCCCAGCACAGAGTCCGGCTGACAAAACGCCGGCTACCGCAGGGGAGCAGAGTCCTCTCCTGCCAAGGTGTACAAAGACAGCGACGGCTTTCATGTCCTTGATCTCACAGTGCCCTCATTTCCCCATAATTAGGATCAGGCTCTTTAGTATTTATCTCCTCGTTAATTGAATGACTAGTTCTGGATAATGGATAATTCTCAATTTTCTATTTTTAGAAAGTGTATAAATATCTAAATTAGATTTAGGCAAAGTGAGCTGCCGTATTTGATGTGCCAAGGACATAATTAGGTTGTTCCGTTTACCTACGCATTCGCAAGCAAACTTTACCTCATTAATCTGTAAAGGACTTTGATGAACCTTTGAACTAGATAAAAATATGCCAGTCATGGCGAAGTTCTACTCCGTTCTTTGAGAACTTTCAAAGGACTGAAAGTGACTAATATATTTGGTTTTATAATATCATCTGTGAGCTCTGATCACGCCACTCTGAAATCTTCAGAGGATTCTCACTGTCTCAGAGTCAAATAAAAGACATTAGGGTGAACTAAAAAAAAAAAAAATTCCAAAAAAACACTCGTTGAACCAGGAGTCAGAAGACCCATGATCTGGTTCTGGTTCTTTCCTTTACCCTCAGCGATCGTAGGCAAGATGTGCAGCTTTCTGGGCCTCAGCCTTCTCACCTGGGAAGTGAGGATAACCATCATAGGGTCAGGGAGGGGCGTGAATGCCATCGTGTGTGGCCACAGACGGAGAATTCCGAGTGTAGGTCTGCGTGTCAGGCAAGGCTACAGGAAACTTTAGAACACCTGGCCTCCATGCACCTGCCCTGCATTCCCTCCCTCTGCCCCTCACGCCCACTTCACCTTTGAAGTTTCCTGTTTCCCATTCTCCAAACCCTCCTTGACTTGCTTTACTGTCTCAGGGCCTTTACTGACATTCTTCCTCAGTACAAGAATGCCCCATGCCCTCCAGGAACTCACCTATCAAGGTCCTGGGGCCACCACCCATGCGCCCTGCCAGGGGTAGCCTCTGCCCACCTGGCCACCGCAGCATTGGGCATGCTATTTATCGGACTTTTCACATGCTGCCTTGCTTGAAATTAGCACATTCAAATCTGTATTTATTTAACTGATGCCCCATTTACGGTTCTCTGGATTTCCACCCTCTGTCTCTCAGAGAACTAAGCCCTCCTCTTGTGCCTCCAGTTCTGTCCTCTCCAGCCTCCTCTGAGGTCGGCCTCCACCGCAGGCCCCTTTCCCTTGATCTCCCTCTTGATGGAGCTCAGATCCTCAGCCTACAAACACGCGCAGGTGTCCCCAACCCTAACACAGCTTCTCGCTGCCTTCCTTTTCTGGGCGCTGTTAGGACAAGTGAAGAACTGTGCTGCATTCATGCCTCACCTCCTCACTCTCTGTGCCGATCAGGACCTCAACCCATAATGCCCTGCAAAGAGGGTTCTGCACCTTTATGCAGCTAAGCCCTCTGGTACCTTGGCCTGACCTCCCTTCAATTCATTCTAAATCCCTCTGCTAATTACTTCTTTTTCAGCGTAGTTCTCACTGTTCCTTCCTTCCCTTGCAGAAAACTTTTGTCTGCAAAGAACAGACATTCTCAAAAAAGAAACTCAACAAATGGCTCAACAATATACATGTAAAATTATTCAACCTTCCTAGAAAGCAAAGAAAAATAACTTACAGTGAAATCTATTTTTTCACTTTTCTTGTTGGTGCAGTAAAAAAAAAAATACCAAAATAATTGTGTTTAGGGCTACAAAAATGCATTTTACAAGCAGTGGGTTATATAAATTGGTACAACCTTTCAGAAACCCTACTAAATCACACATGCATAATTTCAACCAATTAAATTTTAGTAATTATAGACATTTATTAGTGCATTAACGTTTATGCTAGCCGAATCTTGGTAACAATTCTGACAGTAGGAAAGTAACACATACCCATACAATGGAATACCATGCAGCCACTAAAAGGATGGTGAACAAATACATTTATTGACATGAAAATATTTTATAATATAGATTTAAGTGAAAAAAATTTACAAAATGGCATGTAAAAAATTCTTAGTTTAAAATGTATTGACTCAGGAACTATCTACTGAGTGCCTACTATGTACCAGGATACTACTGCAGGTATTGGAAATATAGCATGTATAAAAAGTTTAGAAGAATATACAGAAAATAGTAGTAATGGTGAAGACTTCTAGGTGTTAAAAATAATTTTCAGGTTTTCTACAATGGATACACATTACTTCTACAACAACTTTACAATTTAAAAAAATATTTTATTTATTTATTTGAGAGAGAGTGAAAGTGAGAGAGATTACAGAGGGAGAGAGAGAGGCAGACTCCCCACTGAGCAAAGAGCCTGATATGGGGCTCGATCCCAGGAACCTGAGATCATGACCTGAGCCAAAGGCGGATGCTTAACCAACTGAGCCACGCAGATGCCCCTACAACTTTTTGAAATACTAATGTCTTTAGAATAAACATCAGATCCTTCAATGTCCTGGTCCAGCCCCTCTCCTGTAAGTCTGCTTGACATCTACAATACAAATTTGTTTTTGACAACCCCTGAAATTCTTAATATTGTATCCATATCATGGAATATTCTTGCTCCATCTTTTCATGGCCAAATTCTACATAACCTCCTTTGTTGAGGCCCACAGGGAGACCATCTTCCCCATCTCACATATTCCTCCGCCTCTGCCTCTCTTCTTCACGTGACTGGACTTCATGATCCCCGAGGGCAGAGTCAAAACCCACAGCATTTCTGTAGGTACTCTGCCCACTGGACAGTGCCTTCCCCGGTCTCTCAGATCTGTAAGGTCCCAAATGAGTTCTCACTGAGCAAAGTGACCAATGCATGCATCCTACTTTAGGTTATAAACTCCTTGAGGGCGGGTTTACCAACTTCTTCGCTTCTTCTGAATCAGTATTCAGACAAGGGTGGGATTCTTCTGAGCATGAAAACAGGCAAAAAGGGCTTACTAGGAACTAATGTCCAAATCCTCAACTTCCATCTGTATTCGCTCCCCGTACTGAGAAAGCACGTAGGCGATGGAGGTGCCCTTCCGGTGGAGCTGTCCCATCTCTTCTATCTTAACTACCTTCTACTTTACTCAACAAAGTGTTATTCTCACCCTTCCTGATTCTCACTATAAGTCATTGCCTTAAGATGTAAAAATCTCCTGAGTATCAAAGAAAAGGACAGTTTGAGTATTTCCACGTAATCACAGCACTTTACCATCCATCCCTCCCCGCCCGAAACATACAGAGTCCCTTGAAAACGGTTGTTTCTTGTTTCATAAAGTGACAAATCATGGCCAGGCTCTTTGCTATATCTATCTGTCTACCCACCATTGGATCTTTCTCTCTATTTTGTAATTAGAATACAACAGGGAGATGGTGGTCATGGAATATATATTAAGACATTCCTTTAAACTGAAAAGGGAAATCATGTATTTTCAAGCAGAAGGGGAGTCCAACCTGATTGGTACCTTTGACAAAAAGACATGTTTTCCCTTACTTTATATAATGGACATTCTCCTAAACTCCCTGAGCTAAACCCAAATCTCCAAATATTGGCAAAAAAACCCATTTTTAAAGCATCTCATAAGCTAAAAATATTTTATTGTGTTAGCAGAGGACTTTCGAAATGAAACACTGCTCTGTTTAAAGCAAATCTTTCCTAGTCTATTGTGCATAAATATCAGCATATTTAGTACAATGTGCTTCCAAATGAAAAAGTAACAGATATAATTAATAATCATTTGATAAGTCTTGGTTAAACCTTTACGTTTCCTTCCTGGAAACTGAAAAAGAATGTGTTTAGTGTCTGGGAAAAGGTAAAAAATTCTTTTGCAAGTCATGTGTTTTCTAATATTTCTTTTTCCACAGAACTGAAGGAGATCCTAAAAAAGGTCTCAGCTTATCATGAAAATGTTTGATCATAGACCGCTCAGAGTTCATGAGATCGAGTAACAGAACTTCCATCCTCCTCTACTGATTTTTATCAACCAATGTTTGCAGCCTTGCAACTGCACAAATGAAATTGAAAATGGGTTTAATGCTAACAGTATCTAATTCTAGCAATAACGAAAACATTTACAGAATTTAACTTTTATTTTTTAATAATCACTTATCAAGATTTGTCCCATGATAATGTTAATGATAAGTCAGTGCAGAATACGTTAGTACGTGGGTCCTGATGGCCAGGTGAAACATAAATAAGTAAATGAATTTTAATTTACATACGTATTTGAGTGGCAGAGATGAATGATTAAGTATAGTGGAAATAGTTCAAGAAGAAAAAGGAACGATGTAAAATTGTTGACCCAGGTAGAGCTTGTTAATATTTTTGAGTGACGAAGACGGATAGCAGATTGCTCTGGTATTTATAGTCAACCTGATACGTTACAAAGAGTGGTACAATCATGTTATTCGAAAATGTTAATAGTTAACAATTACCAGAAATGAACCATTTTCAATGATTTGAGCTTATGATTAAAAAGGTAGATATCAACATAAAAAAAAAATGTGTGACGGTGGACCTACGTTTTCCAAATTCTTCAGGGGGCTGTGAGCTGAGAAAGTTGAAAACAACTGCCCTATAAAACAGGGCACTCTGTGCCCTCTGCACTTTGTTGGTGCTCAATAAATGGTTGAGATAGATTAAATCTAAAGCAATAATTAACAGAAGGTGTAAACCACTGATGTTATCTTTTCAAAATCCTGTACAGATGGAGTGTAATTCTTGGCTAATTTCCTTTTGATAAAGAATCTGGTCCACTGGTCTTGGTGACGAGAACAGAAGTGACGGCCCTGTTTTCACCTCCTGCATAGCTCATATGCTTCTCTGTGTTTAATTTAAAAATAGAAAAATAAATTCCCTTCAAAATTTATCATTCTTTAGACTATAAATAATGACTTTGGCCAATTAATCTATATATCAGAAGCTTATGTTGACCTCCAAATGCTTTCAAACGTAGTAGCTAGAACAAAAGCAAATAAGCATTGTGCCAAAGAGAAAAGTTTTGAAATCAGATATTGGCCAGGGAACTCTTGCTCCCTTGTGACTCGTGGCCCACACTTCTCTTATAATTGTCAACATCTGATTTACTCTTTGTAGAGAAGAAAACAACATCTCATTTCGAACAGAAGGTGCTCTGATCATGGCATTTTCTGTATAAATTATGGTAACAAATTCTGCTGACCAGGGCTTATTATTAACAGCTTTGTCAGAAAAAAATGTTGAGCCCATATTAGATTTTTTCAACAGTTCCAGAAAACTGGGATGAATGTTCAAATAAGGTTTTTGAATGACTGAATCTTATCAGAGCCCACGTCCTTCCGCTCTCCCCCTTGCTTCCTCCATTCTACCAACACTCACCTCTTGCAGCTCTTCAAACATGCCTTTCCTCTGCTGAATGATTTCCCCCAGAGAGTCACAGGGTTCACTCCTTCCTACATTCAGCCCTCTGCCCAAAAGTCACCTTCTCCAAGAGAGCTTTCCTGACTGCCCTGCCTAAAATAACACCCTCCCCATCACTCTAGTGTAGTACTCTATTTCTAATAATTATGGTGACTGGCCCAGACAGAGGCAGATGGTCGTACTATTCACAGCACATATTAACTGACTGTGCTTTTTATGTAAGTTCCTTGAAGACAAGGGCTTTACTTTGCTTACTTAGAGCATCACCAGGCACATGGTGGGCCTTTAAGAAATTTTTGTGGAATAATAATAAAATTAGCATTAATCCCAAGAATTGTTCTATGTCATTATTCTTTGACAACAGGAATTTTAAAGGTGTTTAATACATAGTGCCAAATTGTTTCCCAGAAAAATTGTTGTCTTTCAGCAAGTCTACGATATCTTTTATAACATAACATCAATCAAATATTAAAATATATTAATATCATTACTAATTTGATAGTTCTAATGTGCATTATTAGGAAGAATGAATTTTTTAACATTTACTGGCCATTTGTATTTCTTTTTTTAGTTTTTATTTATTTTTTAAGATTTTATTAATTTGTCAGAGAGAGGGAGAGCACAAGTAGGGGGAGCAGCAGGCAGAGGGAGAAGCAGGCTCCCTGCTCCAAGCAAAGAAATTGATGCTGGACTTAATCCCAGGACCCCAGGATCATGAACTGAACTGAAGGCAGATGCTTAACTGACTGAGCCACCTAGGCAACGCAAGGTCATTTGTATTTCCTTTACAATTTTTCTGTTATTTTTACTAATTTCTCTTTTTTTTCTTTTTTTATGATTTTTTTATTATATTATGTTAGTCACCATACAGTCCATCCCCGGATTCCAATGCAAAGTTCAATGCTTCATTAGTTGCGTATAACACCCAGTGCACCATGCAATATGTGCCCTCCTTACTACCCATCACCAGTCTATCCCATTCCCCCACCCCCTTCCCCTCTGAAGTCTTCAGTTTGTTTCTCATAGTCCATAGTCTCTCATGTTTCATTCCCCCTTCTGATTACCCCCCTTTTCTTTATCCCTTTCTTCCCCTACCGATCATCCTAGTTCTTATGTTCCATAGATGAGAGAAATCATATGATAATTGTCTTTCTCTGCTTGACTTATTTCACTTAGCATTATCTCCTCCAGTGCCGTCCATGTTGCAGCAAATGTTGAGAACTCGTTCTTTCTGATAGCTGAGTAATATTCCATTGTATATATGGACCACAGCTTCTTAATCCAGTCATCTGTTGAAGGGCATCTCGGCTCCTTCCACTAATTTTTCTAACCAATACTTATTGTATACCTATTACATGCTTTGCAAAATAGAGGGTAAAGACAATAATTATAGGTTATGGTCTCTATACCCCAGAGTTTTATTTTGTCAATGAAGAGAACATATTACATAGGGAATTACAAGCATGAAAAACAGTTTAGAAGATGGTTTCATTGGGAAGTAATTAAGAAAAAAATATTTAAAAGTTTTGAAAGAACAATATTAGAACAAATCTGCATGAAGTCCTAAATTAGCAAGGTTTTGTTACTGAGATATACAACTTTTAAAAAATATATCCATTGTTGGGGTGCCTGGGTGGCACAGGGGTTAAGCGTCTGCCTTTGGCTCAGGGCGTGATCCCGGCATTATGGGATCGAGCCCCACATTAGGCTCCTCTGCTATGAGCCTGCTTCTTCCTCTCCCACTCCCCCGCTTGTGTTCCCTCTCTTGCTGGCTGTCTCTATCTCTGTCGAATAAATAAATAAAAATCTTTAAATATATATATATATCCATTGTTTCCTTATTGATTCTGCTACATCTGCATGGTGGATGGGAAAGAAGCAGAGATTTTAAAGGAGGAACCCTCCCACTCCCACTGACCATAAAAAGCTAATAGTACAGAAAGGAGCCAGCTACAACCTGTCTAATTCCTATTGAAAATAATGGAATAAATTAAAATCAGCCATACCAAATGGTATCTCTGTTAATTGAATTGCAATTAAAATGCTATCATGTGGTGTTATTTGGCAAAAGAACCCAGAAATAACTGAGTCTTGCCCTGCCATAGCTACCTCTTGGGGTGAGCTTCCAAGAGAAATATGGTCACAAGAGAAAGACTGGCAAAGCTGCTCATTGCCTCACATCTTTGTTGCTTGGGGTCTGGCCTCCAACCTAACACAAGCCTCCAGCGACTCCACTGCTCTTGGAGCCTTCTTCCTCCCGGAACCACATGGCTATTACCGAAACCCAGTCCTGAGGCTAATGTTACCCGTCAGGTGGCAGAACTAAAGTAGACCTCCCAGGCTGGGGAGAAAAATAAGTGAAGAGAGGTAGAGAGAAAGGGAAGGCAGGGGGAAGACGTTTGGCCCAATATGAAGTCTCTGCTGTGAGCCTTAGCAAACCTGATCCTTCATACCTGTGATCCAGGGCTGCCTCAAGGGGCAGAATAGAGTCCAGAGTGGGAGATGGAGAAAACTAAAGTTGAAGAAAGGTGGTTGGGAATTCCCTGAGGGGAAATGGCTCTGGTCCTTGTTATCATTTTATTTTCATGGAAGAAACAGAGACCAGAGAGGGAAAAGCCACACTTAGGACCCACCCCTTTTATCTCTTTGAAAGTTGTGCCAATATAAAGTCCTAGGGTTTGAGCTATTCAGAACGCAATGCCCTCGCCTTGGGGGTAGGGTGCAGAACCCTGACTCCTCCTTGGGAAGAGTGAGGAGAACTGTGGAGAAAGGACCAGAGATACTCAATGAGCTTCTGATGGAGGTCAATGCTCGCCATTTTGATGAGAGATAAAGATGGCATAATGAGGTACAAGCCAATAATAAGAAGTTTTGCTGTCGTCTTACATGAGGTGAGAATACTTCCAGCAAAATTAGGTCTAAAACTCAGAGAGATACTATTTGCTGCAAAAGGGTAACACTTGAAATGGAGCCATCTGGGGATTGATTAGCCTGAAATTTTAGGAACATCAAAGAAAACTGAAAGCTAAATGGGAAAACATCAATTCTCTTTAGAGTTGAGAAATTTAGGGAAATAAGAACTATCATCAGAGAGAAGTAGTGTTGCAAATACAGATTTTTATTCATTTGTTTTCCTTGATCTGAAAGAATATTTAACCTCAAACTAAACTGGAATTTTTAGAATCAGAAATCTGAAACAAGAATGAACATTTAACAACTACCCAAGTTTTCAGGTTCATATGCAGAGTCTTTTTTCATTATTCTAGCAGATAATTACATCTTGCAAGAGAGCAAGTTTATTTTAAAATGATAAAGATCGGTCACAAATATAGCTTGATGTATATGAATTTTAAAAACAGCCATTATTCAGCTATGTCTCTGACTAAATGAAGAATTGCATCACCGAAGAAATCAATACCACAAGTTAGTGATAGCGTAACCAATCTGCAAATATGTGATCCATAATGCTCTCAGGAAGAAAAGCATTTTTTGTGCTGATGTTAATCAGTTATATTTTGGCCATTCATGGAATTGTCCTGATAGATTTTTAAAATGTTGGCCTTACTTTTCTTGAGGACTGTTGTCAGTTCAGTCCACTCTTAATATTCTATTTAGGAATTTTGTTGAGGCGTTGTCTGGTTATTTGGTGCTTGGTACATGAGGCTGAGTGTGGAAAAACTTAATTTAGAAATTTTTGCTGGAAAAACCTTGCTTTTCCTGTGGTCATTTTTGTACCTGAGACTATTGATCTTTTCATTTTGGATGCCAGGGAGCTTAAAATCAAATTTGAAAATGACCTATTACAGTTATGTATAACCGTTATGGTGGAGACATCTATTTTCATTCGCTTCTACTTTTGACTTGCACCATTATTCTCCTCTTAGACACAATTCTCCATCATCATTCTTTCTGTCCTTTTCCTTCTCCTTCTTCTTCCTTCTCTTCTTTTTCACCATCTGGGGGATATAGTCTTGTTGTAAACCCCCTTAAATCATGATAGAATCATGGTAGATAAAAATAAACTAAGTTCCATGGGTCTGCATTGAGCGTAGGGACAAAAATTGAAGTGTAAGAACGCTTTGAACCAGAACCTTTGGGATCATTTTTATTCATCAATAGTAAACAACTATAACTTTTTTAAAATGACTAATTATGCAAAATAATGTGGAAAGAACCAAGTAATTATGAAGATTAGGGTCACAAAGATCTTAGAGATAATTTTACAGATGACAAAGCAAAAGCTTTGAGAGGCTAAGTGATTTGCCCAATGTCACTCAGCTAGTTAGTGGCAAATAAAAGAAACTAGTGAACATGTATTATCATATATTCAGTATATAAAACTGAGCCCAATATTATGTCTTACATCTCTTCTAAGATACCAGGAAAGTATTTGTTAATATATAAAGCAAATTAACAGTTAAACAAATAAAAAATATGATTTTCTTTTCCTTTTTTTCAAAGCAAGTGAAATATGATGAGAGTCTAATAAGAAAACCACAGGAGTACCTAATAGGTTTTTTTCTATTAAAGATTTTACTTTTTTTTTTTTTTGAGGGGAAGGGAGGGAGAGGAAGGGGAGGGACAGAGGGGAGTTGCAGAGGGAGAAGCAGACTCCCCACTGAGCAGGAGCCTGATGCTGGGCTCCATTTCAGGATGCTGGGATCATGACCTGAGCTGAAGGCAGACACCTAACCGACTGAGCCCCCCAGGCCCCCCAGAGTGGCTTTACAGTTTCAGTGAAATATGACCAAGTCTGTAAAAAAAGTATGCATGGGGAACTCAGGGAAGGGAGGAAAGATGCCTCTCTTAGCCAAGAAAGGCTAGAGATCGCTTCACAGATTAATGATAATTAATTTGAACCTTGAAGAAAAAGTGGGAATTAGCCAGATGGAAAAGGCTGGGGACAATTGGGATAACAGGAAAAAGAGAACAGGAGAAATAGGCAGGGATCAGAATGCAACAGGCCCTTTTCCTGCAACCTATGGGAGTTCTTAAGAATATTCAGCAAGAAAGGGTCCATTTTCTTGCTTCGGAATCATCTCTATGGAATGGGTTGGAGAAGAGGCGATGGTATGATAGAGAGGCAGGAAAACAAGTAGTTGGCTGTTGCAAGAGCTGAGGCGAGGAGTAAGAACGATCCGAGCAACACCGTGGCAATGAAGACAGGGAAGAAATATTTTTGAAAAGTACATAAATGAGCATTTAAATCTGTAGTACTTGTGATCAAATCAGGTTGTTGGAGGCAGGGAGTAATGGAGGACAGGGAAAAACAGAGAATGACTCTCAGGCTGATAGCTTGGGTGACTCAATACATAGATCACTGCACAAGAGAGGACAAATGGCAAAAAAGCAAGCTTGCAAGGAAGGTGGTGAGTCCATTGCTAAACGTGTTTGTGAGCTGTTACTAGGAACCTAGAAGAGATGTCCATTAGTGCTGTGTATCTGGACAGCAATAGAGAAATATGAGGGTAAAACAAGAATGGGAATTTCTATATGAGATTACTGGCAGCAAATTTTAAAAGATATATATAATATTTTGAAGGGAAACAATTCTCCGGAATTGCTATGTAGGGTAGGTCCCTGTGGTGGATAGGTAGACTCAGCAGCATAAAATGAAATTGCACAGAGAAAGCGCAAAGAGTCAGAGAGCTCAGAGACATTGGCCTTCTGTATTTAAATGCTGGGTGGAGAAAGAGGCTCCTCCAGAGGCCATGGGGACACAGCCAGAGAGGCAGGAAGAAAACCAGGAGGGCTTTATATCAGGGAAACCTAGAAAAACATTGTCAAATATGACAAAAACTCAACCAAAAAAGTCATGTAATACTAAAACAAAGGTAAACAACAAATGATTTTTGTTTTGTTTTTTTTTTTAGAATAGAGGGGCGCTTGTCTGGCTCAGTTGGAAAGGCATGCAACTCTTGATCTTGGGATCGTGAGTTCAAATCCCATGTGGGGTGTAGAGATTACTTAAATGAACAAAACTTTAAAAAATGGAATAGAAACTGTCCCTTCGATTTTGGCATTTAGAAGCTCATGGCTAATATTATTGAGATCAGTTTTATGTACTATCTCACACGATGTAAAGACCAAACTGGATATAGGGTAGATTCTTGATAACTGCTTACTGAACCAACGACAGGATTTTCACTGCAGACTGGCAAAATGAAATTTGATGGTTTTTTATGAATTCTGGGTATGAAGAAGGCATCCACTCATATGATTAGCATATATCTGTGAAATCAAGATAGAGATCGGGTGCTTTATAGCAAGCAAAATCACAGAAGCCTAAAAGTGGGTTAATTTGTTAAAAGAGTCAAAAAGTTCAGTTTAGGGCTTTTCTCAGTCTAATTATTTTATTTTACATGGATTTAATCAATGAAGTAAAGATTCAAACTGGGGAGGAAAACATGATGGGAGGGTTACATGAGAAATTATATATTGAATCGGGTCGTGTGATTCTGGGTAGGTAGAAGACGTTCAATGAATGATAAGCGTATTATTACGATATTTCTGAAATTAAAATGTTCTCCATTCAAAGGCAGGTTGTGGGACCCAGGTGGCTGAATGATGTGCCTACATAAAATTATTTGGGGATTAATCTCAAGAAATTAATATTTTTTTCTGTTGCAAATATGCTCACAGTAACACTGGTAGGAATGGCAATAAAGTTGAATTATTGCCATGATACTATCTATTTCCTTGAAATCCTGCTATTCTGGAGTCATTGTCAAAATTATCCTCTTAGGCATTTTTCATCCTGTTATAAATACCGCACTCCCCAACCTCGGCTGTACGCACACAACTATTCTCACAAGGGTAGGGACAGACTCAAGAAAAAGAGGGGGTTGGGAATCATTCCCGCTATTCTTTACGTCAGCAAGCATTACAAGTATGTTTAGCAGCCTGTTTGGTGGATGGCTTGTTAAAGCAATATGAAAACCTGTGTAATTATATTACACCAATAATTGATATAAACATATAAAGGATGAATCACAGTCATACCTTGTATTTTTTTCTCTCTCTCCTTTAAAGCCTTTCTCTTTTTACAGTAGCTGCATGTTGGTTCTAGGCTGAGTGCCAGTTGTATCAATTAAACAGTAACTAATTCAAGTACATTTGCAATCTGTGTTTGAAATGCCAGCCCATACAGTAGTTACCAATTAAGCATGAGGCAGATTAATGGATGCATTGTTCTCTTGGGCTAACTCCACCACATTGTCATTAAGCAGTAAGCCCTAGTGATCCAAAGACTTCCATTCAAAGGGAAAGGGAAACACATGCTTACAAAAAAAAGTTGGGTGTTTTATATCAAGCAGAATTATTTAACAGGAAAGGTGGCGGATAACCTTTTGAAAAGAGAAGAAATTATGGCTGTTTAGTGTTTTCTCAATCCCTTTATTTTGCATAGATTTGATCGATGGAAAAATATAAAGGTGCAAAATGGGAAGGAAAATAATGGGAACAGATCAGACAGACAAATGGCTCCTGTAAGTTCACAGTTCTTAAAACAGATGTTCGTTTCAGCTGGCTATAGCATATCATTATCTCCAGGAACCCCGAAGAGAAAGTACAAAGATTCACTAGGGATAGTGGAAATGCAGCCTATGCAAAATACTTGGCTTTGTACACCCCCCCACCCCCACCCTACCCACCAGTGCCCGTTTTCAGAGACAAGTATTTGGGCCAGTGATTTAATCCGTTTTAAATTTACAGCCTTATCATATTTAGAACCTAGTGTAACTGTTGCAGAATCGAGCTGTTTGGGGCATTCACAAAACATGTACCTGTTGTTGTAGTTTGTATCAGAACAAACAGAAAAAGGTTGAGAATTTAAGAAGGAGCAATTCATTTGGGTCTCCAGCATGTGTGTTCCTGTAAAAACGTCTCTCTCCTTTCCTTCCTTCTTCTCTCCCTCCCTTCCTTCCTTCCTTCCTCCCTCCCTCCCTCTTTCTTTTCTTTCTTTCTTTCTTTCTTTCTTTCTTTCTTTCTTTCTTTCTTTCTTTCTTTCTTCTTTTTTTCTTTCTTTCTTTCTTTCTTTCTTTCTTTCTTTCTTTCTTTCTTTCCTTCTTTCTATCTTTTTCTCTTTCTTTCTCATTTTCCGGCGGTTTCATTTGACCACAAACATATTTAACACCTAAAGCTATTTAGCTAAAGATATTTAGCTCTTCCATTATTGAAGAAAAAAAGAAAAACAACTTCCTGCATTTCTGTGTTGTGCGGTTTTCCAGTGGGCATGATGTGATTGAGCAAACAGCTGGCCAAAGGCTAAAGCTGATCAATCTTCCACAGTTTCCCAAATCTTTGAAAGTGACACAGCTAATTCTTACCAGTTTGATGTGTAGTATTTAAGTTTGGCCTAAAGAGCACAACCGTTTTTGAAATCCATCCATTTACCACCCCTCCCGCACATCAGGGTTCCCACCTGGCCTCTGCGAGGGCCAGCCCGCCAGACCCCACGCGCGCCCCCGCCCTCGTAGCGGCAGGTGGCTCCTACCATCCCACAGATACGTTCCTCCCCACCCCCCTTTTTTGCCTTTTCCCCTCCCTTGCAAATGGCTCCTTGTCTGCTGTGTGGTCAGGACCCTGGAAGACATCGCCCGCTCCTCCCGGGGGACTGGCAGGAGAAGAGAGCAGGGTGGGGGCCCGCAAGATCCATGAGGAAGGTTCTGGTTGTGCGATTCATCTTCGGGTATACAGGCAATGTCTCTGAGGTCAGAAAGGGTGTGTGTGTGTGTGTGTGTGTGTGTGTGTGTGTGTGTGTGTCTTTCCCTCTGCCTCTTTCTCCAGGGTAAAAGTGGGAAGTCAGCCCTTGTTGCTCTCGCTGCCTTAAAAGAACGCTAACCATCATAGAAGCACCCCAGTTTGGCTGTCACATCTGCTTCCAGTGCATGTAGGATGTGTTTGGAAGAACTAGAGCCCGTGGCTTTGCTGCTAACAAAAGTGTGGAGGGGCTTTCACTTTCTCCTCCCCTCACCTCCTCCTTCTTCTGGCTCTTCTTTCTCCAACCTCCTCACCCCGTCCCCATCTTCCCCCCATTATCGGCTCATTGGTAAAGGAACAGAAATGTTGAAATCAATAGGAGAATAAATTGCCACATGGTCTTTATTGTGGAGGCAAGGTTTCTACAGAAAATCCTTGTAATCGGAAAAGAGGGAAGAATGAGATTAAACTGATTAAACTGAGAAAGTCAAAAAAGGACAACTTGAAAGATTAGCTCTCGCGGGCGCCAGAAGAGCGTGATCCCCTGTGCATGCTAAGTGGGGCTGTCCTCCTCGCTATCAGCCCCTTCATCGGGTGACCTTCTGTTGCATTAGCGCACGGCTACTTGATCTAAGGCAAATACTGGAAATTGAAAAGCCAGGATGCCAGTGATTACAGCAGGTATCAATATTATTGTAATGATGCTTCGTTATCATTAAGGAACTTAATTACTTAGGGAGAGTGAGAAGGCCAGGAAGTAAAGCACCAAACCACAGCTGTAGTCAGCATCCAGATCAGGGCTGATATTCGAGAACTGTCTCAAGTTTAGCTTCAGAAGTAATCAGAAAGTGACAGAAAGGAGACTGGCTTTAGGAAGATTGCCGTGGACACAGGAGGCTCCGGAAACAAATGGTTGGCCACTGGGATCCCAGACAGGCTTTTTAGCTTTTGGAATGCCTATCACAGTAGGTATTCCATAAATACAGAATAAAAAAATAAGTGAATAAACAAAACAAATAAACCAACTTGATGGCATACTAAAAATCACTAATTCCATAAAAAATTGAGATGTCAAAAATCAAGTTTTGAGTATTGATCTTAACCAACTCAACTTTTTAATGCAAAGCTAATCTTAGATCCCAACCTCTCTCTCCCTCTCTCTCTCTGTCCTTCTCTCTCTCTTTTTAGATTTTAGGTTATCTTAATGTCTATTTCTTCAGGAGATGCATTTTGAAATTATTAGAATTAAGCATTTTAAAAAACTGGAGCAAAGGAAAGACCAGCCTTTTTAAAACCGCCTTCCAAACTCAATCTCATTCTTCTCCCCCACCCCCTCCTATTTTTCCATTTATAGTTCATCGTCTGGGTGCTCTGACGTTATGATTCTGCAATGTAGCATTCAAGCTGGGCACATGTTTTCTTTTAACTCTGACCCCTAAACAGAAATGTGGAGCATTTCTGAACTCTCTAGGGCTGCGATTGTGCTGAGCCAAGCCAAAATTAGCCCCAATTATTGACCTACAAATAGAACTGACCCGGCCGACCTACCTCCATCAGAGTGCTGCAGAAAATTCATATTTCCAAATTTATTAAATCAAATGTATTTATTTTTGTGTAGGCATAAAAGCCAAAGTAAACTTCAAACTACATTTGAATGAACTTTTACATTCAGTCATACCATCTGCCACCTTTTCCTGTTGAAGTTATTTTGAAGCCAGTTATTTCTTTGGCCCTTTAGAAAGAGAAGAGAAAAAAAGAAGAAAGAAAGAAAGAAAGAAAGAAAGAAAGAAAGAAAGAAAGAAAGAAAGAAAGAGAGAAAGAAAGAGAGAAAGAAAGAGAGAAAGAAAGAAAGAAAGAAAGAAAGAAAGAAAGAAAGAAAGAAAGAAAAAGAAAAAGAAAAGGAGAGGGGAGGGAAGGGAAAGAGAGATCTGAAGAGGGAAGATGTGTTTGGAGAAGGAAGGTATGAAAGTTACAGGCAGAATGGAGTGTATTGAAGGCTCTATGAACCTTTGCAGATGAATTCAGAAGTCAGTCACATTGCAGGGGCAGGGGTTGTGTTCATTCATTGCCACTCACTCAGATTTACATTTTGGTGACTATCTGGCCTTGGGGTAAGAAGGTACAGAGTGATCTAAGGCATGCTAGGATTATTCATGATTGTCTTTCATGGAAAAACAAGTAAATAATCCTAATTAAAACCTGTTTGTTTGGCTAGAACGTGGGAGAGTTGGATAGTCCCTACTCTGTACGCTACCAGGATGATTACTTTCAGAACCCACGTCCAAATCCGATTGCAGGATTTCTTTCTTTCTTTTTTTTTTTAAGATTTTTATTTATTTATTTGACAGAGAGAGAGAGAGAGAGACAGACAGTGAGAGAGGGAACACAAGCAGGGGGAGTAGGAGAGGAAGAAGCAGGCTCCCAGCAGAGGAGCCTGATGTGGGGCTCAATCCCAGGAACCTGGGATCATGCCCTGAGCCGAAGGCAGACCCTTAACGACTGAGCCACCCAGGCGCCCCCGATTGCAGGATTTCTTAACAATATTATTTTTCCAGTTTGCTGTCCATGCCAGGGGTGCTCAGACATCCTCATGCCTTGGAGTGGAAGCTAATTATCTTGGACCTCAAGGAGAAGAGGAAAATCTTGCTTTGGGCCAAGGTTTGCCTCCTTAAATCTTCATTTTTCTTCTCCCAATATGAACCTATTCTAATATCGATTGAATGGAGGTATGTTTCTAGCCATCAAGGGAAGGCCCTTACCTTCTAGAGACTGTAGACCCAAAAGATAATCTCATTGTGTGAAAGACATTTTAAAAATCCCAGACAGCAATATTCCTGTGTTGGTTTTGTTAGATCTGTGTTGTACGTTAGGGTCCTGGTTGCATGTTAGACTTACCTGAGAATGCGTTGATAAATATCACCCCACACCACAATATTCTGATTCAATTGGTTTGAAATGAGGCCCTAGTTTATCTTGATTATTATAAATCCCAGGGTGATGTTGTCACTTGGTTCATGCTTCCTGATTCTCTCACATTGCTAACCACCTTTCACAGTTGCTGTTTTTGACAGCATAATCTCCAAGAAGCAATGTTTCTCCCTGCATTGGTCACCCTAAAACTTACAACCCTGGCTGCCCATTAAAGTAGCCTGATAGGATTTTAAAATAAAGGGGTGCTTGGGTGCACCCCAACATACTTAATTGGCTTTGAGTAGAACTCAGGAGTCAGTTTTTTGGTTTTGTTTGTTTGTTTGTTTTTTAAGTGATGTGTTTAAGGGTCATAAACATAAACTGTTAAATGAATCTGAATGGCACAGTTACCCTGAGAACTTTGCCAATTTTATTTGTTGGTTGGTTCTTTGGTTAGTTTTCGTGTTGTTTTAACAGCAGAAGAAAGCATGGGAGGACATGTTTTGTCTTATATGAGATGGGAGATGGAACTGAAAGTTTCACATTAAGCTGGGATTTCTTGAAAGGCCACACTTTCTATGAACTGGTGAGACAGAAAAATCTACCAACTGATAAAGGAAGCTTGGCTGTCTAACTTGTTCAACGCTGAACTCCTCCACATGCGCATGTCTATACGGCAAAGTTATGGGCAAAACTAACAGTGACTTTGATTTTTCCTTATTCACGCTATCCTTGATGGTTTCAATATTAGCCTTGTACTGGTATCACGAAATGAATTGGAAGCTGTACTTTTCTTTTTGACTGGAAACATCTACCCATGATTAGAATTATCATTTTTTCTTTCCTGTGTGTTTGACAAATTAGCATGCAGAATTGTTGGTTCCTAGGTTATTTCTTGTTGTGGGGGGGGGTGCATTGTAATCCATTGATTCTATTTAATGTTTTAGGACTGAAAATTTAGCACTGTTTTCTTAAGACACATTGAGAAGTCATCTTTTTAGCAATCAAGACGTCACTTGCTGAATCAAAGGCTGCACTGACTTTTGTTGGTTCCAGAATCATGCTACTTCTACCGTGATCTGCACCAGCAAAATGCCTTTGATACCCACGAATCCAGGGTTCAGATTCTGGGAACTCTGTCTGCTGCAGAAAACCCTTGCCTTCATAACTGTTCACCAGCCCAAATGGCAACAACACTAGACACGTGACCTTCAAATGATATGTCGGGTCCGCATTTCAAGTCTAATGTGTGCATATCACATCCTAATCCTCCCTAAAAGGGAGAAAACAACAGTTTCTATCTCTCTTGCCTTTGGACTTTATAAGAGTTCAGCCAGATTAC
Source organism: Ailuropoda melanoleuca (assembly GCF_002007445.2). NCBI lineage: Eukaryota > Metazoa > Chordata > Mammalia > Carnivora > Ursidae > Ailuropoda > Ailuropoda melanoleuca. The sequence goes on along the minus strand of NC_048227.1, from coordinate 98,869,800 downwards.
TAGACATACGATCAACATACAAAGGTCAATTGTGATTCTAACATCGCAAATGAGAATTAGGAAATGTAATTTTATGAAAGTGATAGCATGTACAATGGCACAAAAAATATAAGGTAACTGGGAATTAATCCTATAAAATGCATGCATAACCTTTTTGGAAGAAAGGATAGAGTTTTATTGAAATATAATTAAAAATGTCAAAATAAATGGAGCAATATGCCAGGTTCATTAAAATAAAAAGTGTTAATATCCTAAATATACCAATTTATCCCATACTGAGCTATAAATTTGATGGAATTTCCTGCAACATCTCAGAAATATTTTGCAAGGAACCTGACCAAGGTGTCCTAAAATTTATACGGACAGTCAAATGTTTGAGAATACTTACCAAGATGTTGATGGAGAAACTGATGGAGGGGCTTGTCCTTCCAGATATCAAAGTACTATATAAAATTATTTAAGACCAGGTATAATTGCCTTAAGGGAAGACAAATACACTAGTGGAACAGAGAACACAGGTATAAATACGTACACCTAGAAACTTGATTTGTAGCAATATTGACCTCTGAAATCAGTGGGGAAAAGATGAGCAATAAAATAAGTGAAAATGGGAAAGCTGGTTATTATGTGAGGGAAAAGGACTGAAATTAGTATCACATCTTACTCCTGAATAAAAATAAATTCCAGGTTGTTTAAAGACCTAAAATATGAAAACAAATTCTGAAAATTTTCAAAGAAAACATAAGACAATATTTTTTATTACTTCAGGGTATGAGAGCATTTCTTAACAAGATACAAAAAGCACAAATGATGATGAAAAAAACTGATAAATTTGATAACATCAAACCTAAAACCTTCTTCTTCTTATCCAAAAATCCATAAATAGGGGGAGATTTTAAGCTGGGGTAAGATATTAGCATCAAAAAGGGCTTAAAATTTTTACTACTAAGAATATTTGAACAAATTCTACAAAGGAATAAGAAAAAGATAAGCAAAATAAGCCAGAAGAAAAGAACCCAAACAAATAAATAGGTATTTCACATAAGCAACAGGAATGGGCAACACATACTTGAAAAATATTTAAGCTCACTATGGTTAAGGAAAGGCATATAAAAACCGTGAGATAAAATTTCACACTCATCAAAGCAACAAAGATTAACATGTCTAATATTATTAGGTGTTGGCAAAGATGTGGAAAAACAACATTTCTAACACTGATGTGTGACTCTAAATGCAACTATTTTGGAAAACAAATTGGAGGCTGCTTGAAAAGTTGAACATGGTCATACTTTTCATCAAGTAATGACACTTCTCAGTATATGCCCTCGGGAAACTCTCCCATGTGCATACAAGGACACATGTACAAAAATCTGCTTAGCAGGATTCTTTGTAATGTAAAAATATGAGAACAATTTAAATCCCTGCCAACAGAAAAATAAATATAGCATGTTCGTATACTGTAAAGTTATACAGCGGTACTTCCCAAATTTTTCACATCATGGCACACATACAAAATAACATTTGTATGGCATGCTGCTCTAACCTAGAAGGGATTTAGGGTCCTTTGTATTCTGCTTTGTCCAGGACAGTTCTGGTTTGTCTAGTATCCCTTCCCAGTTCAACCTCTTGTGCCAGCGTAATTATTAACAGTGACTGTCGAACTTTCAAAATATTCTAGTTTGAACCAAAAAATTGTAAGGTCACCCTTTGTCTATGGGGCTTAATGAAACGAATTCCATTATATTTCTGTGTTATCTTATAAACATGATAAAGACAAAAGACAAATATTATGGAAGCTATTCAATATTGGAATGTTAAAAGATAAACATAGGCAGACTAGAAATTTTGAGAGTTTATTTAAGCAAAATAAGTTCTAATCGGGCAGAGCCAAACCAGGAGTGGTTAAGAGTGCTTTGCCCTCAGGAGCTAGGAGAAAGACTTTCATAGAAAAGATGCAGAATCAAGTCAAGGAAATTATTTAATTGGTTATAGCTGATGCATTTTCTGGGAAAGCCTAGTTGGCTGTTTGTGATAGGTTGTCCCTAGGTTGTGATTTCTTAAAGTCTTAGGTTTGGGTTTGCTTATGTAGGTACTAAGGGATTAGAAGCACCTCAGTGCGATGGTCTCATTGTTTAATTAATGTAACAGAATACGGGTAAAAATTTTTTTCATTTTTTAAAAAAAGGTGAAATTGTGACTCTCATGAAACTATAAAATGAATATATGCTGAAGATTTTATTTATATACTAATTAACGAAGGAACTAGTACAATGTTAAAACAGGTCCAGAGTGGAATCCAAAGGACAGACTCATGCATAGGCAATCAGAAATGCTGAAATGAATGTACTCATAGATGCGAACTGATCAGGAGGCAAAGGACAATAGCATGGAATATTTGAAATAATCTCTTCCATATGGGAAGAAATCTATTATATCTCCAAGAAATAAAGCTTATTTGCATCTGTAGGAACAGAACAATTTGCATTACCTTTCACCAGAAACATCTTCATCACCGTCAGCCCTCTACAAGTAACTCTTATCCCTACAAACTTGCAAAAGAGGTGAAAGGTATGGACTTCTACAGACTCAGAAAACCCAAAAGTGTCTTCTATTTAACGCCAAGCATTCTCAAAGGACATCCAGAAACCTTTCTACTCAGTTGGTTTACAATCTAGAGTATATTAACTTATTAGACTCACCATTTTGATAACACAAGTTTTTACATGTAGAAATGGTCAGTGGAACAATGTTGGCTCTCAGGGCTTCCAAAGCATTTTTTTTTTCAAAGATTCATTTATTTATTGAGCAGGAGGGGCAGAGGGTGAGAAAATCTCAAGCAGATTCTACCTTGAGCGTGGAGTCAAACGTGGGACTCCGTGCAGGGCTTGATCCCAAGACCCCGGAGATCGTGACCAGAGCTGAAATCAAGAGCTGAACACAACCCACTGAGCTACCCCGGGCACCCCTCCCAAAGCATTGTGAAACAAAGCCTTTGTATCTTCCTGTCTTTTCAGCTGTATCGTCAATACAAAATACACACAGTATTTGTTTCATACCTTGTTTCAAAGTATTCATTTATTACTTTCAATATTTCGCGTTTAGTGATTTGTTTTGGCGTGGCTTTGCAGAACTAATAACATCCTAGAAAGCGTTTCTCTTGAGGACTTCTAATGAGTACTCTTAGCTGAGCACTCTTAATAATGTCTGCAGATTCATGCTTCTGCATTACAGCCATTTTGCTTTTTTAAATTTCTGGATTGCAGTTGTGTCAAGCATGTTGGCAATGAATCTATGAACAGTAATGCAGTAGTGGTCCCTTTCCCATTTCCTCTGCCTCACTGGTAGTGATAATTTCTATACAGGTGGTTAAAGGAGTGACTTTAAAGCTGGGTGAGGCATTTTGTGATTTTTAGCTATTTTTATTTATTTATTTTTGTTTAATTCAATTAATTAACATCTAATGTATTATTAGTTTCCAAGGTAGAGGTCTGTGATTCAACAGTTTTATATAACACCCAGTGCTCATTACATCATGTGCCCTCCTTAATGCCCATCACCCAGTTACCACATCCCCCCACCCACCCCCTTCAGCAACCCTCAGCTAATTTCCTATGATAAAGAGTCTCTTATGGTTTGTCTCCCTCTCTGATTTCATCTTGTTTGTGATCTTCAGCTATTAATTAAACTGTCTTAAAATTAGTTCCCCATGGGGTGGCTCAGTCAGTTAAGCGTCAACTCTTGGTTTCAACTCAGGGTGATCCAAGGGTCCTGGAATTGAGCCCCGCATAGGGCTTTGCCCTCAACAGGGCGTCTGCTTGAGATTCTCTCTCTCCCCCCACTCACACTCTCTATCTCTATACTAAATAAAATCTAACAAACAAACAAGCAAAAAACGAGTTCTTAATATGGAGTATGAGGACACTTGTAGAAGTCTAATTGCTTTGTGTGTATAAGAGCAATGTTTTCTAGTAAAACGCTGGTGTCATTTATTGTTATCCTTGCTTCATTTCATAATTTTCCCATGTAAATAAGACATTTAGGCTGAAGAAAAAAAGAATTAGTGGGACACAGGACTCGAAATTTGAGTGTCTGATTTACTTTTTTCCTTGTGAATCTGAGCCTTTACAACTTTAACAAGAAAGTTTCTCATCATGACGTAAAGAAAAGAAATCCAATAAATCTAAACATAGCTTACAGGAAGCTTAGGGATTTACAGATTCCAGCAAATTTAAATTTCAAATTATTTATTTAATATCGTCTACGTTTCGGAGACTATTTTAAAATAAATTTCATTCATAAATTTAAAAAATAAAGATGTGGTAAATAAAAACTCATACAAGTATTAGTATAGGATGAAAGCTGCTTTGAAATTTCTTTGAAATTTTGAGTTCTGAATCTGTGCATGCTAATAGTCACTTTTATTTGATTGTTGAAAATAAATGTGTTCCGTTATTATTGACTTTGAGAAAGAAGCATGTTTTCTTTCTAAAACCAAATTTCAACATTATTATGAATCTCTACCAGGAATCAGATGGACTCATTGTTAGCATCAAAAGTCCTAAATAAATAAAAGAATATATAATGCTTCCATTTCATTCTCCTTTTATCTTCTTAGGGAACTCTGATCAGTGTTCATATTGTTTTTCTATTGTCTTAGTCTATCTGGGCTGCTATAACAAAATACCATAGCCTGGGTGTTCATAAACAATAGAAAAATAAATTTCAGCTTTTCTCACGTTTCTTGAGGCTAGAAGTCCCGGGTCCTGGTGCCAGTGAGTTTGGGTGCTGGTGAGAGTCCTCTCCTGGGTAGTATATGCAGTTTTCTCTTGCATCCTCACAGGGCAGAGGGCAGAGGGGAAGCAAGGTCTCTCTTCACTCTTACAAAGACACCAGTCCCATCAATGAGGACTCCGCCCTCATGACCTCATTTGGTCCTAATCACCTCCCAAAGGCCACACCTCCTCACACTGGGGGGTTGGGTTGCAACACAGAAATTACGTGGAACAGAAACGTTCAGCCTGTAACATGTTAATTCCCCAAGTTTACTAATTTTCTTTTCATTTCATTTTTTAATTTAAATGATTTTTTTTTCATTTTCAGAAGTTTATCCTTAAATCTGTTTGATCTTCTTAGAGCCTCTTACTTTACTTATATTTTCAGTCTCTTATTTCTTTAAAAATATTAAGCTTATTCATTTTATGTTCTGTGTCTGATAATTCCATTATCATAATTTTTTTTTTTTTGCATTTGACTCTGATGTCTGTTGTTGCTGATTCTCTTTTGCTGTGGCTTGTTCTGTGTGGTTTGTTTGCTTTAGTTTTTGTTTCTTCTTCCTTTTTTTTATGACCAAATTTTAGGGGCTTTTAATAATGCAATTTCTTTGAGGTCTGTGTTGAAGTGAGTTCTTCCAAAATGATTTGTGTTTTTGCCAGATACCCTGGGAATCCTACCAGCCTGGAATCACTTTATACTAAATTCTTAGCTTGAGGGTTTCATTCAGATCCAAATATTAAGAATTCAGGTTGCAAACCCCCATGAGGGCTAGCTGTTTACAAATTCTCAGGGCAGATGTTTTCCCCCTCCGTTCTAAATGGCAATGTTTGAGGCAATTTCCCTGATAGTGCCTGTGGCGTGGAGGTCACTTTAATTCTAATATATACTTTTATACTAAGGATGCAGACTTTTGGAGCCCCAGATGATATAGAGAAGACTCCTATTAGACTCGTCACTTTGGGCAGGCCCTGGACTTTGTTTCTTTTCTCCTGAGCCATATAAAACATTTACACTAAAGGGACCACATAAACACAGTTCCTTTACCAAGTAACCTAAAACAAAAACTGGATTTAGAGTGCCACCTCCTTTTTGGGTTCTTGGTATTACTTGATGTATCAGGATTCTTCAGAGAAACAGAACCAACAAGATGTGTATATATACAGAGTGATATTTATTTAGGGAATTGGCTCCCATGAATGTGGAGGCTTACCAAGTCCTCAACCTACAGGGTAGGACAGCAGGCTGGAAGCCAATGGAAGAGTTTTAGTTTGATCCAATGGCTTTCTGCTGGTAGAACGGCCTCTTCTGGGGAGGTCAGTCTTTTTCTGTTAAGGCCTTTAACAGATTGGATAAGGCCCATCTACGTTATGGAGAATAACCTGTTTATTCAAAGTCTGCTGATTTAAATGTGAATCTCGTCTAAAAAAAAAATCTTCACAGAAGCATCTAGAATAATATTTCACTGACATCTGGATGCCATGGCCTTACCAAGTTTACACATAAAATTAACCATCACATTTGCTTTTCAGGGTTNTTATTCAAAGTCTGCTGATTTAAATGTGAATCTCGTCTAAAAAAAAATCTTCACAGAAGCATCTAGAATAATATTTCACTGACATCTGGATGCCATGGCCTTACCAAGTTTACACATAAAATTAACCATCACATTTGCTTTTCAGGGTTCCTTACTTTCTTGTATATCCATCATTTGCTTTTCAGTTTTTCATTACATTAAGGAACTTTTTTTTTTTTAATGAATCATCTAACAATGATCTGATGAGGTACAATTTACACACAATAAAAAGCACAGAATTAAAAGACACCCTTTGGTTGGTTTTAACAAATGTATACACCCATATAACTTTCACACAAAACAAGTATGAAATCTTTCCAATAGGGAAAGTCCTCATTTGCATTTTTTCAGTCAAATCCAGCCTGCCACCCAAAGGCAAATGTTTCTGATTACTAGCACCAGAGAATAATTTTGCCTATTGTTGAATTAAAAGTAAATAAAATCACAGAGTGCCTTTTGTGTCTTTTGTTTTTGAGATTGAGTCATATTATTTAGTGTATCAGGACAGTAGCTCATTCTTTCCTTATTTGGGAGGATTCCATTGTATGCATAAACCATAAATTGCTTATCCATTTTTTATTGAGGCATATTTAGATTGTATCCAGAGTTTGCTACTATGGAAAAATTTATAAATATTCTTGTAGAAGTATTTCTTGTGAACATATGTTTCATTTGTCTTGGGTAATATTTAGAGTGGAATTGTTATTTTGTAGGATAGACGTAAACTTATAAGACACTGCCAATTGTTCTCCAAAGCGGTTCTATCATTGAACACATCCATGAGCCCTATACCAAAGTTCCAGTTGTTTCATATCCTCAACTTCTACAAACATTCATTTTATTTCTTTATGCCATCAGAAAAGGTAAAATAATAGTAATAATCCTGCCAATTATAATAGCATAAACATATCAATTACTTAGAAATAAATCCAATGAAAGAATTACAAAACAGCAAGAAGAACTACAAAGTATTTTTTAGAGAAATTACAGATATAAATAAATGAAAAGAAATACCATGCTCATGGATTAAAAGTCATGTTAAGCTGGAGAGGGCTCATGATGACTCAAAATACACAAATGTGAACAGTTATTCCTGATGCCAAATTCAATGACATTATCTTGGTAGCTTGATGTCAATCATGATGAAAATGTTTTCTCTATAGAAATTATGAAATGCTGTGAATCAATGCCCTATCCCATCCCAGAGAATCCATTGTTAAACATTCACCAGTATATCATTGATTGGAAGACTAAATATTTTTTTTTTGCAAAACCTTTTTTTTTTAATTTAAATTCAATTGACTAACATATAGTGTATTATTAGTTTCAGCGGTAAAGTTCAGTGATTCACCAGTCTTTGTAACACCCAGTGCTCATTATATCATGTACTCTCCTTAATGCTCATCACCCAGTTACCCCAGCCCCCTCCTCCAGCAACTATCAGTTTGTTTCCTATGATTAAGAGTCTCTTATGGTTTGTCTCCCTCTCTGATTTTGTCTTGTTTATTTTTCCCTCCCCTTCCCTATGATCCTCTGTTTTGTTTCTTAAATTCCACATGAGTGGAAATCATACGATAATTGTCTTTCTCTGATTGATTTATTTCGCTTAGCATAATACCCTCTAGTTCCATCAACATTGCTGCAAATAGCAGGATTTCATTTTTTTTGATGGCTAAGTAATATTCTATTGTATATATATACACCACATCTTTTTTATCCATTCATCTGTGGATGGACATCTGGGCTCTTTCCATGGTTTGCCTATTGTGGACATAGCTGCTATAAAGACTGGAGCGCAGGTGCCCCTTCAGATTACTACATTTGTATCTTTGTGGTAAATACCTATTAGAGCAATTGCTGGGTCATACGATAGCTCTAGTTTTAACTTTTTGGAGAACCTCCATACTGTTTTCCAGAGTGGCTGTACCAGCTTACGTTCCCACCAACAGTGTAGGAGGGTTCCCCTTTCTCCACATCCTTGCCATCATCTGTCATTCCCTGACTTGTTAATTTTAGCCATTCTAACAGGTGTGAGGTGGTCTCTCATTGTGGTTTTGATTTGTATTTCCCTGATGCCGAGGGATGTTGAGCATTTCATCATGTGTCTGTTGGCCATTTGTATGTCTTCTTTGGAGAAATGTCTATTCGTGTCTTCTGGCCATTTCTTGACTGGATTATTCGTTCTTTGGGTGATGAGTTTGATAAGGTCTTTATAGATTTTGGACACTAGCCCTTTATCTGATAAGACATTTGCAAATACCTTCTCCCATTCTGTCAGTTGTCTTTTGGTTTTGTCGACTATTTCCTTTGCTGTGCAAAAACTTTTTATCTTGATGAAGTCCCAATAGTTCATTTTTGCCTTTGTTTCCCTTGCCTTTGGAGACGTGTGGAAGACTCAATACATTTTTTCTTATTATGTTCAGTTAGCCAACATATAGTACATCATTAGTTTTTGATGTAATATTCAATGATTCATTAGTTGTGAATAACACCCAGTGCTCATCACAACACATGCACTCCTCAATACCCATCACCCACTTACCTCATTCCCCAACCCCCTCCCTTCTGTAACCCTCAGTTTGTTTCCCAGAGTCCAGAGTCTCTCACGGTTTGTCTTCCTCTCTGATTTCTTCCCGTAACTACTATTTGCATTGACATGGATGGAACTGGAGGGGATTATGCTAAGTAGAAATAAGTCAAGCAGAGAAAGACAATTATCATATGCTTTCACTCATATGTGGAACATAAGAAATAGCGCGGAAGACGCAATATTTTTAAGATAACTGCTCTTCCTAAATTATCTATAGATTTGTCATAATTTCAAATCAAGGCCTATCAGCATTTTTCAAGGAAATTGACAAGCTAATTCTAACATTTATTTGAAAACTCGAGGAATCTAAAATAGCCCAAACATTCTTGAAAGGAAAGAATTTATATATATATATATTCAGATGCAATTTATATATTTATATATAATTTATATATTTGTAAATTTATATATATACAATTGAGATATAAATATATAATAAATATATCTGTAATTGAGATGTAATTTACACATAATATTATACGAGTTTCAGCTGTACAGCATAATGATTTATTTATATATTTGAAAATGATCATCACAATAAATCTGGTTAACATTCAGTACTATAAATGGTGGCAATTTTTTTTCTTATGGTAAGAATTTTTAAGGTGTATTCTTGGCAACTTCCAAATATGCAATACACTATATTAACTGTAGTCACCATGCTGTGCATTACATCCCCCGGAATTATTTATTTAATAACTGGAAGTTTGTATCTTTTGATACAAAGTTTTGACACCCCTCCACCACCTGTGGCAACTACCAACCTGTTTTCTGTACCTATGGGGGCTCCTTTTTGAGATAATTAAAAAATATTTTAAAATTAACTGTGATGATGGGTACACATCCCTGTAAATATACTAGAAACCATTGAACTGTATACTTTAAATGGGTGAATTATATGATATGTAAATTATTTCTCAATAAAAGTCTTAAAAAAATCAAGAAGAGTAAACTAGCCTTATAGAATGTTAGGGAATGTTCCTCTTTTTTTTTCCCTGCAAGTATTCCTAATCCTTCCTTCCTCCTTCTTGTCCATTCTGAGAGTCTGTACCTTTTAACAAAAACAAATATGACTTATTTGTATTTATTTCTACCACTTTATTTACCCTGCTTCTTTAATTGTTTTTCCTTTTTTCTACCCTTTCTAAATTCTCAATTGAAGTTTTTCTCTGTTTTCTTCCTCATTCTTTTCTTTTTTTCTCTCCCAAGTAAGATGATACACTCTTTATTTAAATTTAACATATTTAGTTAAATAAATGCTAAAGTAAAAGTGCACTATGTCCCCCTTTTCTGGAAATGAACAGTTCTTAGGACATGTATCACTAGTCCTGCCCTTGACATGTATCCAACATTGTGTGGCATTTTCATTCCACCTTCCATCTGATTTTTTTTTTAAGATTTTTTATTATTTATTTGACAGAGATAGAGACAGCTAGCGAGAGAGGAAACACAAGCAGGGGGAGTGGGAGAGGAAGAAAGCAAGCTCATAGCAGAGGAGCCTGTGTGGGTTGATCCCACAACGCCGGGATCACGCCCTGAGCCGAAGGCAGACGCCTAACCGCTGTGCTACCCAGGCGCCCCATCCATCTGATTTTTTAACCACCATATTTGATGCTACTATTTTTGTTTCATGGCAACAATGTTTAGATTTACAAGCAGTTTTTCCTTTATTTTAGTCACTGTGACATCTCCCATCTCCGGGCTCCTCTCTGCATTCATTTCGCCTATTCTGGAAGTATGTCCTTTAAACGTTTTTTTTTTTTTTTTTTTTTTTTTTGGTAAAGACATTTTGGTGGTGATCCCTCTGTTCTTGTTGATCTGAAAATGTATACTATCCTTGCTCTTAAAAGTTTTTATGAATATAAAATTCTGGATTTGTATTTACTCTCTGCACTTTGAAGATACTGATTTACTCTATTGGCTTCCAGTGTTACTGTTGAGAAATCATCTGTTTTTCAGTTCAACTGTTATACTTTTGAGTGTGCTTGTTTAAAAAAAATCTACTGTCAATATCGTCTCTTTGTTTTGGGTAGTGTGCATTTCACGACTGTATATATAGGTCAATTTCTTTTATATTTATTCTGCTTGAAATCCACTGAGTTTCCTGAAATTGAGATTTGTCTTTGAACAATTCTTGAAAATTATCAGTTTAATGTACATTTTATGTATATTAAATACAGAATACATTTTAACATCCCCTTTCCCTTCCCATTTTTTCAAATTCTCTTCTCTGAAATGCCTGGTAAGTGATTGCTGGATATTTCTATCCTCCAGGTCTCTTAAACTCTTGGCTCATGCTTTCCATTTCTTTGTCTCTCTGCTGCATTCTGGATAATTTCTTCACACACATAATATAATTCACCCATTCTCCCTTTAGCCTTATGCAATCTGCTATTAAAGCTTTCCTTTGGATTTTATTTTTTAATTATTATACATTTTTAATTCTGATTATTTCTTTTTTTAATGTCCTTATCAGTTTTAAGAGCATCTATTTATTATTACTGTTTTTGTTGTTGTTAATACGCACCCAGTAATTGTTCCCCTACCATCAGCACAACTCTATGAACAATGGAGGACACATTCCAGCTGAAACTCAACCCTATTAGCTTGCCTCTCAGTGACTCCGGACTTTGTGTGGTTTCTGGTTGAGTTGCCTAGGAAAGGCTGTCCCTGGAAACATCCAGACTTGGACAAAGGGACCATAAGGCAAGGAGAATCTAATTTAGAGACAAAGCTGCAGGACTTCTAGAATCCTCTGAGAAAGTCTGTGAACTTTGGCAAATGCATGAGCAGACACAAGGAGGAACTGTTTGTTTCAGTCTGATAGAGAAATCCTGTATTGGACTGAAAGAGCCATCCATTACCCTTCTGGGAAACAAGGGAAGCATTAACATAGCAGGACAGTCTAACAGGATCCCTCAAACCGAACCTACGTGGCCTGGTATGTGGAGGTACCTGAGAACTGGGAGCTCAGAAGATTCCTCAGGGTAAATTAGATCTGAATTCATCTGTAGCATGGAGTCTTTTGTAATATATTACAGAGCATTTTTTGACAGAGTTTCAAGATATTTGGTACATCATATTTGTCAAGTATCAGTCTTGAACATTTTTTACAGGCATGAAACAGACATCAATCCATTGTGTCTTCCAAACCAGAGTGGGTAAAAATCCAGGATGCAAAGAGATCTCTTTGAAACTCCTTTTTTCCAGCTTCAAGTGAGAGGGAAGAAAATCCTACTTCTTCCCCATGGAGGTGGGGAGAAAAATGCCACTGCAGACCATCAACTTTTGCCTCTCACCTGTCATCAACCCTTCAATAACCTTGAGCTAAAGATTGGATAGCAAGTTAGCAATTCTACATATGTGAATATGAGATTACTTGCCCTTCAAATTTTGTTGTTTGGATTTCTTTATTTTTAAAAATCTTTTGAAGTGTCAGCCAAAACTAAGATAGAAATAGTTCCATTAAGAAAAAAATCTATGACATGTGAATGTTTATATCTCAATCATATATCTATAATTCTCAAAGAATGTACTCTGCACACTAAAGAATTTAAATATACAATTACATTCTAGACATCGAAAACATACAAAAAGGTGGCATTTAAAAAGAACAATATAAAAACAAATATAAACAGAAGTTTTCATTTTTCTTCCTATATGCTTATCTACCTTCTACACTTCTTATTTACCCCCTACTTTGGAGACCAGAGTTCTAAAAAATAATAAGGATTTGATTCAACTTATACATTATCAAAGCTATGAAAAATTTGAAAAAAATTTGAAAAATGCCGCAGGCTTTTTAAAGTTCTAATTGATAACAAGAATTCCCTTTCTCCATTGAGATTCCAAAGAGAGGGCTGCAGAAAAATCCCTGTAGTTCTGAGCTGCTGGTGTATTTGGAAACCCACACAAGATGTACATTCTCATTACCCACCACCTCTTCAACAGATTCTCAAAGGAATTGTTAAATACAATTGTTTTTCATGGTTTGAGACTTTTTAAAATATGACACAGCATGAGGTGGTAGACACTTCAGTATTTGTTGCTGGTATATTTCTGAGCTGTGTGATAACTGCTTCATGCTCCAAAAGTTACAGCAATGAAAAAACTGCACCCTTATGATCATATATGGGGAACTGCCATCGGGGCTGCCTAAAACCATAAAACAGCTTTTCTTAAGAAAGGATTACAGCCCAAAGAGAAATTTCAGAATAAAATTGCTCACTAGCTCTTATTTAGCCAAGCTATGCGGTTACAGATATTATCGAAGTTACTAATCTACAGAGCAGAATTGATTATCAGCAATTGATTTGCTATGAAATGTCCTATTTCATATAAATACCTGTTTAAGTCCATCTGGGAATGCTAGAACACAATGCCACAGACTGAGTAACTTACAAGCAACAGAAATTTCTCCCTCACTGTTCTGGAGGCTGAAAGACTGAGTTCAGGATGGTCTCAGGTGGTCAGGTGAGGGCTCTCTCCTAGGATGCAAAGGGCCGACTTCTCTGTGGGTCCTCACATGATGAACAGACAGAGGAAGCCTGCAGGGCCTTTTATAAGGGCACTAATCCCATTCAAGAGGGCTCCACCCTCATGTCCCAAGCACCTCCCAGAAAGCCCCCCTTCCTAGTACTAAGATTTCAGCATATGAATTTTGAGGGGGACACAAAATTCAGATCGTATCAGTACTTTTTTTTTTTGAAAAGTAGACTTGAGATTTAAAAGGAAATGCCATGTGGTTGCATCAGTTTTATAGATTCTTCCCTTTATTTTTTGCTCTCTTTTTTTGAAGGGTGGCAAAGTAAAAGAGTATCAGAATAAAACCAGCCAATGGCCCCAGGACCAAAATACTCCTCTTTCTTAATATTGTTTTCTTTTTTTTTTAATGCTTTATTTCTTTTTTTTAAAAATGCTATATTTCTTTCGTGTGTGTGATTTTTTAGAAATTTTTTTTATTATGTTATGTTAGTCACCAAGTACATTTAAATTTTTCACACAAAACTTAGTTATAGACATCAATGCCCCCTCTCCCCGGCCCGTTTGATCTAAAGTCTTCTGGGTGTGTTAGGTTTTAGTTTAGTCTTAAGGTAATTATGCTTTGCCATCTCTAGAGGGGATAAAGAGCAAAAACTTCTGTGCTTGTCCTTTGGGCCTCAAATAATATTCAGTTAAATGCTTAGAGATTCCAGCAGAATATTTCCAATAGACTTCAGCAATTTTGAACACCATTTACTGTTAAATAATACTGGCTTTTTTTTTTTTTTTTTTTTTTTTGCCATGAAGTGCTTGACTAGTATAAATGAAGACTGGATAAATCATCTATCACCTTCTGAGAAAGATCATTATCCTCATGTTTTAAATGATAAAACTGAGGCGGAGGATTTAGGGGATTTGCCAAAGGTAGCATTAGAAGCCCATAGAAATAGAATCTCAACATTTTCCAGTCTCCTGCTTTACCTCACTGGTTTGCTTTAGAGTCATTTTTATAATTCTTACGTTGCTTCCTTCCCCTCCCTTTTGTCAAGGAGAAAGACATATGTTTTTAAAGGAACACACTTACATTCTTAAATTTTTCAGACTTTTGAATGCGTGGGTTATTTCATTAGTGTGGCTAACAAAATAAAGAGAGGCTTTGAAACTAACCTAGTTACTCTGGGGAAAAAAACAACAGTTATGATTCAACTCAGTTATAGACAATGGGCATTTGACTTTAAAGACACACTCTTTTGCATTTCCTTCTACATTTCTCCCTTTAGGGTAATTTGTGCAAAAAGGCAGGGAAAGTCATCATTATCATCACATTGTTTATGCCCTAATTCCTTTTGAGAAAACTTCCCTCATCCCCACCTACCTCTCCATGGGTCATTTGAGGCATTTCCAAATTGGAGGAGTTGTACACATTTTTCTATAAGTAGGTAATTTGGCTGAAGGGTGGACTGAGCCCACTCCAGAGGGCTCACTTTCTTTCTGCTTCAGCCAAGTCCCAAGTGGGCACATGGACCTCTCTAAGGCAGAAAGTGCTTCTCTCGTGGAGTGAAGATGGGCAGGGCCGCTCTGGAGAAGGCAGAGGAAGACAAAGCTCATGGCTGCAGATTCAGTTAAAAAATAAACAAACAAGAGAAGACAGATTGAATTAGAAAAATTCAGGAAAGGGAAGAGTTTAAAATGAAATGTAAAAAATAAAACTTATGATTACAGAGAAGACAGTAGGCGTCTATTTCCTTGGTCTCTTATCACTACCGTGAATATTTATTTTCACTCTATTTTTATAAGCTAGTACAGGAAACTTGGCTAAACATTAAATTTTTTTTTATTATCGGATACTGATTTTGAGGAAGGGTGCAAAAAGAGAGAAAAGGAATTGATACACTGCAGTAAATATTTTGAACATTCTACATTTAACATATTCCTATAAGTATCTCTCGTTAGACCCTGTGGGTAACCGACCCAATTGTAGCGTAGGATTCCTGCCTTGAAAGAGTTGATGAAACAGAATATATAGATGTAAGTAAAATAATTATATGAGAATTAAACCATCTTATGGTCATTCTTCTTGCTAGAGAATAATCTAAAACGGTTTTGGGAAATTTTGTATTTTATTTTATTTTTTAAAGATTTTTATTTATTTATTTGACAGAGAGAGATAGTGAGAAAAAGAGAACACAGGCAGGGGGAGTGGGAGAAGGAGAAGCAGGCTTCCTGCCGAGCAGGGAGCCCAATGCAGGGCCCCAGGATTCTGGGATCATGACCTGAGCTGAAAGCAGACACCCAACAACTGAGCGACCCAGGAGCCCCAATTTTTTATTTTAAACTGTGTTACAGAAATGCTATTGGAAGTATTGTCTTGACACTCAGGTCAGTTTATAAATCACTTCATTCCTGATCAGTCCAAATTCTGTATATTTCTAGTAAGTATGCAAGAAATAAGATTCAATGGAATCATCTGGTTTTTTAAGCATCTGTGACAATATTTTAAAAAGCAAAACACATTTAAAACCCACTATCTAGACGTTAGACCCACGAGACAAATCAGCTCTTTTTGACCCCCTCTCACTGCTACTCTGAAGAGTGAATGGAGGTTTATCCAGTTTTAACTAACATTAGTCAAGCATTTCATGGTATGAAAAAAGGGTCGCTGTTATTTAATAAAAAGGTGTGCTTAAAAATTGCTTAATTCCAGTGGAAACGTATTGCCAATATCTACAGGCATTGGCTTAAATGTTATTAATGTCCATAGAGTACATGCACATGTTCCTGGCATTTCATCCCCCTACAGATGGCAGGAAGTAATCACCTTATGGGGGAGCTGAAACTACTTCATGCAGTCGGGAGGGGCAACTTGTCCCCCTTCCATTGAGAAGTCTGTCAGCATGGGCCTCAGACGGAGGCGGAGAACTCGAGTTCCCTGCAGTAGTCTGACCAGAAACGGAGGAAGGAAACAAAGAAATAGGAGCAAATTCCCACAGGACAGACTGAAAAGGACGGGGACCTCTTGAATGGAGTCTTGATAGGAAGGAAACCCAGAAGCAGAGAGGGAAGTTCACATGGGGCTGTTTCACGGACACAAGCGCATGAGGTCACCCTCTGCTGTGTCCTTTCAACAGGCTCTTTCAAAGGCTGCCGCGGAATCTGCTCTCTGACTCTTTTTAGCATCTTCTCACCCCTCTGCCTTTTATTGGCTGCCGATGGGCAGATGTCAGGGTGGGAGCTGAGCTCAGACAGTTTGTAGCAGCCCATTCGATCCAGAATGCTGGAGAAGTGCCATGTAGCAGAGCCATGCAAGGCTCCAGAGTCAAACACGTGCTCCCAAGACACATCCCCAGGCAGGAACTTTCTTTGGAGCAACCAGCAGGACATGGCCACAGTGTTAGTACCTTACTGCACATCTCGAGGCTTGCCTTTAAAGGCCAGTGTGGGGTTATTACATCTCTGCTCCGGGCTTCTGGTCTCAGCAGCACTCACATAGCGTTTCCGTTAATGGTTCTGGTTCTTGTTTTTAAAAATCACATTTTCAGAAAGTAGTTCATTGTTTTGGATTATACCCTGAAGAAACTTTGTGAATGAGTGTCTGCAGTATTTCTAAGTACGGTCGCGTCCTGCAAAACCCAAGAAAGCGTCCTTGGATCTATTGCTACAAGTCTCATATATCAGCATGCGGTATATCCAACAGCAAGTGACAGTCTGCCAGATGGCCGGGACAAGTCTCTTATAATGTTTGAAATATATTGGCTTGGGGGCGCCTTGGGTGGCTCAGTCGTTAAGCATCTGCCTTCGGCTCAGGGCGTGATCCCAGGGTCCTGATCGAGCCCCACATCAGGCTCCTCCACTGGAAGCCTGCTTCTTCCTCTCCCACTCCCCCTGCTTGTGTTCCTTCTCTCGCTGGCTGCCTCACTCTCTGTCAAATAAATAAATAAAATCTTAAAAAAAAAAAAAGAAATATATTGGCTTAATTCTTAATTTCTATCCTGATCAATATTTTCTCTATGACTCCTGTGAAACACAGAAGGAAGTCTGATTTTGGGTCAGGTCTACAAAGGAGCAAAATGATAAGCAAACTCTCTTTTCAGTTGCTGCTTTGGATCAGAACATGAATACACCATGTGCAAATGTCTCCTGTGGAGAAAAAGAGCAAGGTGGGTGACCTTCTCCCTGGCTCTGTCTCCTTCTCTTTTCCACACAGCTCTCCTGGTTTCTATTCCCCTACCCCACTGTCTGAAGGTGAGTGTGTCCCTGGCTTGGTCACTTCAGGCTGCCATAAAGTACCGGGGGCTGGGTGCCTCAACAACAGACATGCATTTCTCACAGTTATGGAGGCTGGGATGTCCAAGGTCAAGGTGCTGACAAGGAAGATTTCATTGTGCACCCTCCGCTGGCTTGCAGGTGGCTGCCATCTGACCGCATGCTCACAAGATCTCTCCCTTGTGTGTCTGCATGGAGAGAGAGCAAGCTCTCTGTTGTCTCTTGGAAGGGTACTAATTCTATTGGAAACTCCCCTCACCCCCATCCATAGCATCGCTGAACCCTAATTATCTCCCCAAGGTCCCATCTCCAAATACCACCATGCTGGGGGGTAGGGCTTCTTCGTTTGAGTTTGGGGGAGACACAAACATTTGTTCCCTAATGGCCTCCTAATAGAAAAACTGGCGAGGGGCACCTGGGTGGCCAAGTCGGTTGCGTGTCAGACTCTTGGTTTCGGCTCAGGTCATGATTACAGGGTAGTGGAATGGAGCCCCACATCAGGCTCCGTGCTTGGTGCTGAGTCTGCTTGGGATTCTCTCTCCCTCTGCCCCCTCCCTCCTCACCGTGCTCTCTCTTTCTCTCAAATAAATAGATAAATCTAAAAAAAAAGAAAGGAAGAAAGAAAGAAAGAAGAAGAAAAAGAAAGAAAGAAAGAAAGAAAAGTAAACAGTTTCTCACTGGTTCAGGACAATTATTTCTTTTAAGTTTGTGCCGTTTAGTTCAGTAGATACAGATGAAATCTCCAATATTACCTGTTTAGCCCTAGGATCTAAAGTAAATGGAGAAAATCTAGTATAATGTCCTAATCTATACTGATGGGAAATAGGTAGATTGTAAGATTGGAAATAATAAGCAGATGACATAAAGAAAGCTATCAGTTCCATTGGGGGGAATAAAAAAAGAATTGAAAAGGTACATATTTTTCTAAAATCAGAGAATAAGTAGTACCATTTTTATATCACCCTCCTGTGTGGTAAGCAGTTGGTACCAGGTCTTCCTGTGTCTGCTGGGCTATGACATACTTCAGGGTCCACCAGAGATGCCGCAGTGTGTAACCAGTATTGTTAGGATAGATGATCAAATTTGTAAGGTAAGAAATTTTCACTTTTATTTATTATCATAATTTGTTACACATGTAATCTGGGCTATTGTAGGATACTTTAAAAATAGAAATATGACCACAAACCAGCTAGCCAAAGATCTCTATCCACTTTTACCATTTTGCTATTTAGGCATATTTTCTGTCTCTATATATAGGTATATATCACTCTCTGCACACCGAGAAACATATACACACATATACATATGTGCATATTATGTATATTTACACACATACCTATGTTTAAGAGAAATATACTAATAGTTTATATACAGCGCTTGAACCTGTTATCATGTCTTTCAAATTAAGAGATAAACATTTTCATCATAGCTTTCTGTAACTTATTATGGGACATTCGAATTGTCTTGACTTATCTATAAACAAAGAAAGCTGTGATAAACACGTCTTCACATATATCTGCACGCTTGGACAGCTATATCCTTAGAATAAATATCTAGAAGCCGACTTGTTTGGATGGAAAAAATAAACATAAATCTGTTTGATAAATATCACAAAATTCCCTTGAAACAAATTTTAAGGTTTATATTTCTCTAGTAATGCATGCAAATTTGTATTTTCCCACATATATAACAATAAATATTATATAAAATTTACTCCTTTGTTTGCCAATCAAGAGAAAAAAGGTTATTTAATTTACATTAATTTGGTTAGCAGTGAGGTGTAATCTTTTTATTTGCTTATTGCCTATTTCAATTTCTTATAACCTGGAATTGTCTTTCCATGCCTTTTATTGTCATTTTTTTTCTTTCAGAATATTTGGTTTTTATTAGTCTGTGTGAGATATTTGTATATTGTGGATTCTACTCTTTGTCATTTTTTAATTTTTTTATTATAAAAATTTCCAAACAAATGCAAAGGTGAAAGGGATACTCAATTGGTGAGAAATGACATATTTTGCAAATGTTTTCCTCCCATTTTTAGTTTATTTATGGATTTCTTTTAAGATTTAATTTTTTTTTTAAAGATTTTTATTTATTTATTCGACAGAGATAGAGACAGCCAGCGAGAGAGGGAACACAAGCAGGGGGAGTGGGAGAGGAAGAAGCAGGCTCATAGCAGAGGAGCCTGACGTGGGGCTCGATCCCACAACGCCGGGATCACGCCCTGAGCCGAAGGCAGATGCTTAACCGCTGTGCCACCCAGGCGCCCCTTAAGATTTAATTTTTTTTAAAGATTTTATTTATTTATTCAATAGAGATAGAGACAGCCAGCGAGAGAGGGAACACAAGCAGGGGGAGTGGGAGAGGAAGAAGCAGGCTCATAGCAGAGGAGCTTGATGTGGGGCTCGATCCCATAACATCGGGATCACGCCCTGAGCCGAAGGCAGATGCTTAACCGCTGTGCCACCCCGGCGCCCCAAGATTTAATTTTTTGTGTGGTAAGAGCCCTGTTTTGTATTGGGTAAATTTTTTTATTTTCCTTATGCTACTTCTGGAGTGTTTGGTGCACCACCAGCCCTTGGATAATATTAGGATATGGCATGCAATTTTTAAAAGGAAATCTGTTTATCATTTTCCATCAGGACTAAGTAATGGAGAAGATGCTGACTCACCTGCATTCTCAACTCTCACCACATTATTTGTCAACATCACAGAGGTTTATTTTTTTCCTTTTGGAAAACGTTTATTTTTCAATACTGAATTGACCTGCATTTCAAAAACATCACCATCTAATCACTGTCTTTGAGTCAGATACAGAAGTACTTAAAATTATACAACCCCACTTCGGGCATTCTAAAATGTGCTGAGGAAAGAGATCTTTGTTATCTAAAGACATAAAAACAGTGTCTAAGCAGAGTGAGGCTTACCCCAGATCGCTCGGCAAGCAATTAAAGAAAATGATTGCTCGAAAGAAGTGCTTGAAATGGCGTGTTCAAAAGACCTGGGAGTACTAATATATACTTCCTGCTTTTCTCTCATCATATTGCTTAAAAAGTTCAGACTTTTGTAAGTTGAGAAATACATGAACAGATTTGTTTTCTGAAATGTTTAAGTGGATAGCTCTTACAACTCTGGCATTGAGCTTCCGCTTTTGTGCTATTAATTGCCTTTTTCTAAATAGACGGATTACTAGATTTTTTAAATTATTTTTTAAATGAGATGATGCTAATGGGAATTTTATTATAAAACCATTCTTTACAGTTGTGATTGACACACAGGATAGGTTTTGCAAATTCTCATCCTTTTGTAGCTTTTTCAAGTAGCGAATCAGAATCATTATATCGAAGAGTAAAGAGCATTTTCTAAATACATGAACATGTTACCTCCAAACAAAAACAAATTATTTCCAGGATTTTTTTTCCTCGTTCCTCACATTCGCCCTTAGAATAAAAAGGAGGGAGGTAGGGGCGCCGGGGTGGCACAGCGGTTAAGCGTCTGCCATCGGCTCAGGTCGTGATCCCGGCGTTATGGGATCGAGCCCCACATCAGGCTCCTCCGCCTATGAGCCTGCTTCTTCCTCTCCCACTCCCCCTGCTTGTGTTCCCTCTATCTCGCTGACTGTCTCTATCTCTGTCGAATAAATAAATAAAATCTTAAAAAAATATAAAAATAAATAAAAAATAAATAAATAAATAAAAAGGAGGAAGGTAAAATAGCTTTCACAACCCAAAGTTTATCCTTCGTATTGCCTTTCCACGTAGCTCAACGGTGGACAGGCAGCTGACAGAAATTTGTTCCATAGTAATGCGTACAAACTCAGAATTACAACCTGAAATGTGAAACCAGTGGAAAGACCTCAAATGCATTCACTATTGAAGAAAACCCACTCTTTCTAATTTCACTTAGCAGAGTATTACATGTTCTCAGGTTGTAAACTTTCCCTTTTACAGAAATAAGTGGGTCAGCTTTTCAGAGGCTATGAGGCAGTCAAGTTGATCTGAAAAACTGTTCGATTAGGTCAACCTGAAACTGCGAGAAGGAGGCTAAATGATTTGGAACCGAGTATCATTTCAGTTCTGGATCATATTGACATCTGTTACAACATATTATTAAACATGAAACTCCTCATGGCGCTTGAAAAACGAGGAAAGAAAAATGCTACAAAATGCAAACCTTTCAATTTTGTCACAAATGGATGATATTTAAAATGAACCAGCTGAGGTCGTATTTGTGGATAAGACAGATACATATATCAGAATATGGCAGACAATCTATTAGCTTAATTCAGCAGTTTTCTTCAAAAGTCATTTTCATTCATAATTGTCAGGTATGCAGTCCTGGCTTCAATATATACACTTGGACTGCAGCCTGTGGGGAGCATTGTAATCCTATAGATATAAAAACACAAGATACTTGCAGCAGGAAAACATTCTATTACCATCAAAAGAATATTTAATCACCGGAGGACAGGTTATCTTCCCAGATCCTCTGCTTTTCTTTCCGTTCCTTTTCGTTGCCTTTTGGCAATTTTTACTGCTCAGCAAACTCATGGAAATAAGAAATCAGGGCAGGATTTATGGGAATTTGGCAGTGGGTTGTTATAACATTTCGGCTCACCTTTCTGTTTTCATTAGACTTGATTTACATGGAATTGGTTTGTAAGGAGCTCAAGTCTAATAGAATTGGAGGGAAATAAAAGCCAGATCCATGGAGAGCAAATAAGGATACCCACCTACAGGGGGTGCTGTACTTGGAAATGTACAAGGTGAGGAAACTGACATCTTCCCCTAGGGACTAGTAGCTGGAAAGACGACGTTACGGAAGCACTGGTGGTTGAGTGTGACTTTCTCATGGGTAGACTCCATGTCGGTATGGATCACTTAACTGCATTTGAGGAAGCATGCTTAGATTAGCTGCAAAGACTTGTAAAATATTAAATATATGTTTGTGCTGAGTGGGCTATGTAAGTCTGACCTAAAGAGCCAAGAAAACAGTGGTGAAGTGAAGAATTCCCTCATTCTTTTTACTTTCCCTGTGCAGCTCTCAGCCTTTCTTCTAACTAACTGTTGAAAGAATACTTACAGAATATCATTTAAGAAGCACTCCATTAACTGCTTGCCTATGAGTCTCACAGGGCTCACACTGGCTCTGGCTAGAGAGAGACACATTTGTCTTTCTTATTTTTTTAAATTTTTTTATTTTTTATTTTACTGCATTGCTAGGAGAAATGTTAAAAAAAATGTCCCTGGACAAATTTAGGTGGAATGTCAACATGTGAAGCATATAATATTTTTCTGGTCATGAGATTTGAATAGCAGACCGTTGAGTCCAAGACAAAAGTAGAATAGATTCTCTGTGAGCGCTCTCTCAGTACGGCAGGACTTTTACTGTCTAAAATGGGAGCTGGAACTTAGGCATGGGTATAAAATGCTCAGTTTGCTTGCACCTTCCATAAGCACAGATAATTGAAACAGAATATGTGATTCTGTAACACAGAAAGATAAACTTATTCATTGTCTTAAATTAGAGAAACGCAGCTTGACCTGGCAAAAAGTCTGAGGGAGAACATTTAGAAAAAGTCAGCTTTATTAACTACACAGTAGGACAAGGGAGACGTTTGCTTGTGCAACTTGAACTGAATACAAATAATTTGTGATTATCATATTTATTACTAAAAAGCCTGCTGCTCAGAGGATATTTTTAAAAAGCATGTAATCTTTGCTTATTGATGTGTTTATACATCAATGTGTTATACTGATGTGCTTTATATTATATATATATATATAGAGAGAGAGAGAGAGAGAGAGAGAGAACACCTAATATGTGTTAGGGAGTGTATTTTTTTCTAACAACTTTATGACACTATAACTTACATATCATAAAATTTACCCATTTTAAGTGTATAATCCAATGATTTTTAGTAAATTTCCAGAGTTTTGCAACATCATCACAATCCAATTTTATAACTTTTTTTTTTTATCACCCTAAAAAGATCCCTCGTGCCTATTTGCAGTTACTCTCCACTCCTACACCCAGCCCAGGTAAACACTAATCTACTTTCTGTCTCAACAGAGTCACCTTTTCTCAACATCATCCTGGGGACCATTTCTTCACATCCTGCTCTCTAGTAAAATGCTTACGGCAAGGGCAGCGCCTTCGGGTACTTTGGTGATTACCTGGGTTGGAGCTCTAGCTCAAAAAATTTGTTCTTGATCTTCTATTTGAGAAGGCAGTGTGATTAAAGTTTGAGCTCTGGACTGAGGGGCACCTAGGCTTGATTCTTTGCTCTGCTACTTTCTAGAAGTGTGATCATGGGAAATAATTTAACCTCTGTAAGCATCACTTCCCTCATACATAAAAATGGGTTTGTTAGAATGTGGCATGAGGTATTAGAAGATGGCATATAGGAACATGGCATGAGGTAAAGTGCCTGACACTTAGTATGTATTCAATAAAAACTTTGCTCATAGCCATGTCTAAGCTTTCTCATCAAGAGAAGTGCACCCACATTTTTGACCCTTGGGTTTGACTTCAGAATTTTTCTGCAATCCACTGCAGTACTATTTTCATATGTTTCTTTTTTAATTTAATCCAAGCCTCTTGGTTTGTTCACTAAAGTATACCTGGATACCATCATCATATTATTTCTTGAAAATATTCTGACTTCATAAACAACATATGTTTACTGAGCCCCTGTGATTGTTGTGTGGGAGATACGATAAAGGCTTGTTTGAGGGGCTAACAACTCACTTGGAAGCAAACAAGTCACTGGAAATTAAACATGAATTAAATAAATATTGAGAAACACAAACAGTAATGCCTCTATTTGACCAGCAATTTTGTTCCCGAATGTCTACCAGAAGGAAAGAATCTTAAATGCAGAAAAGATTTTGAACAGAGAGACATCAATTACAGCTGGAAATAACAGGAGATAGATGGCTATTGAGCTCTTCCTTGAAGGATGAAAGGAATTTCAACAGGCAGAAAATGTCAGGAAAGGGCATTTCAGAAGAAGTGAACGTCAACTTCATCCATTCATTTATGTTTTCATTCATTAAATGTGAGAATACCTGCTTGTTTCAGTCAACTTTCACTAGCTTATTCTGAGATAACAACTAATACCAGAACCTTAGTGGGTTATAAGAAAATAGATGTGTTTCTTATTCATAGTACATGTCCCTCTCAATCTCCCCCACACTGTTTCTCTCTTTCTCTCTCTTTCTTTTTCTAACTTTGCTGTAGCCTTGCTCTTCACTTTGGGATCCAAGCTGACAAGGCAGTCTCTCCCTGGGACTTATCAGCCTCAGGGCAGTGGGGTGAGAGTAATTGAGGACCCAGGAACCACACAACATGTTCCATAGCTTCTGGTCTACATTGCTTCTGCTCTTATCCCATTGGCCAAAGCAAGTGTGTAGTCAAATGTGATGTCTAGGATGGGCTTGGTAGAGATGGCCAGCTAAATTCTAAAGAAATCGTATAATCTATCCCACCGTTCTATTTTAAGAAGTTAGCTTGAGATGGAATTTCTACCTTCAGGGAGCTTACACTTCAGTATGAGTAAAAGTGTAGAGTTGAGAAAGTACTTCCTATGGGCAGAAAAAATGATGAGTAATTTGGGAAGATGAAACTGAAAAGAACATACGTGGTGGAATCAAAGTCCTTGAGTAATATGTTCTAAAGATGAAATTTACTTTTAGAATCAATGGGAAGTGACAGCTCTAGGAAGCAGATGTGCGATGGTTAGTTTAATGTGTCAAATTGGCTAGGCTTTAGTAGATTATTAATTAAACAGTAATCTAGGTTTTGCTGTGAAGTGGTTTTGTAAATGCGGTTAACATCTACAATCATCTGACTTTAGGGAGATTATCCTTGATCATCTACTCAGTTGAAGGCCTTAAGAACAAAAAGTGAGGATTCTCATAGAAGAAGAAATTCTGTTTCAAGTCTGCAGCATAGAAATTCTGTCTGAATTTCCAGCCTGCTGGTCTGCTCTATAAGTTTTTGACTTGCCAGTCCCCACAACTGCCTGAGCCAATTTCTTAAAATAAATCACTTTACGGATACAGATATGGAGAGATAGATCTACAGATACATAGATGTGTAACCTATTGGTTCTGTTTCTCTGGAGAATTCTTACTCTTATAAGAGTCAGTTTTTTGTACACAGAGAAGATACTGCAGAGAGATATTAGAATGGTAAGCATTTGTTAACTTCTCTGAAGTCAGAAGGCGAGGGAGGCGGTAAAGACGAAACCTTGGTATTTTTTATTTTGTAAGCTAAGTAATACTACTAATTTTATTATTTATTCAAACTTCTTCAATGCCCTATCTTTATTTTGATGATGTGATACGATACTGCTAATGACCCCAATTTGTTTATTATCCATTTTAATGTGCATATGTGGAAATATGTTATTAGATGCAAATGTCAGTTATTTCGCTACATAAACAGACTGTTGCTCAATTTCTCACTAATGACTGTGAAATTTATATTTTCGCAATAGGTGGGAAAGAGAGGTATCATCCAGGACCAAGATCCAAGCATGTCAGCTGAAAGGGCATGACCTTTACTGAACTAATAAACTATTATTACTTGATTTCTTCAAAATGCATTAGAATCCCTCCAAGGGAGTGAGAAAATATCATCAGAATTTCTCTTGGATTCCCACCATTATCCCAAGAGGCGTGAAAACGTATCAGCTGTATCTGTAATGTCAGATTAAGGGAGGTTGTGTCTGCACCCTGTGTCTGTCCTGATCAATTTAATCCTCTTCATTCCCACCCCATCGCCTCCTTCGATAACTCTTCAATTTCTTTCACAGTTTCACATGATCCTAACCTATAACTAGGTCAGGTATTTTGGTGGAATTATTGTCATTTAGTATTTAAAAATGCATTCATAATATTAGATGAAGTTATAAAATTGAGAAATTTAATTCTTACCATATCCCTCTGAGATAATGTGTGCTGTCCTTTGAGTGAGGAAATGTAAAAAAGTAATGTAGTTCGAGCAGGCAAAAAAAAAAAAAAAAAGGATGTCAATAAATCTATTTTCTAATAGACATTGTTAAGTGAGAACAGTGGGCAAAACTCTTTCCTAGAGATTATCAAACAAAATACAACAAACAGCAACAACAACAAACACAGAAGCCATCAAAAAGCTAATGGATAGGCTGGTGATGGGTAGTAAGGAGGGCACATATTGCATGGTGCACTGGGTGTTATACACAACTAATGAATCATCAAACTTTACATCAGAAACCAGGCATGTACTGTATGGTGACTAACATAATATAATAAAAAAACATTAAAATAATAATAATAAAAAAAAAGAAAATACCATGGGGGAAAAAAAAAGCTAATGGTCTGCTCTCCAAGAAAATATCAGTGTAAATATCAGTGTAAATCCCCTAAGCATCTTGTTCTGCCTTAATACAAGCCTCAATTTCCTTAGCTTTGCTTACAGGGCCATGTGTGAGTTTCCCGCGGAGCCCAACCTGCTTGGACCTCCCGCTCATCTCTTCAGTGTGTCAGCCCTTTCTCTGTTTACACCCTGTTGCAGAAGGACCAAATCATTTGTAATTTTTTTTTTTTTTTGAGTGGACTCCAGAGCCAGCATGAGGGCCTGAACTCAGGATCCTGAGATCAAGGCCTGAGCTGAGGTCAAGAGTCAAAAGCCCCACCCACTGACCCACCCAGGTGCTCACCCTCTTTTTTACCATTTGTAATGTTTTCAAAAGATTTATTTATTTATTTGAGAGAGAGAAAGAGAGGGTGCAAGAGTGGGGGCAGGAGGACGAGGGTAAAATCTCAAGCGGACTTCGGCTAAGCACAGAGCCCGAGGCTGGATCTCACAACCCTGAGATCACTACCTGAGCTGAAAAGGTACTTAATCAACCGAGCCCCCTGGGCACCCCTACCATTTGTGATTTTTAAACATGATTTTAACTTACCACTCTAAAGCTGAAACCCAGATATTCCTCCCCAAAATTTCCTGTCTTAGTCAATTTTTTTCTAGTTTTGTAGAGGCATAATTGTATAATAAATAAATAGATAAATAAACATTATGTATATATTGAAGTTGCACAATGTGATTTTTAAGGTGTATAACTTGATAACTTAATAAACAGGTGTGGTGTGAAACGATTCCCACCATCAGTTTAATTAACACATCCATCTCCTCACTTAGTTACCGTGTGTGTGTGTGTGTGTGTGTGTGTGTGTGTGTGTGGCAAGAGCACCTGTGATCTACTCTCCCCATCACAGTTTTTTTATAACCTCCTTACAAATTCTCTGGCCAAAATGTGTGGGGTCATCCTTGACTGCTTGTTTTTTTCACCATCTTGTATCCTGTTGCCTACAAATCCAATTGAATTTGCTTTCCAATAAATCCAGGATCCAACCATTTGCCCACACTTTGACTATCTGGTCTGAACCACGTGTCTGAGGGAAAAATCCACTGTGAGGCCAAAACCAAAGAACCAAATGAAAGAACAACCCCACCCTGCTCCCAAACCCCATGAACGCATAGTTGCAACAGATACATTCAGATAAGGGGGGTGCAAAATACTGAAAGGTATCTGTTGTGGCATAACCAAGCCTCTCAGCTCTTCAAATTTTTCTAAATTATCCATTATGTATTTAGGCTGTTTAAATATAAATATCCATTATGTATTTTGGGGATCTCATTTGAGTTGACCCTGCAATTTTGTAGACTCTGGCCTTGTTAGGTGCAGATATGTTCATGTATCACCTTTGGCATCATTCCAATAGCAATAGACTCTATTCCCCTTGAACGATTGTTATGTTGCTGGACACTCTGTGGGTACTTTGTGTTGTTATCTCAAATTTCCGCAAGATCCCAATGATCAAAATATTATTGTTATTAATGGTCAACATGATTAGGATTGTTATTATTCCCTTTCAAAGAAGCAGCACTGAGATTCAAGGATCTAAGTTGCCAGCCTCGTGCCACCCAGCTTCTGCATGATGAAGCAGGGTTCATATTCAGGTTTGTCTGGCATGGAAACCCATGGTCTTTCCACCAGATTATGCCTCTCCCAGGCATTGAGCAGGGAGTTGAAATGGATAATTTGAATCCCTGCTAATTTTAAAGTTACCTGAGTTTGGATGGTTCCTGGTGCTTGGTTAAATGTTTCATGTGCATTTGGTGAAAATAGAGATAATTTTTCATAATGAGCACCACTGGGCAAAACTTTGGGCTTCAGTAGGTCACCGTTGTCCTTATTACTGGGAAAATATACCTAATGGCTCTCTGAACACTCTGGTCACTCATCCACAGTTAAGAAAGTCTGAAGCCCAGTGAAAAGATCAACTTGGTGGATCCCAATGATGGCCAGCTGATAAGACATCTTCAGATATTTAAAAACCCTACTCTATTAGTCTATTCAAGCTGCCATACTAGAATACCACACAGACTGGGTGGCTTAAAAGGACAGTTTCTCACAGTTTTGAAAGCTGAAGTCCAAGAGCAAGGGTTGGTTTCTGGCGAAACCTCTCTTCCTAGCTTACAGACAGCTGTCTTCTCACTGTGTCTTTCCTCTGTGAGTACATGGAGTGAGAGGTCTCTGGTGTGTCCCTTCATTTTCTTATAAGGTCACCAGTCATGTGGGAATTGGGCCTTTTAGGACCTCATTTAACTTTATCTCCAAATACAGTCACATTGAGGGTTAGGGCCTCAACATATGAATGGGGGGGGGGGGGGATATGATTCAGTCTATAATACCAACCGTAGTCTTTCATTTGACTTTTGTGGTGTTACTTATTCCAGTTTTTAATTTCTGAATAATATATAATATATATTCAAAATTGCATTCTGAATATTGTTAAATTTGAGAGACAAATCTAACCCATGTGTGAATTTATTGTTCATTAAGACAAACTAGATACTTACCACTTGCTGATTTTTGCAAACTCTCTGGTTAGTGTACAGAGTGATCATTTTCAGGCCATATGCATAAACACATTACATAATGAATAATGTATTATGCATTTAATTTTAACTGATATGATATACCTTTTAAATGAAATAATATTTGTCTCACTCTTCTGTATTAACAACAAGAACAAAAAAACCAGGCTACTTTTAAATGTCAGTTAGGTTTTAGTGGAAATCATTTATTAAATGTTGTATACTCAGGTTAAATCTGACTGGGTAACTAAACATTAAAGTAAAGGGGGAAAATCTATATTGGTCTAATTTGATTTATATGTTCTTCTCAACAAGTATAATTGCTATTGACTGCCTGAAGCACCATTGTCTATGTCATGAATAATCATAAAACATTACAATTGGCACAAGAAGAATGGAAAGAAACCCATCAAAAAAAAGGGGGGGGGAAGCACAAAATAGCAACAACCTCCCCCTCCCTTTCCCTCTGCCTAAAAGAATCAAGCCATGCAGAACACAACGGCTTTATTACCTGGGAAAATGTGTTACACAGTCATCACGAGAAGCCTCATTTATTATAGATAGTATTTCACTTTGGGTTTGACATTTTATTCTGGAATGAAGCTCCCTTGTTACTAAGTGTGTGTCATAAAAAAAAGAGAGACCCTTAGTGCCTCACCCTCCCCTCTCATTAGCTGAGCCCTCAACTCAGAGCTAGTAATACAAATTTTGCTTTAGCAGAATATTTTTCCAGAAGCTCCTAGAAGTTGGCAAATGTCACAAGTCAAATATTGTGAAGAGGAGTTAAGGTTTAATGTCAATAAGCCTTCTGCCTCCAAGGCATCTATAACCACTTTGTAAAGCACGTTCAATAAATTGTCCTGTACTTGATCTTAACACCTTGAAAGTTAGGCACCTAGTAATGAGGTCTCCCACATCAGTAATACCAGAATAACAGAAAACACAAGGCATTCCAAGTCCTTGGCCGTTCATTGAAAGCCCCATAGACTGACCTGAAAGGCAATTTCCTTTAAATTGCAGCGTCAGTTTTGTAAATAAATATAATTAAATAAATATGTGTATGAACAAATATGCTAGTATTATTCTGTTTCTGTAGTAGTGTGTAAGCCTTAGGAAAGGGCTTCTTAGTATCGGCACTACTGACATTTGGGGTGGATAATTCTTTGTTTTGGGGGGCTGTTCTGTGGACTCCACGATGTGTGGCAGCATCGCAGCCTCGACCCACTAAATGCCACTAGATGCCAGTAGAGCTTCCAAGTTGCGACAGTCAAAAATGTCTCTAGACATTGCCAAATGTCCCATGGGGGTCAGAATCTAAACACACACACACACACACACACACACACACACACACACACACACATCCCTGCCCCCATCCCCTCTGGTTGAGACCATGGTCTTTGAAAGTAAGTTCATTGCAAGATGGTAAAAATGCAGAGCAAAGGTAAATCCCCGGTTGAAAATGGTGAGATACATTTTGTTCCACTTAAGTTTGACAGCAGCTGTTGGAAGGAACCAGGAGAGTATCTGGATACTAAGGTGCAGCATTTCTATGGCTCCATTGATGGTTCCCTTGCATGACTTGATGGAGCTCGTAGGAGACAACTTGAACAGTTCCCCATGATTGATGCTAATTAGGACTCTGACCAAGCTAACAGCAAATAAATGATTTAAGGAACAAAGGCTTCTTGGACAGTGCTAGTGGAATGGCATTTAAAAGTTAACTGCTAGGATGGCTGGGTGGCTCAGTTGGTTAAGTGTCTGCCTTTGGCTCAGGTCATGATCTCAGGGACCTGAGATCGAGCCTCGCCTTGGGTGCCAGGATCAGCCGAGAGTCTGCTTTTCCCTCTGCCCTGCCCACTCCCAAGCTCTCTCTCTCTCAAACAAATAAAACCTTTAAAAAATAAAAAGTTAGCTGCTTATTCCAGGGTTATCCTGGATCATAAAGAAACCCTTCATTCCCACCTTTGTGTTTCACAGCAATTTTCTGATCTCCACAACAGATTAATCATGTGTCACTTTGATTGTCTGATAACACATCTTTCTCACCCACTGGACTATGTTTTCTTGATAAATAGTGAGCATTTTAAAGTTATTTTTACATTACTTATGCCCATTATATAAGTGTGGGGGAGATCACTAAGTAAGTGTTGTCTAAATAAATAAATGTTACACCTGATGATTTATTTAACAAACATTTATTAAGTAGTTAGGTATGTCAGAAATTATTCTAGACCCTGGGAGTAGAAAGATAAAATAGTGTTGATGCTTCCTCTAAGAATTTGTGGCAGAGTGGAGGGGAGAGATCTACAAACCAGTAGTTAGAAAAGAACAGGTGAAACAGCAGAGAGTAAGGCAAAGTGATGAGTAACCAGTACAAAGCTCTATTTTTCAGAGTAAAGAAAGCCATGGCTAACTTAGAGTGATACTTTATTTCGCAAACCATACAGTCCCTTTTTTTTGTCAGTAGAAGGAAATTATGCATATAATTATGCCTTGAAAATCAATTTCAGCTAGGATAATTAAACAAGGAAAAGTAAAAGTTGATTATTCTATTCTAAATATTGAAAAAATAGGAGCAGAATTGCACAGTGGAAAACATAACCGGAATGGGAGTTAAAAGGTAGGAGTTCAAGCCCCAGGTTGACACTAGCAGGGGGAATTCCTTAGGCTGTATAGTTTAATATATGGGTTCTACTGTTTTTAATAGATGGGTTCTACTGCTGTCACAACAAATTACCAAAAACTTAGTGGCTTAAATCTACGCTAATTTGTTATCTTACAGTTAAATAGGTCAGAAGTCTGCCACGGGTCTCATTGGTCTAAAATCAAGATGGCAACAGGGCCATATACCTTCTGGTGGCCTCTCCAGCTTCTAGGAGTTCACATTCCTTGCCTTGTGTCCCCCTTACTCTGTCTTCAAAGCCAGCAACATGACATGTTTCTAACCCCGTTTCTGTTAGCACATCTCTTTCTCTAACCACAGCCAGAAAAGTTCTCTGTATTTAAGAATGGATGTGATTAGATGGGGCTATCTGAACAGCACAGAAACATTTCTTTATCACAAGGCCCTCCCCTTGATCACAATCTGCAAAGTCTCTTTGGCCGTGTAAGGTTAAGAAGTCATAGGTTCTGGGGATTAGGCTGTGGACATCTTTTGGGGGGCATTATTCTGCTTACCACATGGGTAAAGTATAATAGTCTAAGGTAATATTAAAGATAACTTCAGACCTGAGCACCTATGGCGGGGAACTGCAACTGTCCCATGCCTTCCCCAGGTGGAGTGTTCTTCTCCAATCGAGTGAGTATGTGAACATTTGTTTGCATAGGGCTTCACCATCTGTAGGCCCCCACCTTAGGGGGACTTAAAAAGTGGAATTGGTTTCAAATGGAAGCATGAATGATCTGGCTTTATTCTTTAATAAGAGATATCCCAATATTTGAGCTTGGTGGGGCATGACTGAAGATCTGTAGCAAGAACTTCTCATCAGTCAAAAATGTGTAAGGTTAAAGATAAAGACAGCATAGATGATACTTTGAGATCATTGTAGATATAGAAATCTTACAAGATTGTTGCCTCTGTGAAAAAAAAATAATTGAACACAACCTGAATTCCAGGTACTATATTATCAGAAGAAATTCTAATATAATAGATACACAAAATATTTTTCACCTAAAGAGAAAGATGCCATGGAGCAGGGGTTTCTTTTTGGCAGTTCTCAGCCTTTTTTTGCATTTAAAATATTGATAGCAACAGCTTTTTGGGTTGTGGGGATGTTGAAAATGTGCATCACCCACAAAATACTCTCTGATTTGGGGCTCGTTCTTCATTTCTGTGACAAGAAAAAAGGAGGAGAGAAGTTGAGGGATATATGGTTCTTTCTATTTATGAAATGGCCTGAACACATAAAAGCTTCCTTCCTGGAAAACAGACAAACAAATAAATATAGTCTTCCACGGTTAGCAATTTTGTAACCAGGAAATTCTGAAACATTTGTTATGTTTTTCTTATCCTGCTCTAGTTTGACAACTTTGCGGGAATGACTGTAGTTTGAGAAATACTGTCTGGACATTTTTACTGTTATGTTTTCTCTTCAGAAAAACCTACTTGGTAGAGAACAGAGTGAAGAAAAACTATTGAATCAATACGATAATTCTAAAGTCTTAGAATTTTAGAGCTTAAAGGAATCATACAAGCTATTTCATTCAGCCCCCTTCGCAACATGCATTGGCTCAGTTCCATCCTCTATAAATGGCTTCCAAATATGACTGGACGTTCACCCATTCCTCACCATGCCAGTTTCTAGGGTCTTACTTACTGGTGACCCACCAGGATTCCTTACTGCTCTGAATAACACCCGGGGTAGAGCCCAGCATTCCTGCTGAGACTTGAGCCAGGAAGAATAGAATGAGTCTGTCACCTTCTTTATCCAAGATGCCAGACATGTCTCTTATCCCACCTGGGTTCCAATCACAGAACATATCAGCATGTAGTGCAACTGCAGCCAACCATCCCCCAGCCACTTGACCATGTCATGTTGTGCAGTCGTGTCTCTTCTATACTGTCCTCCAGCAGGCAGGTGATATTTAACTGTTTGGATTTCATCTGTGACGACGTGAAGATTTTCACTGTCGTTTAAAGTCCCCCCTTCCACCCAATGGTATTGCGTCCAACAACTTGAAAAGTAATGCCTCCTGAGCTACCATCTCTAGAATCTTCCAGCTGCTGCTGGCGTCCTCGGCAGGGGCGACTACTAACTTGCTTATGGCTGACGCCGTTGGCATAAACTCATCGAATTAACCCTGGGATAATTGTCGAGATCTGGTTTTTCCAATATGGCTTATGGGTTTGTTATATATTTATTTTGTTATGTGTTTTCAGAATGAAGGAGAGTTTAAAACGCAGACGCGTGGATAAAATGATCAAATTCATTAACATGGCAGAGCCAGTTTCTTACGGGAAAGCTAGGCTGCCTATTACATAGTCTGGGTCATGATTCCCACAGGGTCGTCAGCTTAGAAGAAACCCCTGCCTGTGCAGTGAGGCTTTGAATTCCTTTAATTTGTAGCTATCGCTTAATTAGAAGTAAGCTTTAGATTAATATATGTGGAAAGTTAACATATTGACATGATTTTATGCTGAAGAAGAAACAACTAATACCAGATTTGTTCCCGAGCAGATTTGATTCAGAATAGTAAGGTGAGGATAAGAGCGGATTGTTCTCAATTTGGTTCTGTAAATAGTTTGTGACAATTCATTTATCTGCACAACTGAATTAAGTGATTCGGGACTAAAATTAGAACCAACACGGCATGTGGCTCACAGTTCCTGAGGCGGCTTCTTCTCACTCTTTCCAAAATACTTTTGAAGACTCAGAAAGAATGAAAATTCCCCAAGAAAATGGAACACAAAGACTGACATTCCATTAACTGCCAGAAGTTTGGAGAAAATTCCACCAACCACAAAACCTATGGAGAGGAACAGAGAAATATATTCAGAAGCTCTCCCAGCTTTTGCTGCATAGAAGAACAGATCTGCCCCCACGAGAAGACCGGAGGGAGCTTCATTTCTCCCCACTGCCTTTTTCTTGGCTCTGCATTCTCAATCTGAAGTATCAACCTCAGAATGGCACAGGGGCCACAGTTTGAGGTGACCTGAATACTATCTGTACCCACCCTCCATTAGGAATTTTATTTTAAGTCATTTCTTAGACTTCAAGAGAAAAAATAAGAGGGGAAGAAGATGGGCTGTGTTATCTGGATCCACGGCAGCTTAGTTGCAATTAGGAAAGCAGAGCAGATGGAGGGAGACCCAAAAAGTCACTCAAGGTTTCCATGTTCTCTAGCTCAACAACTGCAATCCCAGTGTTTTTCAACATGATTTAGTCTCTGCCACTTTAAATGTATTTTGACTCAATTTTTGGGTATCTCCCCCTAACCATGATTTTGTCAAGATTTATAGAATTTAGTTTTGAGCATAAAAAGCAACGACCATATGAAATATGCTTTATTCAACAACGCATCCCCTCCCAAACTCTATATGCACTTGACCCCCATCCACACTGTCTGAATACGACACGGACCCAGCCACTGAAAATAGGGCTAAGCCCGGATCTTATCACTCTGTCCTCTAGGTTTAGATCTGGGACAAGGAAGATTCTATCAATCTCCTTGGAATGATACTGTTATCCTCCTACTAAATTTTCCTGGACAACAAGGAGGAAGAGAAAGAATAAATTAGATGCTCTGTCCAGAAACACACGCAAGGACTGCAGACACATTCCCTCATTTTAGAAAAAAGAAAGAGAAAAATACATTGGAGTAATTGGCACATCATCCCAAAGAATACCTCTGGAAATGACTTCCCATGGAGTTTTTAAATGTAGTAAATTCTTTTGTATCTTTGATATTATAGAGAAATTACGAGCCCCATGAATGAAGAAACCACAGGATAATAAGAGACTGTGTTGAAAGCAAGAGCTAGATGAGTAAAGAGAGAGGAGCAAGCATAAAGTTGGACTCGGTGCTGGGAGCAAGAGGTAACAGCTGATGCTGTGGAAAATGGGAAACCTAATAAAGACCATAATTTTGCGAAGCTTTCCCAGAATCCAGAAGGAAAAAAAAAGAAACAAAATCATGAGAAAAGATGATAGATATGGAATATAGAGAAAAAAGAGCTATGCTAGGTAGAACTAATGTACTTGAAGAAAAGACAAAACAAAACTTAGTCAAAGCAGTAATAAACTTTTAGCAATGATAACTTTCTTGGATCGAAGGGCTATGTCTTCAGATCCAATGAACTCAAGCAGGAACGGATAAAAATAGATTTGCCTTGGAGCACTGGGTGACTCAGTCAGTTAAGCATTGGACTCCTGATCTCAGCTCAGGTCTCGATCTCAGGGTCTTGAGTTCTGGCTCCACACTGGGCTCCACACTGGGCACGAAGCCTACATGATAAATAAATAAATGAATAAATAAATAATAAATAAAATAAAAATAGATTTGCCTTCTAGACATATGATGACATATTTAAATGTGAAGATAACCAAAATGTCCTAAAAGCATCTCACATGGAAGAGAAGGAAGATCATTACTAAAGGAATATATCAGGTGGCCTCAGATTTCTCTTCTGCCAGAGAACAACAAAGGAATTACTCCAGAGATGTGGGAGGGGATAAAAGACTCCAGAGTTGAATACCTAAGGAGGTAGTGTTTCAGGAGGGACTTCTTAGATAGGCAATTATAGAATAGGGGTACGTCACACAACCGTTGTGAGAATTATATAAAGTCATGAATGCAAGAACACTTGATTGCTAGCAAGTCCTGCATAAAGGGAGTCTCCTATTGCCTGCATGACAATCACAGATGTTTACTAAGTTTAAATTAGGAAGCAGGCATATGAGGAATCTGGCATGTAATAGGCTCTCCTTAATCTTTGCTGAATCTGAGAGACACAGTGCGGCAACCAGTCATCTCACAGTGGGCATGGGGCGTTTGTGTGCTCTCTCTGAGACCCACTTTCTGACGCTCCACTTTCTCTCCTGTAACCTGGATTAGTGGAGCTTACTTCTAACTCTACTGGTCTATGTCATTAAGAGTTCTATGGAAAGAAGCAGGGCATTATATTAGTAAGGACTATACTTTAATATTTCTTTGCTTCCCATGCTAGGTATACTTAAGTGAGTAGTGGACTTCCAAGAAATAGCATTCTGACTTTATATGCCTGGTCAAAAAGCCAGGCAATGGACTTACTTTAAAATGCTAACAATAACACGAATAGGTCCTGGGTGTATATACAATGCTTTAGGCATGGTATTTAAAGCTGGATAAAGATTTGAAATGCTCTAACCCACAATACCATAATACTCAGGGGGGTTAAGAGGGGGTATGGCTGTGACGGGTTAAAGAGCGGCACAGTTAGGTTTGTCAATGGAATCTCTGCGGGGGCTGTGTAGGAACTTAAAACGCATTAATAATAAAAGCCCTGCCTTAAAAACTGACCTTGTAGTTGAAAGATATGCACTTGTATCATTACCAATTAATGTGTTAGGTAACATAGCTTGTACTTGGAAAGCAACAAGGAGGAGTATCTAAATGATATTCACACATCTTAATTAGTGTCACTAATAGTACTTTCGCCATCTTTTATGAAAGCAATGGCATTACGTTGCAAGCACCTTGTTATAAGCCAAACCAGAAAGTTAGATTTGAAGCCAAGTCCTCAGAAATGGCTTTAAGTTATGGTGCCTACATGACTGGAATGTTTCTCTAGGGTCTCTTCTTAGCTGCAGGACTTTTGGAAGCACTCAGCAACAGAGCCAGACCTGAAGGTAACGGTGAGCCACGGGGAGCATTACAGGAGCTCTGTAAAATCAGGATGCAAAACCAGAAGGAGAAATATTCAAACCAGGTGTCTTCTCACAGGGCCCTCTCCCATGATAGACTGGTGATTTTAATATTGTTGGTAAAGAGATATAAATGCGTCATCCATGAAGTCAGTATCTGTTACTTAACAGCTGAAGGAATTTTTTTTTGAGAACTAGGTTTGAAAAGTTACCAAAAAAGAAGGTCCAGTAAAAAGAAAGCCTTATTGAAAAATGTTGATAAATCAGTTCACTGTGGGACACATCCAAACCGGTAGAAGTTAGGACCCATCCTATAGTGGGTCTATTTCAATTCCTTTGGCTTCTCTGGAAGCTATGATGTACACTTAAATTTTGTTGTTGGGTTTTCTTCTGACAGTAAAAATACATCTTTTAAGTGGTGTTGGAGAAGGAATGGGCAAATCACAAAATAGAATGAAGAAGAACAAAAACTCGATAATTTTTCATTCAGCCTTTTTTTCTATGTATAATACCTTCCTTTCTACAAGATTATTAATACATATATATTCATAAATGCAGTATTTAGCTTAAAAGCAGTTTTCTTTTTGTCAGTCTTTTATGTCCTTAAAATTTTTCAAAAGTATAATCAATATAAAGTAGCCTAACCTTATAGATGGACCATACTTGTTGGACATTTGAGTTAGTTCTAGCTTTTCACTACTGAAAATAATCCTGTGTTAAATATATTTACCTGTAAATTTTATTTAATTTTCAATTATTTTATTAACATAAATTCCTGGAAACACCATTATTGCACCAAAGGGTGCATCCATCCTTAAGATTCTTCACACATACTGCCAAATGGTTCCACAAAGCTTAAACCAACTTGTATTCCTACCCATGGTGCCTAAGAATGCCCCACTTCAAACCTATTTCATTTTTTTAAAGAAGATTTTTATTTTTATTTATGTGACAGAGATAGAGACAGCCAGCGAGAGAGGGAACACAAGCAGGGGGAGTGGGAGAGGAAGAAGCAGGCTCATAGCGGAGGAACCTGATGTGGGGCTCGATCCCATAATGCTGGGATCACGCCCTGAGCCGAAGGCAGACGCTTAACCGCCGTGCCACCCAGGCACCCCTCATTTTTGTTTTTAATATTACTCTTCATTAACACTGATGATGATAGTTTTCAGATTTATTAGTTCTCTGTATTTTCTCTTCTAATAATGATCTGTTTATACCCTTTTGGGCGCTAACATATTCATAGTAATTATCTCTTGGAGTCAATTAAGTGTACGTGCATTAATAGGCATTTAAATTTAGGATTTTATGACAATAAAAAGATCGAGATCCCATCCTATACTATAGAATGAAAACCAAATATTAAATATGATTCTATAAGCAATTAATCACAAATAATATCCCACAATATGGCAGGACCCACAGGAAATCCACCTAGTGGTTTGCTGCTGACCATTTATTTGGGGGTTACATTCACGCAGTTGTAGAAGGTCAGCTTATCGTATCTCTAGAATGGAGTTGTATTAAGAACAATGGAGTGATAACAAACTAAAGACGCTTTACAATACCACCTGTGATGTCACTATTTTTAAAGACAATTTTTGCTAATGTTCATTTCCTCACTCCCTTCCCCATCTAATTGGTTTGTTATCATTCTGCTTTTTTTTTTTCAAGCAGTACAATTATATTTGTTTTTAGGCAACTCTCCTTCTACTCTAATTTAAGCATTCTAGGCACTTAAATTTTTATAGAAATATATTTCAGTGTTAAAAATACAAAACCAGAGTTATAGGGCTTTGGATCCTTTCTGAAACAGT
This sequence comes from Ailuropoda melanoleuca, assembly GCF_002007445.2. NCBI lineage: Eukaryota > Metazoa > Chordata > Mammalia > Carnivora > Ursidae > Ailuropoda > Ailuropoda melanoleuca. The sequence continues at coordinate 98,830,026 of NC_048227.1, read as the reverse complement.
GGAATGGTTTCATTGCTGAAACAAAATACAATATTATAAAGCTACATTAATTATTTCATTTCTATGACTGGTCCTATTAACCTGGTTTGCAATTGAAGCAAAAGTAATTTTAACTAATAACATTTACACATCTTTCTTACTTTTTGCATGTAAATGCAGTTACATTCTAGGACAGTTACTATAGCAATCACGTATTCTATTCTGCCATGTGAACATTTTTAGAATAGATGGCAAGAATTTACTCTTGGAAATACCTCTCTCCAACAAAAATAGAGGCCCAGTGTGGACAGAAACTTCTGAGGGCAGCCTAACTTTGTGTCTGTACTTGCGGAAGTACAGAGTTGAAATATTTTTCTAAAAATGCTTTGAACTTAACTGAAAACGTACTTGGAAGACTTTACTTTCATTTAGCTTTAACTGGTCTGTTATTTTCTTATTTATTTATGTCCTTTAAAAAATGCCTTTGTTGTGATCGCCTTCTCTTCTGAGGCACAAACCCGTCTCCTATTTGAGTTCTCGTTCTAAGGTTTATACAACTTATCAGTAGGCGTTGCTTCTTTCTCTTCAATTATGTACAACTGTCTTTAAAATCTGGCTGAGTACATATTATCTAGGCATTTTATTTTTTGTTTACATTTATACCACTTTCATTCTGTAGCAGGAATGAATCAATTCAGCATAATATCCTAGTTAACCATTGACCAGAAGAAATCAAAACATTTCCATTTTATTCCAGTTCAAATAACCAATTTTCAAAAAAATTCTAATTTGGCTATGTCTCTCGGATCTGTTAAGCAGAGCAGGAAATTTTTGGGAGCAATGCCATCCATATGACCATGAATAGAAAGCAGTCTGCCTGTGTCCCACACAAAAATAATCCAGACAACTTAAATATATATAAACATTTAGAAATATGGATTGAAGAATCAAATGTCTTCTTTTTTTATTAACTTAATGTCTTCTTAAATTGTTTGATTTATGGCTAATCACACTAACACACTGAAAATTCACAGTAGGAGTGTGTGTGTGTGTGTGTGTGTGTGTGTACTGCTTCTTTCCACTTCCATGTCACATTAAAACAATCTCCCTAGTTTTTCATCTGCATGGTCGACATCAGTGATCATTGTCTTCACCTTCAGTAGTGTTGATTTTTGGATGACCTAACAAAGTCTTCTGGGGTCTTGCTGTTCAAAGTGGGGTCCTGTGTTGGCCTGAAGCATCCCAGGCCCTGAATCAGGGTCTCCATTTTGAACAAGATCCCCAGATAAACACGCCCGGTAAAGTTTGAGAGGCGTGGCTGGAGAGCATATCATCTTCATGTCTAAGCACAATTTTTAAAATAGAGCATTTCCTTCGTCTGGGTGTGTGTTGACAGAAGTTTTATCTTCGGCTGCAAATACCTTCACTGGAACATGAGGAAAAATTTTCCACTTTGTGCTCTAAGAACATTTTCACGATCCACACAACAGAACCACTGAGTAGCTTGCTTTTTAATTGACTTATTAAACAGCATCCAGCCCAAGAAGCTAGGAAATTATACCTCCAAGAATAATTGCTAAATCCGTATTACGTTTATCTTTTTTAATGTTTAAACCCATTTAATCAGGTGATCTTCATAAGCACCCAAAACAAGCATTGTTTGAGGAGGTTTGAGGGAGTATGTTTTCTCAAAGGATTACTCAGTTGTTAAAAAATCAAGTCATGGGTGGGGTGGGTTGGGGTGGTAATACCCAGGAGTGTAAAAGACTGTAGAGATCTGAATATGAGGAACAACGTTAATTTGGAAACGGGTAAAAGCCCTGCCTTATGTTTGGAATGTATGGTTGTTGTTGAACACATTTAAATATAAATACTGGCAGAGCTCTTCCTCTCTTGTTCTATTTCGGGGTGTTCAAATGTGGTCTATCCCTGAGGGTCCTGATGGGCATGGGAAAAAAAGAATCTTTCTTTCAACAAAGTAGCCGGAGACCTATCTACTGTATATGCGAATTTGTACCCGTATAACATAGATGTCTAGTCACTTACAACACATGCGCACACACACACGGACACAACCAAACATGTTACGACAGGGGAAATAATGCTTCTGAGAAGTCCAGATGCCTCCAGAACCTGGCTTCACATTAATTTCAGCTTGACAATGAAGGTTTCCCATGAATCTGGTTCCTCCTGAATTTAGATGGCTCCCCCGCTCTGCAATTCTTGGGAACCGATCAAGCTTCACAGTGTGACTCCAGGATGCCTCTTTGTTTCTGTTGTTTTTCTCAATCTTGCTGGCTAAATAATGTAGCAAGCCTAATAAATTCAAATACAACTTCTGATTGGTTTGGCAGCAGTTTAACAATCTAGAATAATTTACTGATCTCAGAGACTTCATGTGAGTCCGTAATGTTTAGACTAGAAATAATAAAACACACTCAATTGATTAAGCTGTTTGTAGATGTCTAAGAATTAGCATATTGTATAATTGCAAATATTTTATAATTACCAAGTGGGGCTGATAAAAGGGTTCAGTGCGATTGACTGCTGGACTGATAACCTTTGATGAGAGGAGAATCTCAATGAAAGGGGAATTCTCCCTGCGGGCTGAGTAAGGAGAGTGCCTGGGGCCCTGTGAGCCCAGCCTCTTCATACTGCTTGTTGCCTTATGCAGCCTGCATTGCCCAAACCCTGGGCCTTGGAACCTCATGGCTAAGTGGCTCTGTCCTAAGAAAATGCTCTATTGAGATCTTCAGCCACCCCAGATTATACCTTTTTCTGTGCATTCCTACTGAGAGATTGAAATCCTTAGAAGTCGATTATAAAAGCGAAGTGTGGAAGACCAGCTAACTGAAGAAAGCTTTCTAATGAGGTCTGATTTGCTTGTTTGTTTTTAAATAATTCCTTATGATTTCCTAGGGTTTTTTTTTTTTTTGAAGATTTCAATTTCATATTGTTGCTGATACTTTTACTTTCCTAGAAGTAACACATGTCCATGATCCTGAGAATCTCTAATTTTACATCAACTCATTAAATGAACAGTGTAATTACTCACTCATCATCCCAAACTTTTCAGAGGCAAAAGTTTGTGTGCCTTCTTTTAGACCTTATAATCTTAAATAATATGTTCTAACCTATATTTCTTGTTTTATAAACTTTAGGGAACAAGTAAATCCCCCTCTTTCAAACTCCCTTCTTACATTTGTAAATTAAAAAAAAAAAATCAGTTGCAGTTCGTCTTTTGTTTACTTGTAAATTTTAATATAATATAATTATTCTCCTGATTCCTCATCTGTAAACTTAATACAGAGTCTCTTGATTCTTGTAGGGATGGGAAAACTTCTCCCTTCTTCCTTCCTACATTGTTTGTCTAGACAATGTACCAGTGACACAAAACAGATTAATAGGAGAAAAACAAATTTAATTACATACAACAGGAGCCCCATAAAAATAGGAGAGCTGAAAAACAGCCACGTCACTGAGGCTTATCCAACATTCTGAGCTAAGGAATGGGGTAAGGGATCTGGGAATACAAAGGGAAGGAAGGCCATTCACAGAAAGACAGGGAGGTGTTTGAAAAACCAAAGGTGCCCTGTTATGCTGGTAAGTGTTTGTTTGTTTGTTTTTTAAGAGTTTATTTATTTATTTGAGCAAGAGAGAAAGAGAGAGAGAGAGAGAGAGCCTGAGCAGGGTGAGGGGCAGAGGAAGAAGCACACTCCCTGCTGAGCAGGGAGCCGGATGTGGGGCTCCATGTGGGGCTTGATCCCAGGACTCCAGGATCATGACTTGAGCTGAAGGCAGATGCCTAACCAACTGAGCCACCCAGGTTCCCTGCTGGTAAGTTTTTTAGGTAAAAAGGTATCTCTGGGCATAGCTCCCTTTCTGCCGCAGGCCCCCTTTTCCATTGTAAACCTAGGCAGTTGAGGGGGAGGTAAAGAGCTTTTCCTGAACCTGCTAGGTTTTGATTGCCTTTAGCTCAAAATAATCCTCATGCCAATGTGGTATATTTGGGGGACACTTGCCCTGAACCTTGTCAGTCTCTACTATGTAAGACAAAGAGGAAAGTAATGCCCATGGTGTCAAATTTTATACATTCACATTTAATCTTTACATGTAAGTAAGTTATTCTGTGCCTCATCTATGGATTAATTCTATAAACTGGAAACTAATATAATTTACAAAGCCTTGATGATATATCATACAAATATAATTTATTGTCTTCTAGGGCACTAACAGGAAACTGCTAAAATCCTAGGCTATTAGTCTTAGCCATGTGAATAAAAATATTCCAAGCAACGAGGTTCATTGGACTATCTTTCCCCATATTTGGTAATTACTTAAAGTAATGACAAATTTTAGTTTTCTACATATTTTGATCATTATCTTCTATCTACAGCTATTTGTGTCCCTTGGGCTTTGAATCATCTCCCATTTCTTCCAAGTTTACCAAAGAATCATATGCCTTTTTGCCAAACCACAAAGATATTTCAGATTGGAGTCTGTTGAAGCATTTATTCCCATTCTTTTTTATACATCAGTTCTTACTTCCTCTTCTCACTTGACCTGATTATCTCTAGGCCTCTACACTGCTGATAGTCTGTGATTTCCTTTCAATGCAATCTTTAGTTTTACTATTAAAAAAAAAAAATCACTGAGATAAACTCATATGCCACAATATTCACCCATTTAAATAAAGTACACAACTCAGTGATTATTAGCATATTCATACTCACGCACCATCACCAAAATCTAATTTTAGGATATTTTTGTCACCCCCTCCCCCAAAAAAAGTTCTGTATCCACTAGTAAGGCCCTTCCATGCCCTGCACTCTCCAGCCCCAGACAATCTCACATCTGTTTCCTGTCTCAGCAGGTTTACCAATTCTGGACATTTCATATAAATGGGATCCTGTATGGTGTGACCTTTTGTGACTGCTTCTTTCGTTTAACATATGTCGTCAAGGTTCATCCATGTCGTAGTCAGTCTTAGGACTTCATTTATTCTTATTGTTGAATAGTACTCCACTGTGTGGATATTCACTTATTGTTCAGACTCATTCATCAGTTGATGGACATTTAAATTTTTTCTACTTCTGGCTTCTCATTATGAATGATGTTTTAAATATTCATATACAAGTTTTTATGTGGATATATCTTTTTTCTGAGGTATATGCCTAGGAGTTGCATTGCTGGGTTAAATGGTGACTCTATGTTTAACCATCTTGAGAAACTGGCAAACTATTTCCTAAAGTGACTGCATCATGTTGTATTACCACCAACAAAGTATGGTTCCAATTTCTCCACATCTTAGCTGACTCTTGTTATTGTCTGTCTTTTTGATTTTAGCCATCCAAGAAGGTATGAAGTGGCATCTCTTGTGGTTTTGATTTGTATTTCCCTGATGACTAATGATGTTGATCATATTTTTATATACTTATTATTTGTATATTTTCTTTGAGAAAATATCAGATGCTTTGTCCATATTTTAATTTTTTTTTATTACTGAGTTGTAAGAATTCTTCATATGTTCTGGATACAAGTCTCTTGTCAGCTGAATTTCAAGCATTTCCTCCCACTCTCTGTGTTGTCCCTTCATTTTTAAAATTTTTTTAATAGTGTCCTTTGTATTACATAAGTTTTAAATTTTGCTGAAGTCCAATTTATCTGTTTTTTTTTCTTTTGTTTCTTGTGTTCTGGCATTATATCTGAGAAGTTAGTGTCTAACCCAAGATCACAAAGATTGATTTGTTTGCTTTCTTCTAAGTGTTTTATAGTTTTAGCTTTTACATTTAGATTTCTAACTGATTTAGAGGTAATTTTTGTGTATGGTGTGCAATAGAGGTCCAACTTCATTGTCTTGCATGTGGATACCCACTTGACCCAGTGTAATTTGTTAGAAAGATTATTTTTCCCTATTGAATTATCTTGGCACACTTGTTGAGAATCAATTGACCATAAATGTAAATGCTTATTTCTGGACTCCCAATCATATTTCATCGATTTGTAACTCTATCCTTATGTCAGTGCTCCAGTGTCTTGATTACTACAGCTTTCTAGTAGGTTTTGGGATTGGAAAATAGGATTTCTCCAACTTTGTTCTTCTTTTCAAGATTGTCTTGGATATTCTGGCTCCCTTGCATTTCCATTTGCATTTCAGGATTAGCTTGTCAATTTCTGCAAAAGAAAAAAAAAAGAGCCAGCTGGTATTTTGATATAAATTGTGTTAAAACTGTAGATTAATTTGATATTAAGTCTTCAAGTCTATAAATATGAGATGTCTTTTATTTAGATATTCAATTATAGTTTTCAAAACTATAAGTATTGCACTTTTTTGTTGTTAAATTTATTCTTAAGTATTTTTTTCCCTTTTGGTTCTATTGTAAATGAAATTGTTTTCTTAATTCCATTTTTGGATAGTTTACTGCCAATGTATAAAAGCACAAATAATTTTTTGTATAATGATCTTGCATCCTGCAACTTTGCTGAACTTATTACTTCTAGTAGGTTTTTAGTGTATTCCTCAGGATATCCTATGTACATGATCAAATATAAATATAGTTTTACATCTTTTCTTTTCAATCTAGATGTCTTTTATTTCTTTTTCTTGCCTAATTGCCTTGGATAGAACTTCTAGTATAATGTTAAGTACAAATGGTGAGGGCAGATATCTTTGTTTTGTCCTTGATCTTATGGGAAAACCATTCAGTCTTTCACTGTTATATATAATATTAACTGTGGGTTTTTTGTAGGTGGCTTTTATCAGCCTGACTAAATTCCCTTCAATTCTTAGTTTCTTTGGTGGCTTTATAAAGTAAAGGTGTCCAATTTTGTCACATAATTTTTCTATGTCTATCAAGATGATCATGAGGTTTCTGTCCTTTAATTTACTAATATAATATATTACATAATTGGTTTTTAGATGGTAATCCAACTTTGCAACTTGTCTGGGATAAATTCCACTTGATCATGTTATATAATCTTTTTCATATGCCGCTGGGCTTGGTTTGGTAATACTTTGATGAAGATATTGCATCTATGCTCCTAAGGGATATTGATCTGTAGTTCTCTTTATTTTTGTAATGTCTTTGCCTGGTTTTAGCATCAAGGTAATTAATATATACCTCATAGAATGAGTTGAGAAGCATTCCCTCCATTTCTATATTTTGGGAGAGCTTGTGAAGAATTGGTGTTCATTCTTCTTTAAATGTTTGATAAACTTCACTGGTGAAGCCATTTGGGAACTAAGCTTTTGTGGGAAGTTTTAAAATTATTAAGTCAATTTCTTTACTTGTTAAATGTTATTATGCATCATTCTGGAAGTACGAACCAAGACTATACAACTCTATCCAAAATCAATTTCTTTCCACTACAAATTTTACAGGAGATATTTCCCTTAGACAGACCCTCAGCTACATCTCTCTCATTGATCTGGAGGCTCAAATTTCTGCTACTCTCACCAAGTACTTCCTAAGCAGTCGGTGAGGCTCCGCCCCATGGGTCTCTACTACATACAGTCATGAGAGAAAAAGAAACATCTTATAATGGGTTCTGATGCCGTATTTATCTGAAGTCGATGCCCTCTATTGCGAGGCAGACAGACTTCAGAATCACACACATCTGGGTCTGCTACTTCTGCCCATAACTCCTCAGCCTTTTGCTTGTTATTTAAAAAGGAGTTGTAAACAAAGTATGACTTTATGATAGAAGAATCAGAGCCTAAAGGTGCACAATGAATACTGTATTCTGATTGGAGCTTTTTGGTGAATGTGGGTAAGAAAAAAACCCTAAGCTTAAATACTCGTTAAAACACAACTAGCTTTACATTCAAAAGATCGGGAATAGTCTTTTGTGAATTCTAGTCCAGATTAAACTATAACTCACTTGATGGAAATTTTCAACAGAAAAACAGATGACGGAGGGGAGATAAATGCTAAGGACATTGGCAGAAGGGGACATCTCCACAGTTTTCAGGGTCTGAATATTTAGGCAGACATTGCATACTAAATCTTCACTTTCAGAAGTATCAGAGCCATGCCAAACATTTTGTAGCAAAATATGCTAGCTGGAGTTGGGGATTACGAGACCTGTATTTATTTCTGGATACATGTTTGATAGGCAGAACAGGCAGAACACATGTGTTCATCCATTCTGAACTCATTAACAAAGCAGAAACATTAGTAAAATATGTCTTTTGCTGGTTTCTGGGATGGAAGAGGGAACAATTAAGCTGTAAGACACTCCAGGGTGGGTATTATGACCTAATAATGACATGCCCTGGTAGTTTTGACTGAGTGCCATTAACTGCAAAGGCATATCATTGCTCGTCCATAATGTGCACCCTGGAGTGTCTTATTGGGAGGATATAAATATTAATTCCTCAGGAAACTCATTCAGCAAAAGAAGACACCATTGCTGTAAGATGGGGGATACGTCAAAATCTCCATGTTGAGTTCAGTTTTCAGAGCCGGCTGGGTCAAACTGTTTCTGCATGTATCCAGCACAAAGCAGTGCAGTAGAACCTGAAAGAAGAGGAGGCCGGGAGTCAGAGCTGTGGATTTGCATTTCACCTCTGCCACGTCCTACTGATCTGTCCTTGTTGCTCCAACATTCATAGTCTCAGTTCCCTCTCTCTCCAAGCAACGCTGATGATGCAATCAGCTTATTTTATAGTGTATTTGAGAAATCAAATGAGATAAAGATACTTGAAAGTCTTTATAATAAACTATGAGCTGTTTAACAAATATATAACAGGCCACAATACATAGCAAACAAGAGAATTTAAAAATATAATATCAGATGGATGAAGGTTTTATTTCTAGGGAAGAATTTGATGTGTATAGAGATTTGGCACGGAGTTCTTTATTCAAGCTGTCCTTTGCAATTGGCACTCATTCCCTGGGGTTGGTGCTAGCCTTCCTATTGACATTAAACCTTCCTCTCAGCGAGATGCAATAAACAGTTCAAGACCACACAGCCATTTCAGGAGTAAGAGGACAGTGCAGAATTGCTGTTTCCTTTGAAACACATCACTTGAGACCCAGGGTGAATATTTTGGTCAACCTAAATCTCCATTTTAACTCTGCAGTTCAGTTTTTGCTTTTCTTATCTATCTGAATTTTTGTTTCACTGCAAAGGCGTTATCTCATTTTGATAGCACTGGGAGTATAATCCTGTCACTTTTAAAGGATTTTAATGAACATTTGTCCAATGTGGGTAGAAGTTCTAGAACAATATCCCTACATTTTGTAAGTCCCCATTTCCTTGCTGTGTGGGCTGGTCACACAGCATGAAAAAAAATGTGATGTTTGTTTTGATCCAAACAGCCTTGGTAATATCACTGATAGTAACCAAATCAGCAGCACTAATATTTATGAAGGACAAATAATAATATCTAATGCTTGTGAACACCTTACATGAGCCCAATAAACATAAGATTCTTATATTTCTGAATCCCTGTTAGGTACATGCACAGAAATCAAATGAAACGGTTGTCCATTGTTTGTTATTAAGGCTCCTCTATGAAATACATAAAAGAGATGCTAATGGGTAAGAATTTTTCTTGGTAGATATGATGGCTTTGCCAACTTAGGGATAATGAAGGAACATTATTTATTTTTTGTTTTCCCACAGGTCAACTGACTTATCCTATCCAATAAGCAAACCATGTAATCTTACTTCTACTGAGCTATTTTGCGAATTCACTAACTAGGGAAACAGTATGAGGCAGTGTAAATAGATCAATGCAAATTTATCTCACCACTAAAAGCAAAACAAACAAAACAAAATTCAAAACAAAAACAAAAACTACTCAAAACCTAGCTCATCGGCATTACCTTTATGAAGTTTCTTTTCTTGCATCCACCTACATCTACTCTGTTCAGAGAGCAAAGGGACAAAAGGAGGACCGGCTGATCCATAAAGCCCCAAAGGGTGAGGAGAAGAGGAGATGTCCAGTGGGGTAGCCGCTGTAGGTTAGGTGGGAAAATGCATCTTGAAGTGAGCTGTAAGATGCCTGGAAGGAACCACCAGATTTACAGAAATAGAAAGGAGGCTGCTTTTATTTGTTGTTTTGGTGTTTCTCTCCCTGTGGGAGAAGCAATATACACGGAGATTCAGTAGTACTCAAGTGCTACTTAAGTACTGAAGTAGACTGGAGTAGAAGGGTTTTGAGGTACAAAGAGAAAGGTAAAAGGATGGTGGAACAAAGTTAATGTATTATTTCAAAGCATTCTTTCATGTGAAAGCATATGAGAGTTGATGGAATTCAGGAGAATATAAATATGAAATAACATGCCTCCTATTTTCTGGAACTTTGCAGTCTATTAGAGATGAGCTAAGCCATAATAAAGATAATATCACCTAAATTAGGTCAGTGCTGTGAAGGTTGAGAAGAATGGGAACTAAATGATATTTGAGGCTCCCTGGAGGACAGGCTAAGGGTGAAATCATGTAAAGGACTGGTTTTACAAAAAGCTTCAAGGAAGAGGCAGCCATATCTCAGGATGGATTTGACCAAAACAAAGCAATCCAGGAGGATCAGAGAGAATGAGACATGACAATGGGCTTACGCTATGGAAGAAGTAGCAGGTGAGGTCCACGCAGAGAAGCTGAACATGCCAGGCAGAAACATCCAAGAAGATCGATCGAAATATCCAAGGTGATGGAGAACTGCATTGGTCAATCCCTGTGACAGCAACTCAGGAGGGTGCTGCTTGCAACTGAAGGCCGGCAGTGGCACCAGGTAATCCTGAGGGAAGGGACACTGACAAGAATCAGAAGATCTTTTCTAGACCGAGGTGGGTTATGATAAAGACTTTGAAGACGAAAACATGAAACAGAAATTCAGATGCAAAGAGTAAGATAGACAATGACAAGCTGGGTTTTTTGATGTAATCGTTATATTGATTTTTCCGTGATGCCCAGGAATGGGGAGCGTAAGGGATTGGCGAGGTGACAGGTAGAATGGGGCTTATGGATGGCTTGAGAGAACCTGCTGCACGCTCTTTCTTGGTAATTGAGTTGTACTTAAGTTTTCATGATTTGTTTTTCAAGGCCATATCAAAATATCCCAATCAAAATGTCCCTCTATCAAAATAATCATATTAAAATATCAGGTGCCTCAGCACGGGACCATAGTAGAAGCTCTGTTGTTACAGCTGGAATAAAGCTTTATGGCTAAAATAGCAGAAATGTTGACTTAATCTGGAATCTTTAAGTGTTGGCTGGATTAATTTAAATCCCTCTGCCTGGGTAAAATGGTCCTCCACACAGGTGCAAAGCTGAGGTTCCCTATCACTCTATACCAAACACTTCAGTTTTAAACCATGGGTGGCCATCATTATAGATAAATGGCCTAACACCCAGGCAGAACTTGGGAAAAGGTGTATCGAGGATAGGCCTTGAAAAATAGCATGACTTTATCTGCAAAAAGAAACTTTAACAAAAAAATTTAAAAATAAACAAAAAATTCAATTTTTATGTTCTCATCTCTATTGAGTATATCTTTTAGGTTTTAAGGTAATATAAAGACGCAGAGAGGAAATAGCAATTTCTTCTATTGCAATTTTTTGTCTTCCAAAGTAATATTAAACTAAAAGAAAAACTATCTATGAAAAAAAGTTAATACCCATAGTCTATAAAAATTTATATGAATTGGTAAAAACATATGAGACCTCAAAAAATAAATAAGTCTTTATTTACAGCACAAATAGATATTGACTGCTCTCTATGCACCAGGACCAGAGCTGAGCTCTAGTAGAGAGTGGAAAATAAGACTGGCATGTCTGTGGCCTTCTGAAATTTACAAACGTAGCCAGCCAATAACATCAGCATTTTACAAAAGAAGAAAATGCTATAATTAAACAAAACATGAAAAAATTATATTTCCTAGTAATGAAAACACAAAAATTAATATAGTAATAAGGTATAGTTATATTTATTGAGCCAGCAAATTTGTAGTAAAAATAGTGTACTTGTATATTATTGGTGGCAGTATAAATTGGTATAACCTTTGTGGAAAACAATTTGTCAATGTACATCAAAAAAACATAAAAATTTTATATCTTTGGCCTAATTCACTCCTGGAAAGTTATCCAAAGGTAATAAACCCCAGGGAGAATGTTATACATGGAGTTATTAATTGCACCATTATTTATAATAGCTAAAAATTGCAACATTATTTATAATAGCTAAAAATTAGGAACAACCAAATGTCTAACTATAGATAGAAGAATGGTTAACTGAATTACAGCACATCTGCTGAATGGAAAATTATGCAACTTTTTAAATGAAAGCTATGAAGATTATGTGGCCAAGTGGAAAAGGATTATAACTAGAATGCAAATCTATATGTAAAGTTGACTCTATTTATGAAAATATGTATGCATATGTAAAAGTAAAAGAGAAAGGACTATATAAAAATTGAAATCATTGTGTTAGGAAAATAAGATTGTGTACTTTTATCTCTTCTCTTGTCTTTCAGTAAAAAACATGGCCAGAGATAAGATAGCCTATGTAGAGGGGCGCCTGGGTGGCACAGCGGTTAAGCNGGCGCCTGGGTGGCACAGCGGTTAAGCATCTGCCTTCGGCTCAGGGCGTGATCCCGGCGTTATGGGATCGAGCCCCACATCAGGCTCCTCCGCTATGAGCCTGCTTCTTCCTCTCCCACTCCCCCTGCTCGTGTTCCCTCTCTCGCTGGCTGTCTCTATCTCTGTCGAATACATAAATAAAATCTTTAAAAAAAAACCAATAGCCTATGTAAAAGAGTATGCCAAATCAGCTAAAATCGTGGGCCCAGTATGTGATATGGAAACAATTCTAGTTTGGCTCAATCATAAGGCACGAACAGACAACAGAACAAGATCATTTGCAATGCTATGTTGAGTTCAAATCATAGAGAGCCTTTTAACTTTGGCTAAGGAATTTTGACATCATTACGTAGAAATAAGTAATCAAAAGTATGATTTGGGAAAGGCAAATAACAGGATGAGAACCATGGAGCAGAAAGGTTCATTTGGCCAGCAATGCAGAACGGATTGAAGAAGAAAGGGACTGGAGGCCAGGAACCCAGAGAAAAGTCCATTGCAGTTACTTAGATGCCCGTGGTCGGGAAGCGATGACGGGAGATGAGTGACAGCGGTAAGTGAGAAATGAAATATAAAGGAATCGACAAGCTAGGTCGTGACCAGACATGGGCTTTGGAAACTGGGTGACAAGGACAATGGCAGTGGCAAGAACAGATACAGAAAGTGGGAGCAAATACAGATTCACCAGGTTCTAACACGTGGAGTTAGAATATGTAATTAAAGTATGTTCTCAAATATGTTTTAGCCAGTGAACTGTGACATTTAAATTTGAGCCAAAATGCCCTGGTTGAAAGGGGAAGTTAGAGCCCCAACAGCTGGTAGACATCCTTGAATCATGTCAGAACCCTTCAAATTATGATGTATCTCTCTTTCAGAAATGCACAATTTTGACACCTGTGTTTTACGTGACTTAGGCTCAGTCCCGAACCTCAGTCCTGAACAGGACATCTTAGTTCTCATGGTTTTCAGCTGCTCTCTCCCCTTTTCTTTCTTGTACTTGATCTTTCTTTCTTGGAAGCACTGCTAGCTCTTGAATGTTTTGACCCACACCTTAGTTTTATCTGAGCAGAACACTGCCCTTGTGAGGTCCAATCCCAGAAGGCTGAAAGTGGCTCTCCCAGACCTACTGAATCAGAATCATTGCAGAAGAGGCTTGGCCTATGATATGTGAGAAACATCTGGCCCAGTCCCTCTTTCTCATTTCACACAGAAGGAAATCAGAGGCCAAGAGGCCACTGGCCAAACTCAGGATTCCTGACTCCTCATTCAGTGCTCTAACTGTACGTAACATTACCCAACAACACAAAAAGCTCTGTCACTGGAAATCAAAATGAACAAAGCACATTTGGGAAGTATTTCCTTTTCTTTTTCCTTTAATAATAACCAACACTATTGCATGGTTTCTCATAAAATGTTAATTACTCTCCCCTCCCAACAACATCCTGATTTTTAGTTTAAACTATTAGCTTGAAGCATTAGGCATTTCAACAATGAAAGCTATTCTCTTTTCAATATACCTTCAATTTTTTATTTCTTATAAATATTCAATTGAATATTTCCATTTGTGGTGTAAGTTTGTTAATTTACTGGATGTTGATTCTATTCCCCGGAAATGTCACTTGGGTGGCCCTGCTGGGCTAAAATGAAAAGTCTAAGTACTGATTTTGAACCCATAGTTCTGCGTAGGATTCAACAGCTGTTTGTTTTCCCTAGGGCATTTGAGAATAACTGTAGTTGCAAGAGTAATCAGAAAAGACTCCTCTTTGAAAATAGAAGCTTTCCTTAAGGTAGGATTCGTATTTTTAAAACATAAAGAACTTCACTCTGATGAGATGATTACGTATAATTCACATTTTATTGGTAATCCAGCATGGAACAGTCTTTCATCAAATAAACTATAACATGTTGATAGGTTAAAAACCTAACTTAGGCATCGTATTTCCCTAGCTGATTACATAAGGAGCATTTGTGGGACAGTTTGTTAAAGATCTGCTTGCACTCACTCACCTCATCTCTGTGAAGCCTCAAAAAGGAATTAGAACAACATGAGTGGTATTATTAACGATGAAGAAAATCATCTCATCTTCAAAGGCAAACGGCCAATCAGTGGGTAGTTGTTTTGAGTACAGGAAAGACATCACACACACTTCAGGAAAGGTAGAAGAGCCCCAGGAAGTTTAAGAAACGAGATTTCAGGAGGTCTGCAACGAGTACGGGAAGAACAGGCTTTATCTCCTCTAGCAGATAAACTAACCACACAATGAGAGTTCTCTTAAACGCCACTCAGTGAAGAGCGCAAGGCCTCATTGCTGAATCATTGGATTGCCTCGTAATTCATTTAAGAAATCAATACAGCATTTGGGGATACAGGTATCACCCTGAAGCCCAGGAAATATCCGTACAAGATGAATTCATGTGCTTAGACCCAGCACTTCTGAGATGCCGGGGGCCCTCAGCCCCCTTGGTGTCCTGTCAAGACTCCACGGGCAGCAGGATAGTGCAGGTGCAGCCGCTGCGGATTCCCGGTGAGGTGGAAAGCGAGTTGACCCTGAGAGCGAATGGGATGGGTGACCAGCTGTCCGCCAGGGTGGCAACAACCACGTGGTTTCTCTCATTTACACCGGGACTTCAGAATCCCCGGGAAGATCTGCACAAGACCCCAGTCGGCTGCCAGGAGCACAAGAGGATCTGGAGCTAGTGACGGGGCTGAGGTTTGCGGTCATGCATACGCTGGCACTGCCAGGAAGTTCTGTGGGAGAGAACAATGCCATAAATTTCCACTTTGAAAAACCTCTGTAGGAGGTTCTAATGTGACAACTCCCACCCCCTCGTCCCCCACCATGCATTTGTTTACCCCCCCCAAAAAAGTGAAAATTGTCTTCTTTGTCTTTCTTGATTGGTGAATACATAATCTTTTATTTTCCTTGTTGCAGAGAACATTAATATATTAAAAGAGGAAAATCTCTTTTCATAACTTACTGAGAAAAGTTATCTGTTTTTTCATGAATCAGCCCATTGATACTAATTAATGGTTTGTCGTGGTTCTGAACGCTCACTGTCCCTAGAATCACTCAGGTCAGAAACTTCTGGGGTGAACCTCAGGTGTAGGATGGTTTTCAGAAGCACTCGAGGCTAGTTCTCACCCTCCACCATATAGAGCTGGTTTTCTGCACTTTTATTTAATATGGGGTGATTTCTTTTTATGATAGTAGAGCATTTAGCATTCAGATTTTCACTTCAATGTATTAAATTCAGGAAACTGGAAAGTGGAGGGTGGGAGGCAAAGTGAGTATAGACCCATTCTGCTTAGATGATTCATTGCTGCTATTCGCTCCCTGTGTAATCTGTGGTCACAATCGGACATTGTTGCCTTTGTGGTGTATCTTGCGTCCTGTTCTTGCTACATGTTCCAGTATTTTTTTTTCTCAACAATTCTCTTTTTATTAGGGAAATCAGACTGCTAGAAAACGAACACAAACTGGATGAAATCAAAGACGTTCATCCAACAGAGGAGAATGAACGACTTGGCTAACAACTGAATTCAAATACTAAGGAGAGTGCGCCCTTGTTCCCACTGCTGGGCATGTCCCTGTGACAGAAACAGATGCATGAGGTTTTTTGGAGCCAATTATAAGTTTAAACCATTGTTAGTAATTATTGATCATTTATCACTCAGTAATCTATGATTCAGTGTTTTCCTGAAAGACGCTCTTACCAGATGATAATTTTGTCAGTTTCAGCTCTAGGTGCTAAGTGCAAGGGCACTTAGCCACAGTGAGGAGCCAGCATGAGCCAAATACAAATATAAAATAAAACTTCAATGCGAGCTCATGACAGAGGGACCAGATGCACGCTGAAGTTCAGGGAAACCTTCCCTGTGAAAGTGATCAGCATGGAGCCGGGCTGTCACAGCAAAATTCGCTGTACAGGATAACCGTAATAGTGATCATGAGTACCTCCATCGTGAGACCCCTGTGAGTAGCGGATGGGTGCTAAAGCTAGCTGGACAGCAACAAATGTTTCACCTCCCCAATGCATTTCCCTAAAACTCATCTATACAAGTAGCCATTGTTTGCCATATTTACCAGATGGGGACACTGAAGCTCAGAGTGCAACGTGAGCTCAGAGCTGCCTCCCTGCTAAACTGCTGAAAACAGGATTTAAGCCCAGCTCTGTTTGAGTTGGAAGCCCATGCTCTTAATCACTGCTCTCTGCACTCAGCGCATTTATCTTGCACACCCTGAGATTTTATTGCAGATTTCTTTAGGGGATAAACATGTGACAAATTACAATATTTGAAATCTGCTATAACATTCATTACACTGTTTTAACTGAAGCTTTCAGGAGGCGATTTTTATCTTGTTTCGGAACAGACTCCCAGACACCAAGTTAAAAATGGTCGTCTTCCTTATGAAGGACACTCAATCAAGTGCTAGGCTTTCAAGGTTTCTTGCAGCCCGATCTGCAAGATAAAGTTCTAATGAATTCTCTTAAGAGAGTGTTGGAAATTTGTCCTTTTGAGCTCTGCATGTGTCAAAGAAGTCAGCATACTTAATTGGAATTAGAAGGGTGGATGTACTACAAAGTAAATGGCATTTACGATTGCCGGGTTATGTATCTGCCATTTCATCGAGGTGGAATTCGGAGCCTATCATGGCAGATCATCTTTCTTTTTGGTCTTTCTCGTTCTCGCGGCTTCTTTTCTTTGAGATGGCCTTTAAAAGCACTTGACATTTTGTTTCCTTCTGTATGGAACGCTAGTTTCTATTTCACTTAGTATCTGTCTGCAGGACAGTATCTCTGTATGTCTTTGTCCGTCTCTCTTCAGGTCTCTTTCTGAATCCTAAGCCTTTCATATCGTAGTTTTTGTTTCGGTGTGTTTTGTTTTCATTTCATGCTACTTTTCTTATCTTCACATACCTTGGAATTTCTTTCCTATTATTCTTTGGACTTTTGGGCTGTTTCATGTTTTACACCCTTTGTTGTTGTTCTTGCTCTTTCCTCTTGCATAAAATCATACTATTTCCCCCAATGGCTTGTAGTTCCCTTTCTAGGGTAGCTTGTATGTGCAGAACAGTCTAGATTTATTTGGAGGCTCCTAGATGAAAAGCCCCACGAGGGCGGGGACTGTGTCATTGCCTGGCATTGAGTACCAAGTGTTCTGTACGTTGCCTGACCACAACTCATATCTCAGAAATAGTGATTGGATGATTAAGACCCATGAAGTAATACACCAGATGTGAATACAAAACAATATTGTTTTCATGGTAACTTGAAACAGAAAACTGCTTTAAGAAATTACAAAAGATGGACTCTAAAATTGTTTTGGAACCATTGGAGCATCACTGGAAGGAGTGTTTAGTCTTTGGCCAAAACACTTTAAAAAGGATGTCTTTGCTTTAGCTATGTACGTTTCGGCTAAGTATTGTTTGAGTAGCAAACTGTCAGAAGCAACCTGTTTCAAAACATTTATCTAATTTATGTAATTTGGATATGTAAAATATTTTCTTTAAAGGGTTATTTTTAAGTCTGAATTGATTCAAGTAGACAGCAAAGTACGGAAAATAAAATATGATGTCCAGCATCAACCGAATCAGATGTAACAGATATTACCATATTTCCTTCAAACTGGTATTTCTTAAAGAAATAAAGTGTTTTATAGACCCAAAGCTCCATCCAATTCTTTTACTCCATTCTCAGAGGGAACTAGTATTCTGAAACTGGAAAGTACATTTCCTTCATACTTTGTACTTTACTTTTTGTACACCATGTATAGGAGAGAGCACTCTTCCATTTGAAAATTTTACAAGAGTGTCATACTCTGCATTATCTTTACAACTTACGTTTATACTCAATATTCTGGGTATTTAGCCATCTTGACATATGTAGATATAGTTAATTTTAATTGTGTATAGTATTTCATCTCATGAGTAAACCAAAGCCTATTTATCCACTTAATTTTCACTGGAACAATGTTGTAATGAAAATCGTGTATTGGTTCATTCATTCATTCATTCATGTTTTTTTTCTTTCATTCTTGTTTACATCTAAGTCTTCTAGGGTAGAATTGTCTAGCCCTAAAATGTGCATCCATTTAACTTTACTGTGTTCCTCTTGTTTTATTCATATTCTTAAACTATTTCTTTCCTAAGTTGTCTTCTATTTCATTTACTCTAGAAGCTTCACTGAAATTTTTAACCTGTCAACTTGAATTAACAAAATTTAATTTAAACACTCCATCTACCATCCTTCTGAACAATAAAAAGACTTCAGAACTTTTTAATTCCAAATATTCTCCGTTTTAAAATGCTATCATCTGGTATTTTATTTCCATCCTGCTTTTCAACTCCTGAAGATAATCATTATCATCATTATTATGTTCATCACTCAAAATGTGTATATTTACCCACATACCTACCAATTTTCTAAGTTCAGTATTTTTTCTGGAATAGGACTGTTTTATTCCTCATTTCTTTACTCTTGGTGAAGAATTTTAGGCAGTAAAATCTGTCACTTTTTAAAAATTCTAAACTTACATTTGAATAATGGTTTTGCTAAGTATAGAATCCAGTTTCTTTCAAAGCTTTGATGCTATCATTTTATTAAATTTTTTCTATGATGTTTTTGTTGATAAGTCTACTGATATTCTAATTTCTTCTCCACTGGAGATGAATTGCCTTATCTCTGGTTATTTTTTAATATTTTCTCTTTCACTGTTTTGAGATTCATCTTTATTTACCCTGCTGAGGACCTTGTTTTCATTTTTTTAATCTGATGATTCATATCTTTCATTAATTCTGGAACATTTTTCACCACTGTATCTTTGAATATTGTTCCTCCCAAATTTTTCTTACTGTCTCCTTATAAAGTCTTGTTAGGTTGTGAACTTTTAATTACATCTTCCACATCTTAACCCCTCTTCAGTATTTTCTATATTTTCACTTGTATCCTATATTCTGGATAATTATCTCAGATTTATCTTTTAGTTCACCAGTTCTTTCTTCAGCTGTATCTAATTTGTTATTTGATTTATCTGTTGAAGTGGCAATTCTCTACACTTTGCTTGTGGGAGTTTAGTTGATATGATTTCTCTGCCAGGCACTATGGCAGCGTATATTGAAAATCTTAAATTTTTTCATCTCTTTAAATTATGGAAATAATCTTTCAGAAATTATTCTATGGAACTTTTTGGATAATTTACTCATTATTATATTATGACAGCAGTATTTCTGTTCATTAAAGGGAAATGTCTATCAGTAAATGAATGGTTAATAAGCTATTCACTATCCATGAAATGAAATACCATTCAGACAATAATGTTACCAAACAAAACATTATGGAAAATACTTAATATATCTTAAATAGGGTAAAGCATGTTATAAAAGCATATACATAACATGAGAAAATTTTTGAGAAAGGAAAACAGTATATTAGCAAATAAGAAATGCTAACACTGGTCAATTCTGGTTGATGGGATTAAGAATGATTTTATATTGTCTTTTTTTTTCCACATAATTCCTCCAAATTTTCTATGATACCTAAAAGACTTTTGTAATAGTGAAAGAAAACGAGTTGTTTGTATATTGTTCATCTATTGATAGAACATAAAATACTTTTCAGTAGAGAAAATTAAACCCATTGAAAATTTAAGATGCTTGTGTAACAATTAAGACATTATGTGGTACAGTTTCAGTGCAGGAAGATGTATTTAACATTAAATAATAAAAATAAGACTTATTGTAAAGGAAAACCTAGTATCAAAACCTAGTCCAAAGTGTTGTGACTCCAAGAACAACAGTTCTTGAAACAAGGAACGATAGAATTATGTTTCTGGACATAGAGAGCTAAGAACCAAGCCCAAACTACACCTATCCCTTAAGGGGCTATTCTCCTATGGAAATCTGCTTCGAAGAGACAGGTGGTGTCCCTCTCTGTTATCATCCTTTGATAGCTGAAATAAGAAAAACAAACCACTCTTTAATTCAGCAAAAAAAAAAAAAAAAAAAAAAAAATTGCCTTGAATACCAGCTGTACGACACAGGCTGTTAGGTCCTAGTGATATAGCTATAAGCAAGCATTTTAACATTTTACTAATAAAGGTGTAATCTGGTCATGAAATGTTTGATTTTTCTCTTTTGTCTAATCTCCTTCCTTCGATTCTGTCAAATTGCTTTCAAAACTGACTTCTTAGGGAAGATTCGCCCTATCACCAGTCACCCCAGATTAGGTTCCATTTCTAATGCCAAGTATAATCAGCTGGTATTGGCTGTCTGAAACTCCATGTGAACAATGGTATCTTGGCCCAATGGGACATGATGCCATACTTGATTAGTGATGCCTGGCAAAGCCTCTGGAGGGAGAAGCATCAGGAAGCGTACTATCTATGCTACATGCCATCCCACTGCCTCCAGTCAACTGTGGCTCCAGATTACTTTTATTAATACATTACACTTTTAAAAGCATGACCTAAAAAATATTTCCAATTCACAGAGTACCCATATTAAAGATAATACAGATATAATACAAGTTGACTAAGGAGTACTAGGTCTGTACTGTATTTTCTGATGGAATTTCAGGACCACAACCTCTTAAGATCTATAGCGCTTAGTATTATGCCTTTTTCTCAAGGAGAATGAAAAGGAATAATGGATACAAATCTATGTAACATATAAATGTTCTTCCAATCTGTCAGGTTGTTTTGTTTGGTCTTGGCAGTAGAGGCTTTGACACAGGGGTCTTGGTTGTGACTCCAGATTATTTTTCCATTTGTTTCAAGCCTTCTGGGCTTGACCTGATTTTCAAGCAGGATGGCTGTCACTATTAGAGGCTTCCCAGCCTCCTTCCTTTCCTGTGAGTAGGCTGTAGTGATTGAAGTTGCCTCCAGGCTGAAACTCTTAGATGAAATAGATGTTCTGTGTGTGGCACATGCATGCGTGTGCCCATGTGTGTAAGTGGGAAGTATCCTGAAATTTCTCTAAGGAAGTTTCATTAAAATTAAACTATTATTTTGCTATTGTACTGTACTTACATCAGATGTAACCACTGGGAGAAAGTAGGAAGCTGGACCTCCTTCTACTATCTTTGCAACTTCACGCCAATCTATAATTATTGCAAAATAAAAAGTTAAAAAATAAATGCATAAATAAAACTTTTTAACGTGCACATATTCAACTTCTTTCATTCCTTTAAAGCTTTCATTTACTCCATGACTAAATAATAGGCCATTACAAGCATCAATGGAAGAAAAGTAAGTGCTTTCAAAAGAGGAAAATTGTTTTGCAATAACCTTCTGCTGTAAGGCCCTCCTGACGCAGCAGAGGAAATCCGTTCCAACATTCTAATTCTATGCTGCAAAAATAAAATACTTCAAAGAGAAGGGTTAGACATTTCAACTGTTTTTTCCATTTTTAATTGACTAATGTAAAAATGGTTTGTTCATTCCTTTTTTCTGAAAAAAAATAGTTCTTCATCTAAATGGGAAATTTTAATGATACATCATTTTTCTTCTACAGAATTTGAAGAACTTATGAAATCTTCACTAGCTAGGTTACTTTGAAAATTGTTTTTCTCTTCTCTTCAACATGTCTCATGAAACTCCCTTGAGAGTTAGAAAAGTGTTAGTTCACTTATTCAGAAAGGTATGTCTATTTTTAAATTTCCATAGACCTCAGGCCTTTCAGTTTACGATTGACCAAAAGTCATAGTCTTCAATTTCTCTTTTTTGAGAGTGCAAATGTTAGACGTTCTCATGGAAAACATTTATTTCTTCCCTCCTTCTTCCTCTATTACATCATATGCTATTTGGAAAACACTACACAGGGGCACCTGGGTGGCTCAGTTGTTAGGCATCTGCCTTCTGCCCAGGGCCTTATCCCAGGGTCCTGGTATCGAGCCCCGCATCGGGCTCCCTGCTCCACTGGGAAGCCTGCTGCTTCCTCTCCCACTCCCCCTGCTTCTGTTCCCTCTCTCGCTGGCTGTGTCTCTCTCTGTCAAATAAATAAATAAATAAATCTTAAAAAAAAAAAAAAGAAAACACTGCAGCTTGTTAAATTGCTTTATTTTATATATATGTAAATACATATGATTATGTATAATATAATAAAATACATAAATATATACAACATATTCAACCTTCAAATGATCTTCAACTCTTACTAAAAATAATGTTTATTGAAAACGTACTACATGGAAAACGCTGTGTTAAGCATTTGATAGGCTTATCTCATTGAATCCTCACAGCCACTCTGTGAGAACCATACTGGCTTATCCCTATTGCACATTTGTTGTTCTGAGGCACTGACAGATCAAGTATCTCCCTAAGGCCACATAACTGGTCTGCAGTGGAGTCTTTCCCATGTAACCATTGTACTCTGCTTTCTACCCTTAGCTAATTGCTTTAAAAGTTATTACAAGTTTTGAAAACTTACTGTACTATTTCCCTGGTTTCCTAATGAGTCTCCTTGGCTTCATGGGGGCCGACAGAGGGAGCTAAAAGGACACAGTGGGGTTAGTCTGAAATTCTCCCACACCTCATCTACGGGACTTCAAACCCTGTGTGTGCATCACCCGTGTTAAACAGCAACAGACCTGCTCTGGTTTAGTGTGAAGATTGTAGCTGAATTCTAAGCTGACCAATAAAAGCTTACCAAAGCGTACATTTGTACATTTGGCATTCTCATTATTGTATTAAGATGTCTTTGAAAAACCAGATTCACTAGAACTTTATATATACCACTTCCTGCTGACGTATTTGCAGAATAAGTTTTTCTCAAGCTTATGTATTAGTTCTCAAAATTAAAAATGAATATGGATGATAATGTTAGAAAGCCCTGTAGTCAGAACAAAGGAGGGAGGGGTGGGACCATAAAACCTTAAGATATTTGGGCACAGCCTCTTGTTGGAAGGCTGCCCCTCTCGCCCTCTAACCCTTAAAGTACATCCCAGGATCCTCTTACTTTTCTCTCTGACCTTCACCATGGTTTAGCAATTCCACTCAAAACCACTATGTCTCAGCCTTGCTTCCTGCCTTTGCCTCTGCTTCAGGCTAGGACCTCACCCCTGATCTTCTGATCAGTCTAGGTAACCCATAAGCCCCAACCACGGTTCCTTTAACTTTT
This sequence comes from Ailuropoda melanoleuca, assembly GCF_002007445.2. Lineage (NCBI taxonomy): Eukaryota > Metazoa > Chordata > Mammalia > Carnivora > Ursidae > Ailuropoda > Ailuropoda melanoleuca. The sequence continues at coordinate 98,806,346 of NC_048227.1, read as the reverse complement.
AGTCTCCTTGATTTTCAGGTGCATGTGGTGCTCCTTCTAACCAGGGAGACCTCCCTAGGGAGGCTGGATTCCCTCCTCCATGCCTGAAAGAATGCTGAATGAGAGGTATAAATTAGTTTAAGAAAATGTCCTTACATTTCCAGATGCTGATTCCAATCTGTCCTTGTTCTGATTCTTAAAACTTTTGCTTGAGAATCCTGAGGACTCACTTTTCTATGACACTTCTAGTACTCTCTGTAGCTATTACTCAAGAAGTACTTGAATACTAGAAATACTTGAGTCTACGTAAAAATGTATTGGCTAATGTCTATTTGGAGCACCATGCAAAATCATGGAAAAGAAGCACACCTAAATAAATAACAATGTGAGAGGGGAAGGAGGTACCAAACCAGAGAGAAGAAACCTCTGACCATGCTCTTTAGATCTTCCTAACATCAAGATGTTCTCACTCCTGCGGGTTAGGACCCTAATGCTAACTACATGGGGTCCTATTCTACTACATTAAGAAAAAGTTATTTTTATGCAGAGTTGGTCCTTTCCATCAGAGTGAAGCAATGGTAGGTGCAAAGTCAGAGCCCCTTACCAAGGTTGTAACCACAAGACCCACAAAAATTCTTCAATCCACCCTAGTCTTCTTTATTTCAAACCTATAGGAGTATACCTCGGTTCACATTTATTAAAGCAGTACTTCTTGTCTACCAGGAAGAAGAGACTTGAAAATGGGCAAATTAGGACAGGTTACTTAGTGAAAAAGCCTCTAATTGTAAATGGGAAGAAAAGCCCAAACCAGATTCCCTCAGTTGTGCATTTGTCTCTGCTTTATGTTGACCCTATAATCTCATTGAGAATTTGTTGTACCTTACAATGACATTCTCAAACTTAGAAACAAATAGAGTTCTGAGAGTTTCTTCAAAAAATTTTTATTGAAATAATTTTACAATGATGTTAATTTTCAACATTAATGTATAAAGTTTGATTATTTCATAACATAATAGGACTGTCAAACGCAACCCATGTAAACATTTTTTAATGGGGTGTCCCAGCTTAGACTGATGCTTATAGTTTTTGTTCATTTATCTACCCACCCATTCATTCATTCAAGGTTTATTGGGCAAAATGGACATAGTCCTTGTTCAAGGGGCTTGTGGATTAAACAAAGAAAAAAGGCATGCCATTAAAAACAATGGTGTGGATAAGGAAACCGTAGCACAGAGAGGTTAACTAAGTTACCCAAGGACACAAAGCTAGTAGGGTAGTATAGGGATTCAAACCCAAACAAGTAAGGCCCAGAGTCTATATTCTTAACCATTATAAATCTGTGCTGCCTCTATTTGATGTAACTCAATGAGCCATTAAGTTTTCATCTCTTGTTAATTTGCTTCCACACCACCTAAAACATTTTGGGATCTTCTTATTACACCATATACACAGAGTTCATCCACCAATACAAAGCCAGTAACCAAAACTGACACATTAATTATCTCCCTACAGATGGCATGATTTTTTAACAGTTGATACAGTCAAGAGAATTTGGGTCTCTAATTGAGTAGAGAATCTAACAAAGTTGGAGGACCACATAAGAAATAGTGGATGATTCAGAAAAAGAAGACTTGGTGAATTTCGTGTTGAAGCTTGGAAATGTAAGTAAAATATCTCTGCTGAGAAAGCGAAGTAGAACAGGACATTCCTGCAGAAGGCGCAGCTTGATTAAATGTAAGACACTATAGGCCCCTATGTCTGGCCTCGTGAACACAGGAATAAACTATATAGAAGATCAAACAGGACCAAACATGTGTCAGAGCACAGTGAAGAGAACACTGATGGAGAATATCATGCCAACATTATTGGTTAGTATGTTATAAGAACCAGGATCTACACCTTGCTGAAGTCAAGATAGATTATGTCCATCATTTCTCCTCCATCCAGTAGCCCTGCCATTCTGTCACAGAAGATTATATCAGTCTAGAACTGTTCATAAAAATGCCAGTGGCCTATTCTTCTGTAGATGTTTTCAAATTGATTTTTTGGATGATTCATTATACAGTCTAGAAATTATTAGCCAATAATTCTCTTGGTTCTCTTTCTTTTATTTAAAAGAAAAAGAAATATAGATTACAGTGTCTCCTTCTTGGCATAAGACATATCACTAGCAATTCTTTAAAATGGCAGCCATTAGGTTTAGGATGACTTTCACTAATCCTTAGAGTTCCTCGGTGGCAAGTCATCAGGAACAGGAGATAGGATTGACCATGTCTACCTCAATAATCTACCATCTGTTCTTATCTAGACCAACCTGGTTGCCTGCCCCCTCAATCTATAAACTATCATTTTTGTTCAATAATTTCTTGTTCAGAACTATCAAAGCTCTCTCTATTAAGGTCATCATTAAGATTAATGATACCTATCATGTGTCAGCTGTCATTTTTGGAGGAAATTCCATGATTCCAAATAGTTAACATGAAATCTTGCAGTCGGTTATACTCCAGAGAACAAATAGGGGAGGAGGTTTATGCAAAACCTTAAGCCAAAGAAATAATCCCAGATAACATTTTTCAAATTTAATATGGGCGGTCTTTATTTTAAACACTTATATATGTCAACTCATTTAATCATCTTGACAACCCATGTTGTAGGTGCATTAATGGCCCATATATTACTGATGAGAGAGAACTGATGCTCAGAAAACTTAAGCAACTTGCCCAAATTAGTCACAAAGGTAGTTCATAGTTGGCTTCCCAAAATTCCTTTGCTCAAAAACACTAATATATTCCCTTATCTTAAGGAAGTCTCTAGAAAACATTTTGTGTTTGCTGTTTTTCACCTCCTAATCTTTTAAAAGTTTTCTCTCATTAACTTTTTCCATGTCTGATTTTTATTTCATTTAGAACATTGTTACTACAATTTCTCAAAATATGGTTGAACTATTTTCAAAATATATTTTCACTCTTTATTCTCTCATTTTTATCCTACTTATGCCAAATGCACCCACACGCATGTTTCTTGGTTACAACCCCTGGCTGGGAGCATAGTTGCTCTAAACCTATGGCAAAAAAGTATAGATCTGCTCAGTAGCTGCAAATAAGGTTTTTTTTTTAATGTGATAAAGTACACCATCATCTTTCCTGTCCACTGATGTGCTGATAAAACAGAGATAGCTATTATAATTATCCATAAACAGTTACTACAACATAAAAAGACAAATCAGATTCATAGATTTAAAATGCCTTGCCTATTTGTCATAGTTGTATTTTCCTCTTGACAAATGGTATATGGCATTTATACGAGAATAATCAGGTAAAAAGCTCATTTAGTTTTATTCAATCCACATTTACTTTTATGCTCTTGATGAAGGGTAGCATAATCCTAATTTGCATTTATACTCTCTGGCTTCAGCAGGTGTAAGATTAAGAGTTAGTTGGAAGATTTCTATGGAGAAGATCTTACATTCTTTTAGTTATTGAGAAATATAGCTTATATAGAAAAAAAAGTAGGGTAAATGCATAATTCTTTCCTTCTAAGTGCTAGTGTCCATAGTAAAGAGTTGGTGCTCCATTTATGGCTTATTGGTTATATACCAATAAACATACAACAATCAAGCTGTGTGTATGTTTTTTGGCTCTCTTTTTCATATGAACTCATAGGTTTTTGTGTAGTTACTGTGTTTCAAGCAATTGTATTCATTATTCTTATTAATGCTCAAACTGCCCCATCATGGCTAACTATAGGCCTCAAATTTCTTTTTCCCATGACCATTACTCCTGAAAAGCCTCTTTGTTTTTGGGATGCATAAAACGTTCCAGGCTCATCTTGTATTTTACCTGCCCAAACCTGATGGGACCAGCCGTTCTTCCAAGAAGCCCTGGTTCTTTTAGTAGGAAGAAGTATTTAGAGTCCAAAATCCAAGTTGTTAGTATGTTAATTACTACCGTGCTGTCATTTTTTTCTAGGCCTCTCAACAGACAGCATTGGTAAAGTAAATCATGAGTTTATATTGATATTTCCATCTCTAAGTAAATATTACAAACATTTACCTTTTTCATAATTAGATCTTTTTTCCTATTCTAAAGATTTTGATTCCTAACCCCATTAACTTCTTTTTTACGTTATCCTCTAATATATGAATGCATGTAGATTAAAATAATATTACCACCATTATTTTAACAATTGCACTTCTACATAGAATCTAAATCTTTTTTTGTATCTACGTGAATCCTTAAAATACATACGAATAGAGATTTACAAAGTTGTATGCTCTAAAATGACTTGGTATAGTTTTCTGTGACATTAACTTGATATACATTATGCCCATTTATTTCAGTTTTTTACAAGTTTTCAGAGATTGCCTTTTTGGGGGGCTTTAATTTTTTAATAAGCTGAACTGCATAGTAGAGGGCTTCTGGCCAAATTAGAGGAAAAAGGACTGAATTTACCTTCCCCTTAAACAACTAAAAAACTGGACAAAATATATAAAGCAATGCTTTCAAGACACTGGATATCAGTCTTAGACAGACATGATTGCCCAAGCCTACTGCCTCAGGAGGGAGGAAATAGGCAGAAACAGACTTCTTGAGTCTATGAAAGAGAGCTGTGAACCCAGGAAAACCTAGGTAGCTTGAAAGTTTAGTGTAGAGTATGTAAGAAGAGAAATCTTTGCAAAGAGAGAACCCTGGATATCTACAGGGGCTCCTCCTCCAGGTATTCAATAGAGTACTGATCAGCACGTGAATGTGGGAAAAACCGTGTAAGTCTGGGAAAGAACCATCTAAAGGATTAGAGTCAACAGTGTTTAATGTACACCAAACCTGTTCCCACCACCTAGTTTGCAGAACATCATAATTCACAGGACATTACAGTGTCCTGAAGGATCTTGCCTCAGTATTTGGGAATAATTAGCTTTAAAATAAACACTAATCTAGCTCTGCCTAATAATCTTAAAAAGCAAGACCCAAAGGATCAAACTGTTTCCAAGTAACTGCACCCCAGAGTGAAGCTTGAGAATATTGGTAAGAATGCAAAGATATCAAGCACCCAAAAAGCTAAAAGTCACAATTTCTGGCACCTAATCAAGTAACCAGTCATGCAAAGGAGTAGAAAAATATAATCTGTCACAGATAGTGCAATTGAGACTGACACAAAAATGAAAATGATCTTAAAATTAGCCATCAATGACTTAAAGATATTTTAACTGTGTTCCATCATAGGTTTAAAAACTTAATGGAAGACATAAAAAATACAAAAAAGATCCAGATTGAACTTCTAGAGATAAAAATGTCAATGATTTATATTTAAAATACACTGGATGGGATTAATGGCAAATTAGATTTTGCAGAGGAAAAAAGTTAATAAATGTGAAAACATAGCAATAGAAACTATACCAATGAAATATGCAGAGAAAAAATTAAATAAATATTAAGTGACCAGTGATACAACTTCAAGCAGACTAATATACACGTAATTGGAGTCCCTGAAGGAGAGAGGAGAGAAGGATTCAGAAACAATAGTTGAAGAAATAATTGATACACAGTTTTCAAAGTTGAGAACAATTATAAACCTGCAGATCCTAGAAGCTCAGTGAACCCCAAGAACATGAAACACAAAGAAAACTACAACGTACATTATAATCATCCTGCACAAAACCAGTGACAAAGAGAAAATCTTAAAAGCAGCCAAAGAAAAGAGGCACATTATATGCAGAGGAACAAAGAAAAGGCTGAGACCAGATTTCTCATCTGAAACAATGCAAGCAAGCAGACAGTGGGGAACATATTTATAATATTGTGGGCAAAAACCATCAACCCAGAATTTTGTATTTGGCTAAAATGTTATTCAAAACCCAAGAGAAACAACTTTTTTTTTTTTCAGGTAGAATTTCAGAATTCATCTCCAAAAGAACACACTACAAGAAATGTTAAAAGAAGTTTTTAGGACAGAGAGAAAATACCAGATAGAAATGTGGATCTACAAAAAAAAGAACAAAGAACACTAGAAATGGTAACTCCATGGTTAACTAGTGTTTTTATATTGATTTTTAAATAAATAATAACTCTTTAAAGGATAATTCACTGTTTAAGCAAAATAATATATAATCTAAGGTTTATAACATATGTAATAGTGAAATGTATGGCAACAATAGCATAAAGGCAGGGAGAAAATATTTGCATAGCATATATCTAATAAGGGACTAGTATTTAGAATATATAAAAAATTCTTATAAACTCAATAATGAGAAACCAAACAACCCAATTTCAAAAGTGGGTAAATATTGGAATGTATACTTTACCAAAGAAGAAATGCTTGCCAAATAAGCCCATGAAAATATTATTAACATCACTGGTCATTTGGGAAATGCAGATTAGAGCCACATGAAATAACATTGAACACCTATTAGGATGTATAAAATTAAGGGTGACCATCCAAATATCGGCAGGATATAGAGGAACTAGAACTCTGACATGTTATTGTTTTCAATGTAAAATAGCACAATCACTTTGTAAAACATTTGGCAGTGTCTTTAAAATTTAGCGTACACCTACCATATGATCCAGTGATTCTATTCTTTTATATTCACTCAAGAGAAATAAACACGTCCATACAGCATTTACCCATGAACGTTTATAGCAGCTTTATTTGCAATAACCAAAACATGGGGAAAAAACAAATATTCAGCAGGCAGGAAAAAGTTAAATTGTGGTATATACTGCTCTGCAACAAAAAGGAATGAACTATTAATGCATGCAACAATATGAAGGAATCTCAAAACAATTATGCTGAGTGAAAGAAGTCCAACAGAAAGGATTACATATTGTAGAATTCCATTCCTGTGCAACTCTAGAAAGTCCAAGCTGATCTATAGTGACAGAAAACAGACTAGTATGGCCTAGAGGCTGCAGAGGTATAGAAAAGGGGAGAAGCTGGAGGGAGGTATTACAGAGGAGCAGGAGAAAATTTTGTAGGTTGATGGATATGGTATTATCTTGATTATTGTGGTGGTTTCATGAGTGGATACCATACGCAAAACTTATGAAATCATCACTTTAGTTACATGCTGTTTATTGTATATTAACTATACCCCAATAAAGCTACTTTAAGTAAAAGAAAAAAAAGAAAAGAAAGCAAGCTTTGGTTAATCTCAAGAATATGCTGGAGTCATTACCAGCTAATTGTATCTGGTGGACAGGCAAGCTGTTAGCAGAATCTCCAAAAGAATTATCTGCTGGCAGCAGGGTTTGAAGATCCTGGAGGCAGTAGGTGGGCTGGAGCTTCTTAAAGAACCAATAAGATTATGACCCTTATAGGACGCTTCTGGGAAGTTGAGGGTGAAAGAAGTTTGCTTCTGAACTTGGGAGTATGCCTCTGGATGCCATATGTATGCTATCTCTTTTCCCTATATTAAAAGAATTTGTGTCCTCCACCTTTGAAGTAGGCTATCTGGATTTGAAACTGGATCCACCACTTCCTAGCTGTATGGTCTTGGGCACTTCCCTTCTGTAGAATTTCCTCCCATAAAAGGAGGGGGTGGTAATTATTCTACCTACCACACAGGGTTGTTGTGGGAATTAAGTGAAATATACAAAAAGTGCTTAGAATGAATGATGCCAGGCACACAGTAAGCAAATATGTGCTATTGTTTCCCTAGTGATCATCACCTTGGAACAAATACCCATTGATTAAGTATTATATGAATTAAAAGAACACTTTTCAGTAGTATTTGAAACTTAGGGGATTTTCTAATCTTGTGAAGAGGCATCCATTATGAATATAAGAGCCCTACTATTCATACAGTAAATTAATACATTAAATTATGAAGGATATACAGTGAGTCTGATATTAGACACCAATTTTTCCTTTCCTTGGAGGTGGTATTGTCCTGAGTAAGCATAGCCCTTCTCTAACTTATGGCAACGTGAAGACTCTACGTGGCTTTCAGTAGAAAGAGTAACTTCTTGCTTTGTTTCCTGAAAACAAATTCTGAACTTATGTAACACCATGGCACTTCCTGTTACTCTCTTAAACATCCCTGGGCAGCAATAGCTTAGTGGGTTGCTGCTCAATACTTAATGTCCCTGTAGGTAACCGTAATTCTCAGAAAGGACTGCCCACGGGGGAACTGGAGGTCATGACTGGTTTGATCAGAAGTGAGTGAGTGAGTGTGTGCGTGCGTGCGTGTGTGTGTAAAACACTAACTTCAACATTTATCCATAGATGGATGGATAGATGATAGAGATAGATAGATGATAGATAGATAGATAGATGATAGATGATAGATAGATAGATAGATAGATAGATAGATAGATAGATAGATGATAGATAGATAGATAGATAGATAGATAGATAGATAGATAGATGATAGATAGATGATAGATAGAAGATAGATAGATAGATAGATAGATAGATGATAGATAGATGATAGATGATAGATAGATAGATGATAGATAGATGATAGATAGATAGATAGATAGATAGATAGATAGATGATAGCAGAGCAACTCCATTTATACTCCCTACCTGTTTCTTATTAAATTCTAATTGAGGGCGGTTATATTGTGTCTACTTAAGCATTCCTCTCTGGTGGAGTCACAAAGAACTCTCTGTAAGATGAAAATTTTAATACCTGTGTGGTGTATTTTAATCAGTTCAGTTTTAAATACTTGTGAAGTGGATGGTTAGAAGTTTAGTGTATGTAGATTGCAAATACTAACATGATGCTTTGTCTACTATATATTAAGATTCTTAATTTTATTTTAGATGACTTAGAACCATCACTTGTTTTGGACAAAACAGAGCCCCTAATTTTTAGTGGAAGTCAATGGGAGCATGATCTGTCTTTAGAATGATGCCAGGCACACAGCACACAACAAATGCAACCTATAATTTCCATAATGACTATCACCTTGGGACAACTACTCATTGGGCATGCATTATATGCATATATTTAAATAATCTTTTAATAGAACATTTTTCAGTGGTTTTGCAATTTGGAAGATTTTCTGTTTATAATTACTTATATGCAACTTTATAAGAGTTACCTAATGACAAAGTATAATATAAAATACATTGGGTTAAAGACCAAATAACCTAGATTTGAGCTCCAACTTTACCATTAACTGTGTGAGCTTGACTTGCATGGCACTTTCTTTTTTCATCTGAGAATGATTAGTTTGGAAAAAGTTATCTCTATAGTTGTGTTTACCCAAAATTCTTTCCCATTGTTTCTAAAGTGGAGTCAATCTGCATTTGGAAGCCGCAACTACCACATGATTCACTCAAACTCTTGTGGGACATTTAATTTAATAGGCTAGGTGCTTCTCTCTCCCTTAGAAGTATGACACTTGAATTAAGAAATGCAACACTTACCAGGCAAAGCGTGCAAAGTTACACGAAATATTCAGAAAGATTCTCAGCCTGGGATAAGGCTTATCTGTATCCAGATCAATGGTATTTTCCCTTCAGTTTCTTTGCCCTCTTTCCTAGTTGGCTTGTACTATATGGTCAAACAAACACTAAAACCTGCAACTTAATCCCCATCCTTTTGTCTCCCAGCCATAGAATTAGCACAGAGTCCCCATGGAGAAGGGCAGAGAGTTTGGGGATGCAGGGAGAGATATATAGAAAACATGAGGAATAAGAATATTCTAGTCACTGGAGAGGTGTTTTATGTGGTAGAATAGGAATAACGTTTTGGCTCTCCTGTAGCCAGGATGATTTATGTTCAGCAGTTCTTTGTATGCCAAACAAACTTTATATCACTAAAATGGTTTTCCAGATACTCTGATATCATGAAAAGGCTCACTGTAAATACAGAAATTGGGCCTTCTCATCCCCCAAAAGTTACATTTATCCACTGTGAATACATAAATGAGGATTTTGTGATTATACTCCACTGAATTATGAATTTAATTCATCTCTCTCAGTTGACTTAGATCTAAGTAACCCTGGGACTCTGACAAACTTGTCCTTGGACCTGAAAAGCTGAAGATTAGACCCTGGACCATGGCGAATTCACCAAGATAATGTCACCTTAGAGGTATTTCAACAGTCAATTTGAACAGAACCCCCAAATATATGAAGTCAGGACTGGCAAGATAGAAGTTTTACTGTCATTGTTGTCTTGAGTACTTCTCAGTATGCCCAAACCACTGTATTTTCCAGTATTGTTGGAGACCCCTCTAAATTGTTTAGAGGGCTGAGGTATTATTATTATTAAAGTAATGAAATAATGCCTCTTTACCAACTCTTTGACAATGCCTTTTCTATTAACAAAACATGCATTATTCCATCTTCGTCTAATTAATATCATGTTTAATAGGTATCTCACTTCGTGCTAAGTTCCAACGCTCTTTTCAAAAGCAGCAAGCTTAAGAATTTTTACTAATTTAATTGAGAGCAGTCTTAAATTAATTGTATAATTAATCTTGTCAAATTAAGTAACATTTCATACACTACCTTATTAAAGAAACTTGAATATTTTAAATTACCATGCTATTAGGCATTAATAAAGAAGTTCTTCTGTATTGTTCTGCTTTATAACACAAAGAAGGTAATTGCAATATAAATTGCAACATAAAAGCTAATTTCTATAGTACATTAATAATTAGATACACATTATTCCCCATTATATCTTTTTTTAATTCAATGGATGATCTTTTTTTTAAAGAAAAATTATCCTCCAAATGCCAGGATTTAACTGTTATATTAATGATCGATGTTAAAACTGGACCATGACACATTTTCAGAAGTGATCTAATTGAACCTAAAATACCCTGGCTGTAAACAGCCAGTGCCTGCTACTTAAAACTTGAACCTTTTAAGCAATGGTTACCCTGATATGTGTGAATATACAGCACACCCAGTTCTTCGATGTAAGTGAAGATCTCTCATCTTTCATAAGTCTTTGGGGATTGGAAAACAGCTTTCTCACATCTGAAACTGATGGTCTCTTCTTGAGAGACTGTCAGGTGTGACCGCAAGGACTCTGTATAGAATAGAGATTGTAAGGCAGTGAGAAGTGGTGGCATGGGCAGGAAGAAAGGAATGCATGAGGATTTGTCATCAATATTTTATGAAAAGATAGAATTTACCCCAAGGTCAAGAACCATAGCTCCTTAACTTCTTTGAGCACATGCATTTTCATAAATATTGGTTCTGAATTTTTAGTTTCTAAGGCAAGTGCCAACGATTACCTCAATGCGGTATCCAGTCATACACCATCTTCCCCAGGCATGGAATTTATGCTAACGTAACCTAGAAGTGAGCTTATGCACAATTCCAAGCAGATTTAGAGTTAGATAACATCTCATTTACTCATGATGTTTAAATATTAACACTGATCACAAGAGTTCAAAGGGTTAATGGTCTTTGCCTGGCAAAATCCACAGCCCTTAGTAGGCATTCAAAAATACTTTGGCAAAATAATTAAACATAGCTAGATAAATAAACCAAATAAATTAAAATACTAAAAAATCTTACTAATGACGGTAGTCTGGTTAAGCCTAATGAAAATCTTTTTTTCTCTTATTTTTCTACTCTCACGTGGTAATGTCTGATATCTGAAAATGGCCAATTGGCTTAAGGTTTTGTTTTTATTTTATTTTGTTTTCTTTAGAGAAAAATGAAAGAATATTTGTCAAGTTCCTTTTTTAAGAACAACAGTTTTAGGGCACTAGAAAAAGTGTAAAGTTTTTTCACCATGCAACTTAAAACAAATCTGTTATGTGAAAAATGTTAAGCGTAATGGGCTAAATCCATTGGATTCTTACTGATGTCAGTTGTTGTTTATCTTGCAATTCTGACTATGGCTGACATTAGTTCTGCTCATCAAATGGTTTTGGCTTTTCTCCTTTGGAGCAAATGGTAGTATTTGATTTTTCCACCCCTTTGTGGTTAGGTATGGCCATTTGACTTCCTTTGGCTCACAAAATGTGAGAGGAAGTGACTCATGTCACTTCTGGAGGAGTATTTAAAACTCAGTAATGTGATTCATCACTCTTCCTTTTCCCAGCAAATGTACAGAGGGAGAGCGTTCCCCAGCCTGGGTTCCCGAGTCAAGACAAGTTAGGGCAGAGTTCCAGGAAACCATAGATGGGCATGTAGTGTGAATAAGAAACACTCATGTGTTCTTTTAAACTACTGAGATTGGAGGTTGCTCATTGTAAAGCCCTAGTTCAGCATTCCTGACTGTGTGACCACAGTTTAACTGTGTAACTTGTGAACATAAATAATTGGAGTGTTGGGGAGGTGGGTGGATTCATATGTATCAGTGGGGAATGGAAAGGTAAATGAGATTTTTTTATTTAACGTCAGGAAGACATTTCTACCGTTTCAAGTTTGGAACATATCTCTAACCTTTCTGTAAGCCTTTTTGATATCTTAGGAGATTAGGTTTATATAATTAAAAAAAGCTTGGGTTAAGAATATGTTTGGGGTGGAATTTGTAAGATATACTTAATTCTTAATAGTAGTGAAGGGGTTATATAATTAAGGGTATTGTGACACAAATATGGTCTGTTCTTTTCAATGGTAATTTTCATAACATTTTACTGTTTTCGAAAGTTAGACTCATTTACTGTAGAGATTTTGGTAACACAGGAAAGCACAAAAGAAGAAGATAAAGTCTATATCTCATTTTATCAGACCAAGAGAACCAATGTTAACATTTATGGTCCTACTTTTGTCTTTTCTTTCATGTTAAAGTAAATAAGTGTGCGTATTTAGATTAGGGATGGGAAGTATTTTCCTAAATTATAAAAAGCAAAATGACTCTTTTTCTCCATTGTTTGTCCCCTACAAGGATGTCCANATATTCTAGTCACTGGAGAGGTGTTTTATGTGGTAGAACAGGAATAACGTTTTGGCTCTCCTGTAGCCAGGATGATTTATGGTCAACAGTTCTTTGTATGCCAAACAAACTTTATATCACTAAAACGGTTTTCCAGATACTCTGATATCATGAAAAGGCTCACTGTAAATACAGAAATTGGGCCTTCTCATCCCCCAAAAGTTAGATTTATCCACTGTGAATACATAAATGAGGATTTTGTAATTATACTCCACTGAATTATAAATTTAATTCATCTCTCTCAGTTGACTTGGATCTAAGTAACCCTGGGACTCTGACAAACTTGTCCTTGGACCTGAAAAGCTGAAGATTAAGACCCTGGACTATGGTGAATTCACCAAGATAATGTCACCTTAGAGGTATTTCAACAGTCAATTTGAACAGAACCCCCAAATATATGAAGTCAGGACTGGCAAGATAGAAGTTTTACTGTCATTGTTGTCTTGAGTACTTCTCAGTATGCCCAAACCACTGTATTTTCCAGTATTGTTGGAGACCCCTCTAAATTGTTTAGAGGGCTGAGGTATTATTATTATTAAAGTAATGAAATAATGCCTCTTTACCAACTCTTTGACAATGCCTTTTCTATTAACAAAACATGCATTATTCCATCTTCGTCTAATTAATATCATGTTTAATAGGTATCTCACTTCGTGCTAAGTTCCAACGCTCTTTTCAAAAGCAGCAAGCTTAAGAATTTTTACTAATTTAATTGAAAGCAGTCTTAAATTAATTGTATAATTAATCTTGTCAAATTAAGTAACATTTCATACACTACCTTATTAAAGAAACTTGAATATTTTAAATTACCATGCTATTAGGCATTAATAAAGAAGTTCTTCTGTATTGTTCTGCTTTATAACACAAAGAAGGTAATTGCAATATAAATTGCAACATAAAAGCTAATTTCTATAGTACATTAATAATTAGATACACATTATTCCCCATTATATCTTTTTTTAATTCAATGGATGATCTTTTTTTTAAAGAAAAATTATCCTCCAAATGCCAGGATTTAACTGTTATATTAATGATTGATGTTAAAACTGGACCATGACACATTTTCAGAAGTGATCTAATTGAACCTAAAATACCCTGGCTGTAAACAGCCAGTGCCTGCTACTTAAAACTTGAACCTTTTAAGCAATGGTTACCCTGATATGTGTGAATATACAGCACACCCAGTTCTTCGATGTAAGTGAAGATCTCTCATCTTTCATAAGTCTTTGGGGATTGGAAAACAGCTTTCTCACATCTGAAACTGGTGGTCTCTTCTTGAGAGACTGTCAGGTGTGACCGCAAGGACTCTGTATAGAATAGAGATTGTAAGGCAGTGAGAAGTGGTGGCATGGGCAGGAAGAAAGGAATGCATGAGGATTTGTCATCAATATTTTATGAAAAGATAGAATTTACCCCAAGGTCAAGAACCATAGCTCCTTAACTTCTTTGAGCACATGCATTTTCATAAATATTGGTTCTGAATTTTTAGTTTCTAAGGCAAGTGCCAACGATTACCTCAATGCGGTATCCAGTCATACACCATCTTCCCCAGGCATGGAATTTATGCTAACGTAACCTAGAAGTGAGCTTATGCACAATTCCAAGCAGATTTAGAGTTAGATAACATCTCATTTACTCATGATGTTTAAATATTAACACTGATCACAAGAGTTCAAAGGGTTAATGGTCTTTGCCTGGCAAAATCCACAGCCCTTAGTAGGCATTCAAAAATACTTTGGCAAAATAATTAAACATAGCTAGATAAATAAACCAAATAAATTAAAATACTAAAAAATCTTACTAATGACGGTAGTCTGGTTAAGCCTAATGAAAATCTTTTTTTCTCTTATTTTTCTACTCTCACGTGGTAATGTCTGATATCTGAAAATGGCCAATTGGCTTAAGGTTTTGTTTTTATTTTATTTTGTTTTCTTTAGAGAAAAATGAAAGAATATTTGTCAAGTTCCTTTTTTAAGAACAACAGTTTTAGGGCACTAGAAAAAGTGTAAAGTTTTTTCACCATGCAACTTAAAACAAATCTGTTATGTGAAAAATGTTAAGCGTAATGGGCTAAATCCATTGGATTCTTACTGATGTCAGTTGTTGTTTATCTTGCAATTCTGACTATGGCTGACATTAGTTCTGCTCATCAAATGGTTTTGGCTTTTCTCCTTTGGAGCAAATGGTAGGATTTGATTTTTCCACCCCTTTGTGGTTAGGTATGGCCATTTGACTTCCTTTGGCTCACAAAATGTGAGAGGAAGTGACTCATGTCACTTCTGGAGGAGTATTTAAAACTCAGTAATGTGATTCATCACTCTTCCTTTTCCCAGCAAATGTACAGAGGGAGAGCGTTCCCCAGCCTGGGTTCCCGAGTCAAGACAAGTTAGGGCAGAGTTCCAGGAAACCATAGATGGGCATGTAGTGTGAATAAGAAACACTCATGTGTTCTTTTAAACTACTGAGATTGGAGGTTGCTCATTGTAAAGCCCTAGTTCAGCATTCCTGACTGTGTGACCACAGTTTAACTGTGTAACTTGTGAACATAAATAATTGGAGTGTTGGGGAGGTGGGTGGATTCATATGTATCAGTGGGGAATGGAAAGGTAAATGAGATTTTGTTATTTAACGTCAGGAAGACATTTCTACCGTTTCAAGTTTGGAACATATCTCTAACCTTTCTGTAAGCCTTTTTGATATCTTAGGAGATTAGGTTTATATAATTAAAAAAAGCTTGGGTTAAGAATATGTTTGGGGTGGAATTTGTAAGATATACTTAATTCTTAATAGTAGTGAAGGGGTTATATAATTAAGGGTATTGTGACACAAATATGGTCTGTTCTTTTCAATGGTAATTTTCATAACATTTTACTGTTTTCGAAAGTTAGACTCATTTACTGTAGAGATTTTGGTAACACAGGAAAGCACAAAAGAAGAAGATAAAGTCTATATCTCATTTTATCAGACCAAGAGAACCAATGTTAACATTTATGGTCCTACTTTTGTCTTTTCTTTCATGTTAAAGTAAATAAGTGTGCGTATTTAGATTAGGGATGGGAAGTATTTTCCTAAATTATAAAAAGCAAAATGACTCTTTTTCTCCATTGTTTGTCCCCTACAAGGATGTCCACCTTGGAGATAACCCTATTAATAGTTCTTATTTTTCCTATGCTTACACACACACACACACACACACACACATCCCTCTATATCATCCGTATCTCTATATTACTATTTTTTTATACATAAATTTCCACGAAGTTATTTTTTAACAGAAAGTGATACATTCAGAACAACATGCTCTTCAGACACTATTAAACTCTTGGGCAAAATCATGCCGGTACCCAAAGAGCTATCCATGTGTTTAAATGAGCGCATATATTTTCTACACAAAGGTGTTCCTCCAAGTTATGTACTCCATCTAAAAATACTTTTCTTGAGTTTTATTTGCTTTTTGCTAAATGAGATCATGCTCACCATGCTGTTTGGAACTTTTTTTTCACTTAATAACACAGTCTAGACTTGCGCTCATTTCATTACCTATTTTAAAAACACGTCCGTCCTACATAAAAGCTTTAGGCTGTTCTTAGATCTCTTCCCAGCCCTTCTCCGTCAATAGATTAGGTAAGCGGGATATTTTCCACAAGTGCTTCCTAATTTTAAAGAGGATGACCACAAGCAGGTGATTTTGATCAGTTTTGCTGAGAGCATCCTGTCTCCACTGTGGTCCCAGTGCCCCACAGAGGCAACTATCCGGGGTGGCAGGCTGTCTCCTCCCTGTGCGCTGCCCTGTCAGACACACGCATGGCTTTGCTTCAGACTTGACTCCATTCTGTCAGCCTGTCGCTGCCCTCCTGCCAGGAGGAGAGACGCTGAGAATGTCCACAGTGTCAGGTAAGTCCCGAAATAAGAATTGGGATTCAAGTGTTTACTCACGAAAGAGTCTCAAATGCCTCAAACTCCTAATTTTCAACAAAAATTTATTTTAAATGTTTCTGGATATTGTAACACTATTATTTGACACCGTGGCTAATACTTATTCCTTTCTAATATATAAGTTATTTCACTCTTTATGAAAGCTTTTTCCTTTAATTTTATTTTAAAAACTAATTTACAGTAAAAAAAACAAAAAACAAAACTTTGTACAATTCTGTGTATTTTTAACACAGGCATAGATCTACCACACAGTCAGGTTACAGAATGGTTCCATCAGCCTCCACATTCATTTCTGTGTCCCCTTGCTGCTTTCTTCTCATCACATTATCTCGCAGCCCCAAACCTGGGCAACGTCTCCCTTCTATTCCTACAGCCTTTTCAAGCACACCAATAATAGAAGCATACTGCCTCTAATGTTGCGAGCCTGGCTTCTTCCACTCAGCAAATGCTTTCGATACTCAAGGTGTTTCTAGCATCAATAGTTTGTTCCCTTTTATTGTGTAGTAATAATTCACTGTATTGATGTGACACAGTTTTTTTATCCATTTATCTATTGAAGGACATTTTGTTTTCAGTTTGGGAAATTATGAATGGGGCTGCCATAAACACTGGTGTATAGGTTTTTGCATGAACATTATTTTTTATTTGTTAAGGGTAAGTGCCTAGGCACAGGATTGCTAAGTCATATGGTAAATATATATTTAAATTTAGGAGACACTGTCAAACTGTCTTTCCCATTTCAGTGCACCATCTTGCATTCTTACCAGTGATGTGAGAGTTCCCATTGCTTGGTTTCATTATCAGCACTTGGTGTTGTCATTATTATTATTATTATTATTATTTTAATTTTAGCCATTCTCATAGGTGTGCAGTGGTATTTTATCATGATTTAACTTTGTATTTTCCTAACAGCCAATGATGTTGACCATCTTTTTTGTAGACCTGATAATGGACATTTGCTGACACCCACTTATATCTTCCTTCTGTCTTCTTGGTGTAATGTGTTCAAGTATTTTGTCCATTTTTAAAAATTTATTTTTATTTTTTTCTTACATGTTTATTTTATTTATTTTGTATAGTTCCAAGTTTTTATTTAAATTCTAGTTGCTAACATACAGTGTAATATTAGTTTCAGGTGTATAATTCAGTGATCATCACTTACATATAACACCCAGCGCTCATCACAAGTGTCCTCCTTAATCCCCAATCACTCATTTACCCCAACCCCTGTCCACCTCCACTCCAGCAACCCTCAGTTTTTTCTCTATAGGTAAGAATCTGTTTTTTGGTTTGCCTTTTTCTCTTTCCCCCCATGTTCATCTGTTTTGTTTCTTTAATTCCACATATGAGTGAAATCATATGGTATTTGTCTTTCTCTGACTGATTTATTTCACTCAGCATGATACTCTCTAGCTCCACCCACATCTTTGCAAATTCTTTTGCCCAGTTTTAAATTGGGTTGTTTGTTTCTTACTGAGTTTTGAGAGTTCCTTATATATTCTGGATACAAGCCCTTTGTCAGATACATAATTTGTAAATATTCTCTCTCTGTTTGTAGATTTTTTTTTCAGTAGTTGCTTCCACATAGCAAGAATATTTAATTTTGATGCAGCCCAATTTAACAATTATATTATGGCTTGTGTTTTTTGTGTCGTGTCTAAGAATGCTTTTGCCTAACTTTAGATCATAATTTTTCCTATGTTTTCTTCTCAACACATTACAGTATTAGGCTTTCTATGTTGATCTATGATCTATTTTAAGTTAACTTTTGCAGAAAGTATGAGGTTTAAATGGAGGTTCATTGTTTTTCATACTAATTTGCCTACTGATTTTGATGTCCAATTTTCCTATTTAATTTGTATAGAAGACTGTCCTTCTCCATTGAATAACCTTTGCATTTTTTGTCAAAAATCAATTGGCCATGTTGGTTTGGGTCTATATCTAGACTATCCATTCTGTTCCATTGATCTATGGGTCTATGCCTTTGCCAATATCCCACTGTCTTATTTGCTTCGCTTTATTGTAAGTCTTAAAAGAGTAATCTGATTCTTACAACTTTATTTTCCTTTTTCAAAATTGCTTTAGCTATTTTGGTTCTTTCACTTTACACATAAATTTTAGAAGCAACTTTTCAACATTACAAAAAAAAATCCTACTGGGAATTACATCACATCTGTAAATTAATCTGGAAAGAATGAAGATCCTTACTGTGTTGAGTCTTCCACTCCATAAAAAAAGATCTGCCTTTTCCTTTATTTATTCTTTTCTGATTGCTTTCGTAAGAGTTGTACTTTCAGCCTACAGATCCTATACAAGTTTTCTGAGGTTTATATACTAAAATCTTGCATTTGTTTGGGAATTGTGGCAAATGTTTTTTAAAATATTAATTACCAATTGTCCATTGCTACTATACAGATATATTATTGATTTTTGTGTTGACCTTGTAGCCTGTGTCCTTACTTAACTAACTTAATTCAACAATCATGATGCCTGCAAATAAGAATATTTTATTTACTGCTCTTCAGTATGGATGCCTTTTATTTCTTGCTTTATTGCACTAGCTTGGGCTTAGGTTACAACTTTTACTGGAAGTTGTGAGAGTGAACATCCTTGCCTGACTCTCAACTTTAAGGGGAAACTATTCAGTCTTTCGCTAGTAAGTATGATGTTAACTGTGGATTTTGGCAAATGCCCATCACCAGGTTGAGGAAGTTCCCTTCTGTTTCTGCTTTGCTGAATGTTTGTTTTTATATCATGAATGGATGTTTGGTTTTGTCAATTTTTTTTTTCACATCAATTGATGTGCTCATAGGTGTTGCTTCTTTAGGCTGCTAATATGGTGGATAACATTAATTGATTTTCAAACATCAAACCACTCCTGCATCCCCGCAATGAACCCCAATTAGTCATGATGTATAATTTTTTCTTATATAATGCTGAACACAGCTAAATTTTTGTTAATAATGTTTGCATCTATGTCCATGGAGATGATGGTCTGTAATTTTTTTTCTTATGTTGTCTTTGTCTGATTTGCAATCAGGGTAATGCTGCTTTCATGAAATGAATTATTAAAGATTTCCTCCTTTTCTAGTTTCTTGAAAAGATTATGCAAAATTTGTTTTATTTATTTGCTAAATGTTTGACAGGGTTACTCAGAAAACCATCTAGATCCGGTAATTCCTTTTTTTGGAAATTTTTTGAACTATGAATTCAATTTCTTTGATATTTATAATGCCACTCAAGTTATCTCTTTCAACTTAGGTGAGTTTTGGTAGTTAGTGATTTTCAAGGATTTGGTCCATTTTACCTAAATTTGTGACTCAAGTGTACATATTTCTTTGTGGCATTCTCTTAGTATCATTTTAATGGCTTCAGAGTGTACTGGTATCTTTTCTTTTATTCCTGATTTTGGTAATTTGTCTCTTGTCTCTTTTATTCGTTGTCAGCATTGCTAAATGTTATGAATTTTACTGATCTTTTCAAAGAACTAACTCTTACTTTTCATTGATTTTCCCTATTGGTTTTGCATTTCCATTGCATTCATTTCTGTTCTAATCTTTATTGTTTCTTTCCCCCCATTTGCTCTGGGTTTATTTGCTTTTATTTTTCTACTTTTTTAAAATGGTAATTTATATTGATTAAGACTTTTTCTTTTCTAACATAAGTACTTAATGCCATGAATTTCCCTCTAAGCACTGCTTTTTAGCCTCATCACACAAATTTTAATATGTTGTCTTGAAAATGAGTCTCTGCCTTAATTGACAGACAAGTAGATCTCTCTCCAACAGCCCATAATGAGCCAAGGCCTGCCAACAACCACATGAATGAATTTGAAAGCAGATCTTTCAACCATTACTGAACACTCAAAATATTTTCTTTTTTGTTGTTGGATTTTTTTCACTTTTTGAACATTTTAATTCCAGTATGGTTAACATACAGTGATATATTAGTGTCAGGTGTATAGCACAGTTGTACAATTCCATACATCATCCAATGCTCATCATGACAAGTGTGCTCCTTAATCCTCATCACCTGTTTCACCCAACCTTCTACCCACTTCACCTCTGGTAACCATCAGTTTGTTCTCAACAATTTAAAGTCTGTTCATGGCTTGTCTCACTGTCATTTTTTTTTTTTTACTTTGTTTCTTTGTTCTGTTTCTTAAATTCCACATATGAGTGACATTTATAGAATACTTCACCCAACAAAGAAAAGAATATACATTTTTCTCAAATGCACTTGGAACATTCACCAAGATAGACCATATCCTAGGAGGAAAAACCATTTTAACATGTGACATAATCAAAATCATAAAAGTAAGGTATTAGATCTTGATGAAAATAACCTAGAAGTCAATAACAAAAAGATAACAGGAAATCTCTAAGCACTTGTAAATTAAAAACAGACCTCTAAATAATCCATAGATTAAGTAAGAAGGTCTCTTCTCGCTATTGACTTCAGGTGTGTTGAGAGTTAACAGAATGTTCATCACTATAACAGAAGCCATGCGGCCAATTTTCAGATGCATTTTCAATGCAGTTCAAACCCTGGATAGAGAATATGTGCCCACTTGTCCATCAGTTAAGGCTGAGACTCACTTTAAGGAACTTAAAAGTATATTAAATGAACTCCACTCTCTCTCTTTTTTTTTAACGATTTCCTGTGGAGGGTAATAATATACATAAATGTCATTTAATTTTCTAGAATTAAGTTTGTCTGATCCTTGTGATGGGTACCTTCACAGACTTGTGTATCATAATGATGTCTATAATAAGCATGGAAAGAACCCAATATACCTTTTGAAACACAAAACAAAAAAACAAACCTCAAAATAAAATATCTAGTGTGGTTTCAAGCACTTTTTAATATTCTATTTAACTAAAAATTGGTGAAACAGTAAATTGCTATTAACCTAAGTATTCTTCTTCCACTACTGTGTTAAATAAAATCAAGTTTATAGAATTACATGTCAGAATTAAGACTTCTTCATGATTGTTGATGATTTCCTTTTGTGTATGAAAAAGCAAAAACATTTTTTCCTAAATATTAAACTGCTTATCAAAATCTTCTCTTTTCTGTTCCGGTCTCAACAGTGAAAGCCTTTTCAGTAATGTCTTTAAAATTTACTATTGGGCTTCTGAAGTCAATGCATTCTTGTCATGTAAAAGAGATATTAAGAGCCTACTCATGGAGTATAGTATTCTTATCTAGTGATACATGTCACTTGTGCTGGGATTTCTCCTGCCTAGTTTTCTGAAAAGAAGGCAGATCACAGTAGTCAGAAATTTCATTGTCTTTTAAAAAACTGCCAACTATAGTTACTGCATTCATTTTATACATTCCCATTATAAACAGATAGTTTCATGGGCTTCTAAGGGTTACAGTTCAGTGAAGATCACTCACTCATTTCTTGTACTTGACAAATCACCAGCAATTAGGGAGAGATCCACTCTGCCTGTCATTAGACATCACAGAATAAACATACTTCAAAACTGAGGGCAGAAAGGAAGAGCAAAATAATGCTTGGCTAGAATCAGATCCAGGTGATAACTTACCATGACAGAGCTGCTCCTTAATTTGAACATCTACTACCAATAATAAAGACACCATATGGGACACTTTCGCAAAACCAGATAGCAGATTTTGGACTCTTTTTACACTGGGCATCGTTATTTTTGTTGTTGTTATATGTGCTCATATTTATAATGGAAAAACAATAACTCGCATATATGTGCATGAGATTTTAATAGACTTCAAGAAGTGCAGATAAGATCATCTCTACAGATTTTTCTTCCTCTAGCAAATCATCTTTAGACTCAAATGGACCAAAAGGAGAAGTTCTATCACCACTTTTCTTTGCATAGGAAGCAAACAAAGAAAATATGAGATGAATTTATGTATGTTCAGAAATTTTGGCAGATTTATTAAAGACCATTATGAAAATTTTTTTAAAAACCAACACATCTCACTGAATGAATATCTCTGATCTCCATACTCATATAAGGGGAGTTTTGGGGTTACACATGTTAGCTGAAAAAGTAGATTGGAGTAATATTGGAAGCTGTGTTTCACAAACATTTTGAAAGAATTACATACTTGTATTCTTAGCATTTCCCTATATAGATGATATTAAGGAGCTCAGTTGAAACAACAGAAGACTTCTAGCTTCTGGGTTCAGTTTTCTCTGAAATCTTCTGGCAAGGGAATGGCACCACTGTTAGAAATGTAGCAACTGCAGAATTATATCTCATGAGCTCCCATAGAAGGCAGCTTTTGGCAGCAAATGTGATTTGACCACATGACCAGTGCTACACTACTATTTGGGCTGGAATTAAAAACTATAAGAAGACACATAGGGGCGACTCTATAGAAATGTTGGTAGTGGAAGGAGAAAATTGCAAAGTATGTGATAATGTCATGGACTTTTTACTTTTCTTATCATTTCCACAGAGTGGACTATTAATAATAAATTACATATCTAAAGGAATTTATAGTTCCTCATACAGTACCTAATTTGATACTCATACTTCTGTGAGAGCAGGTATTATTATTACAATTTTATGGATGAGGTGAAACAGAGTAATTGAAAAAACCAGTAAGATTAGAATGGAATTTATAGATCATTATGTAGTTCTCAATTTTTCCCTTTTCCTTTTTTTTTTTTTATTGGCCAAGAAATATATTTTTTTTCCTAATCACAGTGCTCATGTAGAAACTCATCATATAAAAAAGATTAAAGTGCTATTTTATGTATTTTTAAGTTCAAATGTATAACATTTTCTATTTGTAAAATCAATGTGAGAACAATGAGACTGACAAATCTGAGCTTTGAAATTGATTATTAAAGTTGGTAGTCATATTATACTTTCCACAAAATCCTCCTTTACTTCTTTTATTTATGAATAAATTTTATTTTTATCCTATTTCCTATTTGTTTCTGTGTTATTTTTTTTTGTTTCACTATACTAGAAATGTTACCCATCTCAATCAGTTGTAACTGGTTAACACTTTTTTTCCTTTTAAAGAGACGCCTTGTGATTTCATAGTATCCTTAAATAAAAATGACTCCAAAATCTAAAATATGAGTAATTTAAAAACTTCGCTTCAAAATTGAATCACTAAAAATTTCTAACTGCTGCTTTAGTCCTTATTATAAATATAAAAATCAGACAAACATCCCAAACTTACAGCACAGTTTAAAATCATAATAATTTGATATTTTCATGAAACNCTCCAAAATCTAAAATATGAGTAATTTAAAAACTTCGCTTCAAAATTGAATCACTAAAAATTTCTAACTGCTACTTTAGTCCTTATTATAAATATAAAAATCAAACATCCCAAACTTACAGCACAGTTTATAATCATAATAATTTGATATTTTCATGAAACAGTAAGTTATCAGTTGCTTACTATCATATAAGACACCATAGTTTTACAAGTTTTGTCATGATCAAGTTACTGTAAGATCAGGCAATAAGTAGATACAATTCAAGCCTCTCTTAGCAATTAAAACTATGTGCTGGAGCTGCCAGTAAGAAGTGGTCAGTTGAGCACATGTCTTCGTATTACTCCTTCACGGAATTCCACAAAAGTCATAAGTAGAGAATTTTTTAACAAGAACAAACTCTCAGGAACAAAAAGCATGGATGAGGAGACAAGTGCTATTAAGAGATATCACCAAATGTTGAGAAGATACTAAAGATTAGTAACTTATATAGCAGAATAAAATACATGAAACTCCACATTTCTGCACAGAAAAAATCAGTGCGATCCACCCCACAGAGGCATCAAAAGGCTCTGGTGTAGGAAGAACTGGGTGAACTGGAAAGGGGCAAGACCCTCAAGGTAGTATCTAGAGGGACTGACTGGACATCAATGTAAGGAATGGTTAGATCCTCAGATTCCTCTCCACCTCCACACAAGCAGTTACAAACAAGCCCTAAACACTGCAGCAGACTGTAACTTTGTGTTCTGGAAAAATTGATCTAGTAAGATCCTGGATTTGAGGATATTAGTCCAGGGGTGGTTGGGGTTTTCATAATGGTAACCAGGATTCTTCTTTGGAAAAACTGATTTGCCCCAGAGTAGACCCACAAGAATTGACATTTACACGCTCCATGAAACTACCAGCCTATATTTTTTATCACTCTAGAACATAGCTCACTGATAACAAGCTCTGTTCATGTAAATAGACTTTTCCAATTATCTTCTTTATTTCCATGAAGGTACTTTATTCTCTTTGGTGCAATTGTAAGTGGGATTGCTTTCCTAATTTCTCTTTCTGCTGCTTCATTATTAATGTAAAGGAATTCAATGGATTTCTGTATATTAATTTTGTATCTGTGACTTTACTGAATTCATTTATCCATTCAAGGAGGTTTTTTTGTGTGTGTGTGTGAAGTTTTAGGGGTTTCTGTATATAGAACCACGTCATCTGCAAATAGTGAAAGTTTTACTTCTTTCCTACCAATTTGGATGCCTTTTGTTTCTTTTTCTTGCTTCATTGCTGTGGCTAGGACTTCGAGTCCTCTATTGAATACAGGTGGTGAAAGTAAACATTCTTGTCTTGTTCTTGATCTTAGAAGAAAAGCTCTCAGTTTTTTCATCGTCGAGTATGATGTTAGTACAGGCTTCAGTCATCTTCTTATGGCCTATTCTTTAATATAAATGGCAGCCAAGATCATCATAGATTATAAGAAAGGCTTCACCTTGAAAGACACCAAATTAAGCAAACACTATAAAACAGACTCAAGAAACAGGGACAATCCAGGGAGTAGAAGAAAATTTCAAATACACTCATTAATATTGGAGTAGAAAGAAGGCAATATTAATTAATTGAGAAAAAAGCTGATAAAAGTAATATTCAGAGAAAAATTAATAGTCATCCATAATTCTTANCTCAAGAAACAGGGACAATCCAGGGAGTAGAAGAAAATTTCAAATACACTCATTAATATTGGAGTAGAAAGAGGGCAAAATTAATTAATTGAGAAAAAAGCTGATAAAAGTAATATTCAGAGAAAAATTAATAGTCACCCATAATTCTTATNTTCTTATGGTATATAGAAAACTAGGAAAACGTTTAAGAAGTAATTGCTAACTCCAGCAGGGTAAGAAGAAGGAAGAGGAAGAGGAAAAGGAAGATGAGAAGAAAGTGTATAGAAATAGAGAACCGAAAGGGTCAGGAAAAAAAAGAACAAGTAGTAGTAGCTAGACATGAACAGAAAGCGGTGTGCTCCCTGGATAGACAGGAAACAATGCTCCAAAGTCAAAATCTTGAACAACGTTTCAACCCAAAACGGTGATGTAACTTTTCAGATGAAGAATGTAGGGAACTGGAGAGAGGACTTTTTCCCATGTTTTGTAGAACAAGAAGTCAATAGTAATAATTATAAAATAATTATGAAACGGAAACAATATTAGAAACATGCTTTAGTGAGTGGAATTTAAGATTGGGAAGGATGAGACAGAGCTTACTCAACATTTGTTAGAAGATTTTAGTGCTGTGTTCTTTCTGTCTTCCTTTTTAAACTATAAGCATGTGTTGCTTCTATACACACATAAACAAGTAAATAAACAAACTTCCAGATGTAAGGTCCAGCCTGGGACTGGTAGAGGAATGCGAAAAGTGTTCTATTTTCTGGGACATTTATGTGCTTATAGAGATGGTCAAACAAAATATTTGAAAAGAAAATATTTTGGAAGTATAGAAAATAGAGTTGCTGGAACCCATGAACTGAGTCTGGTGCAATTGGAATCTTTGTGGTTCTACTATAACAACCGCCTCCCTTTGTCTTATTTGCCAGTCTGGTGGTTATTCAGCTGCCTACATACTAGGATGGAGGATTCCAGAATGTTCCATAGACCACCGTCACGCTTACAGGCTTAAAAATATCATGACAATTCTACATTAAAGCCACATCTTAAGCAAATGTNCTCCCTTTGTCTTATTTGCCAGTCTGGTGGTTATTCAGCTGCCTACATACTAGGATGGAGGATTCCAGAATGTTCCATAGACCACCGTCATGCTTACAGACTTAAAAATATCATGACAATTCTACATTAAAGCCACATCTTAAGCAAATGCCTGTTTCTAGAGTATCCTCTGCAGGGAAACAGTTTGCACTTGACATGAACCAAGAATCTTCTAAGTATTGGCTCTGAGGACTCAAACATACAATATGGCTGTAGACTCTGGTTAACTATACTACAAAAGAGTACGTGTTAATAGATGTTATACTATTATAACTGATGAATTAGTCCAATTAGCTAATAGGAAATCAGAACTCTGAAAGAACAAGGCAAGGGGTTTCTAAACATTGATATGTGGCCTGGGCACAACCTTGGTCAGTTAAGTAGGAGACGAGATTAATCACAGAAAGAAAGAAGGCATTGAGCATTTGAGAGGAGTGTGGCTCCTGCAAGGCAAGAAGGAAGGGAGCTCAAAACTTGAAGTAGAAGCAAGGAGAATGGAAGACAACCTTCACCTAGATTCTGATTTCTGCTAAACCTTGTTCTCAGCAGCTGATTCAAAACCAAGTTTAGGTCTTATTTTCATATTAAATAAGCAAGTGAAGTATAGTGTTACAAACCCCAAAATGTGTCCAGCCCAGCATGTGTGTCAAATATCAGATAGAAACACCGTGAGGGGCAAGCAGCTGAACCAGGGCCATCTTGTGAAGCATTATCCATCATAGTGGGTTTCCTGAATTCAGTAAATTGTGTCATTCCCAGTAGCAAGTTGAACATTTTCCTTGCAGGGGGGGAAGATGACACTAATAATGGGCTATAATTTCTCAAGAAAATGCATTTAAACATTTTGTTGAGAAAACAATTNATCCATCATAGTGGGTTTCCTGAATTCAGTAAATTGTGTCATTCCCAGTAGCAAGTTGAACATTTTCCTTGCGGGGGGGGGAAGATGACACTAATAATGAGCTATAATTTCTCAAGAAAATGCATTTAAACATTTTGTTGAGAAAACAATTTACGGGTAAATAATAGAAAAGAACACAGGGATTTAAAGTAAGACCAAAAGTTATAATTTATTAAAAATATATTCTTGATTCTATAAGAAGCAGCACAAAGCCACCGAAAGTATTCAAATTGCTCAGATAGTCTACATTTTTTGCATGTGGACAAAACTGTTACGCATTTCCAGATCCCAAAGTTTGATGTCATAATCAAAAGTACTGGACCTGGGGTCAGGAGCCCTGTCCCAACCTNTATTCTTGATTCTATAAGAAGCAGCACAAAGCCACCGAAAGTATTCAAATTGCTCAGATAGTCTACATTTTTTGCATGTGGACAAAACTGTTACGCATTTCCAGATCCCAAAGTTTGATGTCATAATCAAAAAAGTACTGGACCTGGGGTCAGGAGCCCTGTCCTAACCCTGCTGTCCTGGAAGCCACCTCTCCATAACCACGGGCATGTCCCTTGTACCAGACAGGCACACCCTCAGCTGGAAGATGTGCTTGTCTTCTTGTGGCAGAGAAAGGAAAATGGCTGAACCCTGGAAGATAATCTGTACTCTCTAGCTAACGAAAAAGATCCAACGAGTATGATTTCATTCCATGCCTTGTTCTTCAGATATTTGTTGCTTTTTAAATCCAAAATTAATACTTTGTTATGGTTGGTACAATTGGTAATTTTGACTTTTTGGAAGCTCCACCTTTTGACAAATTAATGGAATATTTCCATGGTTCCTGATTCTGGAGTGGCAAAGCCATATGGTTATTTCCACCAGAAGTGAAGATTTTTAGCTTACAAAGAAAGCCATTACAGAAGGTTTGTTTTATTAAGTGCATCCATTCTACAACCCAAAGGACTAATCTTTGATCCATTGCTTCTTAATTGCACTTTTGGAAGTGTTGTACAATTTCGAACACATATGGATCTGTCTTGTGTCCTTATCCGACTTTAGCTTTGGGGTAACAGTGGTAGTAGAAGACATTACATCTCTTGATACTCAAACACCTGTTTAGCAATAAACTAAATAAAAGATACATTGGTTAAATTCAGATGCTATGTCATCTACAAAGAAGATTTAGTATTATTGGACAGTATTGAGACTTGGCAAATTTAAAAAGGAAACATAAATTGCTCAATAGCATCAACTGGGTGCTTTTTCCACTTGTTATCCTTATAACCCAGTGGAATGACACTTTAAAAAGTGAACATGGGTTCCATTTCCTACTGTCGTTTGTCACGTCATTGCATTCCAAGGTTATCTGGGGGCCAAGGAGCTCTGTCGGCTAACAAAGCCTGTGGAGGTTGAATGCCAGGTGCAACGTGTGGGCACACTATGTTCAGTGGTAGTAAATTGTACCTCTTATGCCGATGAGTTTCCCATACTTTTAACAGCAAAAGAGAGGAGTACATGCACAACGTCATTACTACCATATCTCACGACATCTAAGAGATCACTGGACATACAACATTGTGTAAGTTTAAAGCATATAACATGTTGATTTGATACACTTCTATATTGTGGAGATCAGAGATGTCAAAATGTGGAAGGAAAAGCCTCTTCAAATTGCTAAACTCCAGTATTTCAGAAACAATTCTGGCCCATGGCTCTATTCACCATGGGTCATCAGTGGTCTTCTTCAAAAATAAAAATAAACACCAATACATGCTGGTTTTGTTAGTTGCAAATTCCTTGGGATTACTCCTGTGAATGACTTTAGCAATGGCTCGAGATACCATTTTAAGATTTCTCTACTGTGACAAATTTCATTTCAGTTTGAAAATGCCCAGTGATTGCACAGTACTATTTGCATGGTGCCCCTTTTAGCTTTTAGGTCACTTATATTTTGTCAATCAGTCCCACAGTGTTTTTATTTATCTATCACTTAATAACCATGCAGCGGAGAATAATTTCTCTAGCCTAGCATGGTAATTTGTACTATAATTTCACCCCTGCTGCTGTAAACTTGAATTTGGCCACAGCTATGATTGCTAAAATTAAGATTTCTAGGTCACTTTTCAGCCTCTGTGGTTCCTGTCTTTCATCATTTCATCCCACTCCATCTTCTCCAGTTGAAGTATGGTTCATCAAACATATGAGCAATGAAAAAAATGTACCATTTGTTTCTTTCAAAATGTTGTATGTACTTGGCAGAGCAGATAACATTTAAGTACGTATGTGAACTTGAGTTTTATGGAGCGGTCCTGTGTACCCCGAAGTTAAATTCAGGGAAATATGAAAGGAAATATTTTTAGAATCACAGTTTACTTCCCAGAAACTTCCACATTAGGAAAAACCAAATGGATAAAGAGAAAGGAATCAATCTTACTAACGGGGAAAACTAAGTGCATTCCAGGAACAAATGGACATTGTCTAGGACAGGATGTCTCAATGTCATTTCAGTGGTAGAGTCCTATGAAAAGAGATTTTTTTCCCCTTGTTTTCTGCTTGTGTACAGGAAATAGTCTTTGAATTGTGCCAAATTATGAAGAGTATGGATACTTGTTGGACAAGCAGTGGAGTCTTATCAAAGCCATTCTAATTAATATTTGAGGTTCTATGAGCTACAGTGTGAATTTGTAAAAGAATTCCCCATCAAGATGGGAGCAAAATTCCTGACATACCAAAGCTTTGTCCTTTATTTTGCTAGACTCATTTATTTTCAATTGTTATTTAGTAGGAACTCTGCAAGTTCCCTTTGTCTCAAATTCTTCAATATTTTCAGTGATAGACCCTGGCTGTTTATTTCTCCTTTTATGGGGTTTTCTATGGGTCTAGTCTCTGATTGTTTCCACCAGTGTGGGCTTTTAACTGGTTGGAATAACTATCATAAACCAGTGTCATTTCCCAAAGAGACAGAAATCTCATCTGCAAAACAATTGACAATAAGGGGTTTCTCCTTTTTAAAACTCATAGTTCTCATCTTTATGAACTCCTTTGCTATAGGCACGCATAGGATGGAATGGATCAGGGTCTTTGAGTGCTTCTGAGGCCAAACACAGAGACTTGGACAACAAAACCCTGCAGTGTTGCCTTTTTATAAATTGCAGATGTCGCTTATCTTAATAGCTACCGCATGACTTAGAGACAGCCCACGCGAAACAGAGGCTATCCAGCAGAAAGAGTTCTGAGTTGGAAGTGCAGCTTCGACACTGGCTGATTGTGACTTTGGACAATCTGCTCACATTTTCTAATATCAGTTTTCTTATCTGAAATATGGGATAAATAGTATTCATCTCTTAAATATATCATAAGTAGTATGTTTTTTATGCATAAAATCCGTCCTCCTGAACTGCACATAGTGCGTCTACAATAAACGTTTCCCTTCTCCCTAGGTAAGAAAAAGTGCTTAATAAATTACAAAAACTTTATGTGAATATGAGACATTTTTATTAATATTGTGTTGCTTCAGAATTCAGTTTTTTTTTTACAAAAAAGGTTTTAGAAAGAGAAAAGAAATTTAGTTGTCTTACAATTCATGGCATAATATAAGTACACAATAAAAGACATCTTTCTCACCATTTCTCTCCAAACTTTTTGGCACTTATTAGTAAAGATATGGCATGTCAAACAAAGGATTTTCCTACATCAAAGCAATTTTTCTTTCTTTGTTTTGTTTTTCTTTTCTAACATCAAAAATATAATTTTGAAGGGTCATAAATATGGTAGAAAAGAAATACCAAATCTAAATCTCCCCTCTCTTTAGACAAAAATCAAAATGTATGTATCTGAAATACAGAGAAAAAAATTGAAAAGGTGCTGTGATCCATCCAGTGGTATCTTTAGCCCCATGTGTACACTTCTCGAAGTGGATAGGCACTTCTATGTTTGCAAATACTGGTCATGTTTTCATTTTCCATCTTTATAGAAATTAGGGCAGTTTTGCCCTGATTACCTTATACTAAATCAATGCAGGGTATCTGTGCTTTCTAGGTAATTTTCTTGGCTATATTATCACTATTAAAATCACAAATCCAGGATTCACAATCCATATTAATCTGAATCATTTTATTTTATTTTATTTCATTTTATTTATTTATTTATTTATTTTTATTTATTTATTTTTATTTATTTATTTTTTTTTTGGAATTTGAATTTGATCTTCATTGTAAGGGAAGAAAAAGCAAAATGCTTGTATTAACACTTTATGCCTAATTTGAGACAAATGCACTTTTCAAATATAATAATCCCAAACTATTCTAATAGGCAAGTTATGTTTGGTCTGGTTCAAGGCTTTTGGGTCCTTTTCTCCCATTGGATGTGATTTTTTTTTCCAATGCAAGCGGTTCTAGCGTTAGATTACATCTGTGTCAGTTTTGACTCTATCTCTAAACCAGCAGTGAAGACTTGGGCAGAGCCGCTCAGCTTCCTCCTTTAGAAGCACATAGATAATACTACCTTCTTTATCACATTCCTAAGGTAAGGACAGAGTGTTGCTTTATAAAGCTCTACAAATATGTGAGATTTTATTCCTGCTGTCAGTAGCTCACCATCAGAGGCTCCAGTGACAGTAAAAGTGTCTTCCTGCCTCACGGGAAGAGAGTTGTGGTTTTGGCTTGAATCATTTTAAATTAATTATTTGTAGATCTAAAGAAATAAGGAAGTATCAAGGTAGGTTCTCTAG
Organism: Ailuropoda melanoleuca; assembly: GCF_002007445.2. Lineage (NCBI taxonomy): Eukaryota > Metazoa > Chordata > Mammalia > Carnivora > Ursidae > Ailuropoda > Ailuropoda melanoleuca. The sequence goes on along the minus strand of NC_048227.1, from coordinate 98,773,976 downwards.
GTAGGTACATCTTTTATTTTCTGCATTTTTATCTTATCATTGTAAGGTACAGATTTTCAGAACATGTTTTAATTTATTTAATTGGCTCACCGAGTGGCTTTGTATAAATGGTAATAGTATTTTGGAAAAGGATAACAGAGGTAGCCTTTCCTTTACATTGTATCTCCCTTTCCCACATAAAGCTGTTGTAACTTCAGCCACTTGCTTTTGGGTGCAGGATTCAGCTTCATTCTCACTATGTAAAATCACAGATTTTTAAAACTGATTTAAATTTAGAACGTTAAACCAGATATTTTTTCATTAAATATGGCTCACTGATGTATAGCCATGACAAACAGAGATATTTTTATCTATATAAAGTACATACTTATTCTAACAACATATACTTGTAAGAAAGAAAGAAAAAAAGAAAGAAAGAAGAAAGAAAGAAAGAAAGAAAGAAAGAAAGAAAGAAAGAAAGAAAGAAAGAAAGAAAGTTAAAGAAAATTCACTGCCAAGGTGCACCTTTCGTGTATAAGTTCTTTTGCTCTGCATGATTTTAGTACCACAGTGTGTAATGTCACATAAATTTTAGGCATAGCAAAGGTAGGTTGGGATCATATAGAACTAAAAAATATAAGAAATCAAAATGTATTATCACTAACTTTGACGTATTATTGCTTATTAGAACATATATGAGGCATGCCAGCTGTTGATTTGAGAAATCTAAGTTGTCGTATTAAAATTCTACTCAAAGAAACTTAAGGAAAGAGTGGAAATGTTTAAAGAAGCGTTTCCCTATTAAAGAGTCTTCATGAATCTTACAGATTTTGCAGAATATAAAACATGAACTGGAAAAACCTTGAAAATATATAAATCCTTTGGTATAATAATCATGTCTCTCAACTAATTGATGTATTTTAGTATATTATATCCCATGCTTTCCACAAAATAAAACATGAGATTTAATAAGTGTTTGTATTTTATCTGAGGTATGTGTCAGGTTTTTAAAATTTTTTTATTAATACATGTATGAGCCATGAAGCGTAATATTAAAACAAGCACCCATGAGCCTACCACCCAAGCTAAGGAATATGACCTCCCAATGCTTGGTGGCCTTCATGGGCCCCATCCTCTACCCACCCCCTGGCCTCCTTCTCAGGGGTAAACTGTTGAACTGGATTTCAGTTTATGGTCATTTTTCTGCTTTGCTTTAAAATTTCCCTACATATATTTATGCCAGGATATTGTTCAGTTTGTTTTTGAATTTAACAAAAATATATGTATTCTCAGCATCTTTTTCCACTCAACATTATGTCTCCAAAATTTATTGAGGTCAATTAATATAGCTATAGTTCACTAGTTTTTACTCATGTATGGTATTTCATTAAATGGTTATATCACAATTTATCTACCCTTCCATTAATGAGCATTTAGTTACTACGTTTTTTTCTTATCACAAACCATGCTGCTATGAAGAGTATTATAATTATATAACGAGGCAAGCATGTAAGCATTTTTCTAGGTTATTTATCCAGGAAAGGATCTGCTACATCATAGAGTGGTTTAGTTTGAATTCCACCAAATCCAGATCTTGAGATGACGATTCGGATGCATAAGTTTCTTTGAGTTGTTATTCCAGGAAGCACAGGAAGGGAATAGGGGAATGAGGCAGGGAAAGAAGGAATGTCTGTAAGTGGTGTTTTGACGAATGGTCACCGCTGTGGGCAACTGGAACACAATTCCCTTGGGGACCTTCAAGGGACTGTTAAACTTACCTCAGAATTGTCCTATCAAGGGGTAAGAAAGCTGGGTTATTTATCCACCACTTCCTGTCCCTCGTTGCTCAAGGTTGGCTTGCGGGGGGGGGCAATGAACACCTTGGCATTTCCAACTCGATGCAGGTGTAGGCTGAGCAAGCTTCTGGCAGATGCTTTAAAAGCCATCGACATGGACAGAGCCTGTTCACCGGAGCTGTGGCTCACTTCCAGGGTTGGCTGCAGGGGTAATGGGAGAGCCCTGACTATCTGGGCTCCATGATGTATATACAAGTTTAACTTTGTGTAACAACGATAAAGTGGTTGTACCAGTATAAATCCTATCAACAGGGGATTAGGGTTTCCTTTGCCCAACATCCCATTGCATTGCCAGGGCTTTAAATTTTGCCAATCCAGTGGGTATTACATGGTATTGTTAAAAAGATTATGTTTCTTTGGTTGCCAATGAGATAGAGTATCCTTATATAAACTAATTAAATGTTTATATTTTCTCTCCCCAAAATGTTTTGAATGAACTTCATCCATTTTAAACATATCTATCTATCTGTCTATCTATCTAATAAATTGTAGAAATTCTTTATTTTGGATACTAAGTTTGACAGTTACATAGGTGTAGAGAAGTTCTTAACTTCAACAAAATTGAATTTACAAATCTTTTTTCCTATGGATACTGTTTTTTACATTTTGTTAAAGAAATCCCTTCAAGAATACAAAAGATACTGGGGTACCTGGGTGGCTCAGTTGGTTAAATATCTGCCTTCAGCTCAGGTTGTGATCTCAGGGTCCTGGGATCCAGCCCCGCATCAGGCTCCCCATCTCTCCCTCTGCCAGTACCCCCCACCCCCTGGCTTGTGCCCTCCCTCTCTCACACTCTTTGTCTCTCTTGCTGAAATAAATAAATAAAATATTTTAAAATAAAGAATGCAAAGATACATTCCTGTATTGTATTTTAAATTTTTATACATTTTGTTTTATATATATATATATATTTAATCTTCCTGAAATTTAACTCTATGCATGTTGTAAGGAAAGATCAAGTTGTGTTTATCTTCATATAATTAATTAATAATTAATTGCCCCAGCACCATTTATGGAAAGGTCTACCTTTTCCCACTTGTCTATAATACCACTGCTGTACTATATACTGAGTTTCCTTATATATGTGGTTCTGTTTTCCCTGTGTAAATATCTCATTATTTTTTAATTACCAATACTTTGCATAAAGTTTTGATATCTGGTTACCTTTTTCTTCTTAAAGAACGTTGTTGCTATTATTGATCCTTTTGCTCCTCTCTGTAAACTTTAGATCTGCTTTTGAAGCATAAAACTCTCATTGGGATTTTGACTGCAATTACATTGACTATAGGTATCAACTGAGCGCAATTGACATCTTAATGATTCTGAATTCCTCAATAATGGAACAAAGATTATCTCCACTTCTTTATGTCTTATTATCTTTAAGTAAGTTTTATAATGTTTGCTGTTTTTTTCTTTTTTCTTTTAGATACCCTCTGTCAAGAAGCTTCCTTTCTATCCTGATTTTCTAGAAGATTTTCATCATGAATGGATGTTAACTTTTACCTAGTGTTTTTTGCACATTGAAAGTGCTAATTATACAGGTTTTCTCTTGTATTCATTAATGTGGTCTTTCTGTATGGAACAACCCTTATGCTATTGTGATAAACATGACTTATTCATGATAGTCTGCTTTCCTGGGTAGTAAGTTTATAGTAGCGAATAAGGCAGTAAGCAACTTTGTCCCGACAGAGTTACATTCCAGTGTGAGTCGGGAAGAGAAAATGATAAACGAATGAGCATCTGGATGTATTATGCAGCATTAAGTACCGGTATTTAGTAAAAAGACGTACTTACTAACCACTCTGCCACAAAAACAAGAAGATAACAGCTAACCAACTGAGATTACAAAAAAAAATCTTGCCCATGTATTCGAACATGAAATTTGCTGGAAATCGTTGTGTAGGACATGCCTGACCTCAGATACCATGACAAGTGTGGAGAACCATAAAGAACACGGAGAAACAACACTACAAAGTATACCAACTAAGGAAATAAGAGTACGAAGGGTTTCCCGTTATATACCGTAAAGTGGTAGCCAAACCGAATTCGAATTCCTCAAGTTTCATTTTGGCTTCATGCTTCTTAAATGGGTTCTTTGGACTTTTTTTCTTTATAGTTTACAGTATGAATATAAGTAGTATTAAAAAAAATTGTTGCATTAATTTCATGATATCACTGTGGAAAACAAACCAACCAACCAACCCCTACAGGGAAGTTATTCAGTCTCTTTCAGAATACCCAGTAACAAGACAACGGCTATCCATCAATATTTATAAACAAGGTTATCCACCCAACATTAGCCATGAAATACATGTCCCCTGGGCTCCTCTGGCTGTGGTAGATAAACCAGCATATATTTCTGTGCTGTGGCCAGGATTCTGGAACCGCATACAGAGTAAAAGAAAGGGCAGAAGTTCAGCCGGGCAGTGCCACTGAAGAAAATGGGATCAGATGATTGCATAGCACCCACACGGCAGAAAACTGAGGAACTTTCCAGGCAGCAATGCAACATGCGGCAGTGGAAATGAGGGGAAGGAAGGGATGGCTAAAATGTGTTTGGCTGGGAAAGAGATACAGGAGAACCATGAGGATCCAAATGGAATTCTATTCACAGCTGCCCTTCACCTCAAAAAGGAGTGAATTTCAGAATGTCTTAGTGGGGATGGGCTCCTGCCTCAGGGAACATGGAGATGACTCCCAAGTCCAGCAGGAAGCATCTGTGGAAGACGGGCTTTGTCTGGAGGTTTGTTGGGACGTGTGCACTAGAGAAGCTACTCTGGCAGAAGGGACAGCGAGGCAGCACCAAGTGCATGGTCACAGCCCATGAATCTGAGCTCTCAAGCATCTGAGAGATACTGTGGTTGGTTCTGGCGGCTGGGAATTAGAAGAAACACCTTGGATGGGCATGCCTTGAGTTCCCTGGGGACTGGAACAATACGTGTCGGCATTAGAGAGAAAGAGAATGAGCACTGGGTCAAGAAAGGGCCCCGCATGGAGCAGAGATGCAGAAGGAAAGGTGGCCTGCAACTTTTTCAGCTCCTGAAAACCCTGACAGTATTTCATTAGCCGAAGTGGATATCATTATGTACATCAATTTGAATCAGACTAAACTGGGTTTAAATTCTGCCTTTGCTTTCGTTGTGGTTTGACCTTCGATGCCTTACTTACCCTTCTTTAGTCCCAGTCTCCGGATCTCTACCGCTCTACCTGTGAGGGTTGTTTTGGGAGTATAAAGTGAAGCAATTCACATCAAGTGCTTACCTGCTCACCATAATGCTCAGCCAAAAGAGAATAATTTAAAAAATCAATAAATGGTAACACATGTTCATCTCAGATGCTGGAGGAAGGACGAGGAAGTGCTCCTTACAGGCTCCTCATGAGGTGGCCAGGCATCTATAAAACAGACGGGGAGGTGGTGTGGGGCTCTCGGGAAGGGACTTCTGGGTCTGGGATCCAAGGTAAGCCATGTGGAGCTCTGAGCCAAACCAACCATTTATCGTACCCTAGCCCTCGATTTCTTAGCAGCACGTGAGGCCTAAGAGAAGTAAGGTGTTTTTAGATTGGGAAAAACTGTCAAAGGTCACCTCATCCACTCTTTAACTCAACGTCAGCCCACATGCAGGGACTTTTTCTCTCCTCAGCTTGGGTATCTTTAGTGAAAGGGAGTTCATAAACTTATTACACAGCCATTTTCTATTGATGCCCATCTTTAATCACCAGAAAGTTCGTCTTTAGATGAGCTGAATCCACCTTCCTGTTACTTAATTCACCTGCCCTGGAGCAACACAAAATAAATATCTTCCTGCTTCTATACGTGTGCCGGAGTGTACAAGGCTCTGTCCCTGAGTGTCAGTAATTGTGATGAACTGGCATACAATATAAAGGAAACCTTGGGGGATACTCTTATTACTAGAACTCTTGAAATTGACTTACAGGGGACCTTTAATGAGAGCAAGAATGAAACTGTACTTGACTCAATTCAGAGTAGTGAATTTTTATTAAGTGGCCAGAAGGGGTGCAAGATACTTTCAAGAATAAAGAAAAGATGTAAACCCTGCCCTTAAGGAGCTTAAAATCTGATTAATTTAGCCATGATAATGATAGTAGAAGAAAGTTTGGATGAGCAAAGAACACAGTTCAGATCCAAAGAAGAAGAAGGAGGAGGAGGGAGAGGAGGAGGGGAGGGGAGGGGGAGGAGAATGAGAAGAGGAAAAGAAAGAAAAGAAAAAAGACTCCCTGAAAGTCTGCATTTATTAAAAATTACCTTTTTAAAATGTAAATTTTTAAATTAATATGATTTATTATTTCATTATAAAAACAATTTATGGTCATTGTAGAAAAAATGAGAAAATTAGCAAAAAGGAGAAAACTGCAGAAACATTTAACTCCACTCCACTACCCAGATATATAACCAAGGTTAATTTTGTTGACATAAGCCAAGGTTGTCTTTTCTATAGATCCATGTAGATTTCTATTTGGAATTATACTGTATATGCTATCTCATAATCTTTCCCTTCACCACACTTATTATGAGTATTTTTGTTAATAAATATTCCATCTCAATGTGTTTAACGGCTAATTAGTATTTCATTAAAAGACTGCATCATCTTTTGTTTAACAAATTGCCTATAGTTAACATTTTGGTTATTTCCAAATTTGGATAATGCAAAAAGCACTCTGATGGCTAAATCTTTGCATATACTTAATTATTTTCTTGAGATACATTTCTAGATATGGAATTGCTGGGTCTAAGCATATGCACATTTTCAAGCCTTTTTATAAATAGTGCCATAGTGAATATTCCAGAATTATTGTACTATAACAGGATAATAGTGATAATTTCTCTATCATTTACCAGTAATGTGAGTGTTATTATTTTTTGATATCTGCCAATTTAACAGTTGACAAATCATATACCATTGTTTTAACTGGATTTCTTTGATTACTAAAATGCAAAAGGTCTTTAAAAATGGTTATTTGGCAGTCACTTTCCTTCTTCATGAAATGCCTACTTTTATACAGGTCATTAATTTTTTTCATTCAACACATATTTTTTTTAGCATTGCCTATATACCACAAACTATCCTAGGTGTTGAGGATCTGTTAACGGACAGACAGACAGACAAAAATCCCTGCCCTAGCTTACATTCCAGCGTGAGTCTATATTCTAAGAGGCTTAAGGTGGAAAGGATATTGACCATTTTATCATATTGTGCAACTGTTTTTCATCCTTAGTTTGTCATCTGGAAGCAGATGTGTGTATTTAGGGGAAAGGAGTAAGTGGAGCCAGAGTGTGATAGAATATCAGAGGTGGACCAGATCTCTGCAGTATAATCCCTTCGTTTTATACATGAGGAACCAGAGGAGCCCACAAAAAGAAGAAGACTTGTCCAGGTTCATGACGGACTAGTGACCAAGAGCCATCCTAGATTCCAGGGCAGTAGCTAGTTCAGATTACTGAAAGCAAAATCCTCTTTAATTCACTCCCTTTATTTCACTTTTTGATTCTGCATTATACAAATAATAGCTAACATGTCCTGGTGGTTTTCTATGCGCCAAGCATTGTGCTATGCACTTTGTGTGCCTAAATTCCTGAAACTTCCCCTGGGAGACAGGCCCAAGCATCATCTGTTAAACAGACTGGCAAACTAGGGCTTGGAATCTGTGAATAATCCAAGTCTTAATAACTAGTACTTGGCAACCCCTGACTCAAACCCAGGTACATGAGTCCCCAGAGGCCACCACGATCCTTGGCCCATCTGCCATATGGTTCTAGGGAATCTGTTGGTGTGAGAAATGTTCAGAGAAAGGAGAGATTGAAGAACAGAGAAAAGCAAGCGGCTCACATTCTGAAGTGCTGCAGATGGGGGCCGCTGTTGTGGCAGGAACGCTCCTGGGGAAAGAGCAGGGGGAGATTCAGCCCTGCAATAACACTGACCCTGCAATTGGGGTGAGTCTTTGGGGGCCTCAGCTTGTCCATTTCACTCTTTTTGTCCTCTGCTCACCCTTGGGCTGCCCGGTGCCTCCAGCTGCTTCCCCACCTCTTCTCACACCTTTCTGATTCCTCTGTCCTATTAAAGTCCAAAGGATATGACAACAAAGTAAGAGTTATTTGCCCAACCCACGTGTGACATTTTCATTCTTAAACAAGTCAGGATCTCAGACTAAGGGGATTAAGCACTAATTGCAATTCCAGGCATCCATTTACTTTCATGATAAGAGACTTAACAGTTTCTTTGTTTCTTTGTCTCCTGCCTCCCTTTCTCCCTCCCCTTCCTTCCCCCCTTCATGACTCTCTTCCTTCTCCTCTCTCTCTCTCTCTCCCACACCCACCCTTCCTCCCTCCTCCCTTCTCTTTTTGAAGTGGAGAATGTCATTAGACCCAGTTATCCCAGCACCTCAGCAGGCCTACTTTGAGGACTTTTGCCAGAATTTTGATGTTACATCAAAGTAAATGTCCAAATTATGACAAGGATAAGATCGGGAGAGTGGGACAGAGCTTGGGCATTAGAGACTCCTCTGTTCCTTTCTCAAGATGGGGAAGAGCCTCTCTATCAGCCTTTTCCACTCATGCCTCTTCTCATGCAGGAGCTCTTTCTGCTCCCTTAGCCACCCAGCCCTTCCACCAATGCGGTGCCACCTCCAATGGGAGAAGCCAGAGCAGGTGGGAGATGGTCAGTGATGTACAGGGAGAGTGGCTCCTCATCTCTACGGCCAAGTGTCAGCCAAAGTCTGCAGTCGGGACGTTCTGCTGGAAAGCAGTAGAATCCCAAAGGCCTCAGCTCAGAGGTATGGAGCCTGCAGTTAACACTGACTTCTTTTTTGCCAAAGGGACAAAGGACCTGTTGGGTAGTAGAAAAGTATAGAGCGGTGGAGAGCATGCAGATCGGCTAGTCTTAGCACAGTGTTATAAAAAGCTAGTATTTCTTTAGACCTAATTATTGGTGTTATTTTATTCATGGTGCATAAAGGACTTTGGAACCTATGAAAACCTAATGCTGATAAATATTTCAGTGCATTTTCATCACTATGAAGAAGCATTTATTAAGTGCTTAACTCCCTTTGGTGCTTTCTCAGGTCTTATGTGTGAGGGGAGTCAAAGGGATATAACCCGGGCTGCTCAAAAATCCAAAATGTGGAAACAAACTGACTCCGAGGACATTCAAGCAGCAGAGCAAGCATGTACAGAAGCAGGGGCAAGTGATCGCAAGCGCAGATGTAACTGGCACGCAATGAGGCAGGAAGGCGCTAAATGATGTAAAAGTGCTGAAAACGACATTTTGTCCAGAAAGGCGGCAGTTTTATGGTTGAGGCAGCTTTTGCTTATTGAACATTTTGTTTCTTGAGAAAAGAGGGACAGTTTTGTTTTTTTCTGAGTCATCAGAAAAAAAAAAATAGTATCGTCTGTTCTTGGAGGATAGCGTTCCAGGGTCCAATTATCATAGGAATTATAAGTGGCTGTCTACCTTCTCTCAAAGTGCCAGACAATCTTGTCATCAGTTCCTGATAGCTGGGACAAATCAGAGAAAGAGGCTGTGCTATCTGAGGCCATAATTGTAGCGCACAGAATGGAGAGGACCAGAAGGATGGTGGGACCAGAGAAGTCCATCAAATGAATTAGTGTGAAGGTAGTGGTAGAATTCGTAGGAGAGAAAGAAAGCTGAGGCTCATCTTCTGCTGGCCAAGTAATTAATACAAAATATGTCTTTGAGACATAAAAATAAAGAAGAAAATAATACATAAGACCAAGAAGTTGCAATGAACATAAGGCAATTTAACGCATGTGAGAACAAGCGTGTGGGACAAGCCACACACTAGGAGAAGATATTCTCCAGCACAAATTGTTAAGGATGTGTGACCCAAATATATAAGGAAGTCCTTTAAAAAACAGTAATAAAAGATAACCCCAAAAAAAAATAGGCAAATGATATGAATAGGCATTTCACAGAAAAAGAAATCACCTTTAACAATAGGAAATAAAATGGAGAGTTTTTAAAAATATCAAGTGTCAGCAAGGATATAGAGCAGTGAGAATGCTTATACTCAGCTGGTATGATGATCCATCGGTATACCCATTCGGAAAGCAATTTGGTATATCTTCTAAAGTTATAGAGATGCATACCCTCTGATCCAGCACTTTCATTCCTAGGTACATAACCTAGGAATGCACATATGACTCAAATAGATATTTATAAGAATATTCTAGAAGCATTGGTCTTCATAGCAAAAATTGGAGTGCAAATATCAGCAACGAAATGAGAATATAAAATTGTGAAATATGCATGCAATGGAATATTTAACAGGAGTGAACAATCAGTGAATGATAGCTGTATGCAACAACCAATGTGAATCTTGGAAACATAATATTGAGTGAAATAAGGCAAATTGCTGAAGTTTCCATACTGCATGGGACTATTTTTTAAAAGCTCAAAATTCAGCAATGGACACATACATTGTAAAATAATTTTTTTTAAAGATTTTATTTATTTATTTGACAGAGAGAGAGAGAGCCAGCGAGGGAGGAAACACAAGCAGGGGGAGTGGGAGAGGAAGAAGCAGGCTCCCAGCAGAGCAGGGAGCCTGATGTGGGGCTCGATCCCTGGACCCTGTTATCATGCCCTGAGCCAAAGGCAGACACTTAATGACTGAGCCACCCAGGCGCCCCATGTAAAATAATTTTTTAAAAAATACATGAGACTCCTGAAGCTTTTGATATGGTGGAGGAACCACCATAAGTTTCAGAGACATACAGACTGAGATGTAAAGCTAATCCAAATACGTTTTACATTTCCATCACCAAGTCTTTTTACTCCTTCGAGCATCAGTGTGTCATAACCTAATGTAACGTAACATAATGTAACGTAACATAACTCAATAGTTTTGATCGTAGGCGTTAACTAATGTTAATTATTAACCCAATTTAGAAGATAAAGCTCATTAATACTTTATGCTGTTCGTCTGGAATCCTTACACCCAGAAGATGACCAGTTTGGTCATATAATTCAAGGAGAGGATGATGAAAACAAGAGCAGAACTTGGCTTCCAGACATTGTGATTCTGTACATTTACCAGTCCTTTGGTGGAGTGGTGCAGGTGACCAAATTGAATCATACCTGGCTATACATAATCGAGTGGTCAACTGCGGTCATTTACTAGGTGGAACTGCAAAATATTTTTCCTGTAGTATTATCTTTACTCTCAATCTTTTGTTTACAAGACACCAATTTAAAGCACTCCATTCAGGATTAAAGTAGTAACACTGAAACCGAGCTGAACCAAAAGACCACCTGGTCATAACTTTGGAACCAAGGCCCGGGGACCATTGCTGAATCTGTGAGTTTTGCAGTTTCACAGCCAGTATCCAAATGGGGAATTTATGATTTATGTTTTTCTGGGTAATTCATAATTATACAAGCAAAGAAGAAAGTTCAATATAATATAACACACATTGATTTTTTGGGGCTACACTATAAAAGCTTGATGTTAATATATAGGAAAGAAATTCTCAATGTTCCCCAAACATTTTGTTGTTCTAATAAATGGTTCTTAATGTTTTGAAATCACCTGATTGTTCTCATAGGTCTTGGAGAGGTTGAAACCCATTTTCATTACAAATCATGATTCAGGCTCCTGGTAGACAGCTTTGTGAGCATAATGACCTCTCTATAAATATTACTGCTGAGTCAAAACTAAGTGGAACAACTGAATAGATTTGTGGTTTTCTCCATAGAGACTTAGAAACCCCTAGATTTTATCTCAGTCTAATTATAGATTTTGACTTTTTTCAAGGTACTAATCAAAGCTTGGCCCCTACACAGATCTAATGGAGCCATGTTTCAAAGGCCACAGAAATGGGCAGGTCATTTAAAGTGCCATGAATTAATGAGTGTAAATCCATGTATCTTTGCAGGCAAGAAGATATTTTCTATCTGGTGAGGGCCTGAAGCAATAAGGAGTCTCAAACATAATAAGAGCCTGATGCAGAGAGGATTTGAATTCCAGTTTGTCTCATGTAAATATGTTGATAACAAAAGTCTCAGGTGAAGAACCCAAAGAAAGAGAGGGAGCAGTAACTACTTTGCAGTGACAGAAAAAAAATAATTATTAGGATTATTCTGAAAATAAAGGAGTCCTGGAACCCTAAAAAGCTGTTCTTTCTGAATTGTAACATGGCTGAGTGTATGACAGAAAAGCAGGTGTTTGGGCCCATACTGCGATCCCAAGCTATCCTGGCACATAAGATATGAAGATGATGGAGGAACATTGGTTATGAGTTCTGGTTTTGGCCTGACTGTGAATTCTAGTTCCATCTAATTGACTTTGAGGAACTTGCTTTAATTCCTTATGGCTTAGTTTCCTATCTGTAATTACCTCGCAGGGTTATCAGGTTATATGAGATCATGTGTATACCACAATAAGATATCACCTCACACTTCTTAAAATGTGTACTATCAAAAAGACAAAAGATAGCAATTGCTGGCAAGAAAGTGGAGGGAAGGGAACTCCTGTATACTGGTGGTAAGAATATAAACTGGTATAACCACTATGGAAAATAGTAAGAAGTTTCCCCAAGAAATTAAAAATATAACGTCATATGATAGAGCAATCCCACTTCTGGATATATATCCAAAGGGAATGAAATCATTATGTTGAAGAGATAGCTGTACTTCCCTGCTCCTAGCAGCATTATTCACAATACCAAGGTATGGAGACAACCCAATTGTTCACTGAATGGATGAATGAATGAAGAAAATGTGGTGCATATGTCAATGGAATATTATTCAGCCTTTAAAAAGAAGGAAATCCTGTCATTTGCAACAGCATGATTGGTTCTAGAGGGCAGTTTGCTAAGTGAAATAGCCAGACTGAAAGATAAATACCACAGAGTAGCATTTATATTTGGAATCTAAAAAAAAAAAAAAATCTGGACTCAGTAGAAAATATGTGAATTAATGAATATTCTAATGACCTCAGTGGGGGAATCCTTTTAAAATGTGTACATATATCAAATCCTCATGTTGTGTATTTTAAATACCTTACAATTTTATTTGTTAATTATAGCTCAGTAAAGTTTAAACATTAATTGATTTCTTAAAAAGTTCATGTATATATAATGTAGCACTTGGCCTGTTAAATGCTCAAAAAAAAGTGGGGGCAATCCTATTGTAACTGAAGAAACAGGGAGTTAAGCTTAAGAAGACTCACCTTCCTGGGGCTCCTGGGTGGCTCTGTCCGTTAAGCGTCTGCCTTTGGCTCAGGTCATGATCCCAGGGTCCTGGGATCGAGCCCCACATCGGGCTCCTTGCTCGGGGTAAGCCTGCTTCTCCCTCTCCCTCTGCCTGCTGCTCCCCCTGCTTGTGCTCTCTCTCTATCAAATAAATAAATAAATAAATAGATCTCTAAAAAACAAAACAAAACCTCCCCTTCTTGATGTACTTTCCCCCCTCCAAAGTAGGAGTATTTAGCTTCTTTTAGGTGGATTGTGCAGTTTCTTTGAGGACTTGGATGTCACAGGATTAATATCTGTGTTGTGAGTCTTTGCTAATTTTCTTATTTTCAATGTCTGTTATTACCCCTTTGCTAAGTTTGGCTCCATCTCTTATTTATTCTCTTAACAGAATTGAAATCAACTACCAGAAATCATTTTGTGGTCACCACCAAAATTACATAGCTGTGGCCAATCGCTTGTCACTTTCTGATAATTAACTACCTGGTCAAGAATGACATCTCCCAGCTGCCCACTTTCTTGACAGTCACCTTTGGAAATGAGCCACCATATTGTTGTTTTAGACTATCATTTATCCAGCCCTTTTCCTCAAAGATACAAATCTATAGGTCAGTTTATGTTAACCGTGGTAGATATCAAAACCAGTAATTTTGCATCCTAACAATTAGCTCTGCTATTTTCAGGCAGAATGACTATCTTGGAGAATTTTTTGGGCAATCTCTCAGATGATAAGTAAGCAAGCAAAGTTTAAAAAAAAATTAAATATATAGTTTCAGAACTCTATGGGGGGACAAAGGTCTCGAAGGAAGAACTCTGTGTCCTCAACAGAGGTAAAGAGAGTAGAGCTACATATTTCTAACACAAATCCTTCAAATCATCGCTCGTCTTCCATAATTCATAGACTTGCTCTTTCGCATCAGATTTGTGGCCGTGCACAAAGGTCAGAGCTAAAGAGTACAAAATGTGTAAATCTGAGGGCGGAAATTCTTTTTCCCCATTACTTATTTATCAAACAGGTTGATGTCAGAGAGAAAGCTGGGATGGTGTTTTGCCTTTCTTCCTCCCATGCAGATAATCACCCCTGTGTCCTACCTTGTTAACCTTCTCTGTTTATTTCTATTTCCCTGCAATTTCTTATAATAGTTGCCATTTAATCACAAATATATTAAAAGATTTCTTTTTAATCTAGCAGTCTTCACTGTTTTGTGGTTTCTATGCAAACAGTTTGCCCCACTGCTAAAGAGTGTCCAATTACGCTCACTGCAGGGAAAACCGAGGGGTCAGCAATTGACTTTGCTTTTGTCTAAGGTATCAAATGTGAAAGCAAATTAGGTATCTAAAAATAAAAACTAAAATTAAGACTAATAAAATGGAGCTTTGACTTTTCTCATCACAGACTCATTTATACTTAATGACACAGACCGACTGGATAGGTAACGTTTATAATCTCTCCTGAAATGGATTTTTAAAAATGGCTGATCCATCCCTCCTTTCAGGACAGGCAAATGGGCACCAAGACAATAGAGAAATAAGGGCCTGTTTATGCAGTTATACATTAATTCGTTTGTAATATTGGCTCGCATGCAAGGCCAGAGAGAGACGTGCTAGTCAGTGTTACTTAAATGTGTCAGCATATAAATTCATTGTACAGTATTTTGCTCACAGAGCTCTCTCTGCCAGATCAAACACGTGAAACATCAGAAAAACAACACCAGAATTTTCTTTCCAAAAACTCAACCCACTTTGCTTTCATCAGAAAGAGACTATTTTAGTAATACAATTTATAGAACCCTTCTCTTTCCTTGGATGTACATGCTTCCACTTTCTGTTTACAGACACTCCCTCAAGTTGAAGGCTATTTATTAATACCTCTTCCCAGATGAATGCTTCCTACCTATGCCTCTCGCCACACCTGTTCCTTTCTTCCTCTGACTCTCCTCCAGCTCACTTGCCACCAGTGGGACAGGAACTTAGTTCCAGAGGGATTGTAGCGCCACCTGAAGGCTGGCACACAGAACTATCTTAACCATTGTCTTCTCTACCATCTGCTTCTTTTCTTCTCCCAAGATTCTTTTTATGCACATATTTTAGCATCTTTTCTAAGCTTTTTCTTATTTAAAGTTGTTTCCTTCCCACCCCCAATTCAGAACCGGGGGAAATTTTGACACTCACAAGAAATAAAACAAAGTACTCATGGAGCCCTTCTTTTTCCTGGAGAGGCTCTAGGTTATTTAAATTTATTATTAAGTGCTAGACCTTCTTGTATTGTAAATAGATTAAAGTACTCATTCCAACAAGATTACCTAAATGAGCAGCTTATATTCATCTAATCCTCCTTCCAAATTTTACGTTCGGCTTGTCAGTCCATTTGAATTTTTTATAAACTTTTGGGGGAAACCCAAGATAAGCAAGATAATTCATGAAGGAAAACTAAATCATAATGTGATTTTCACACACACACACAGAGAAATGCAGAAATGCCTACTGTAGTGACATCATTTGAAAGACAACTGTCTTCTGTCTTACAAATAAATAGGTTAATAGACTCTTTCACACAAGTGAGTGAGTCAGCTTTGCTAACGTGTCCTTTTTTATTCCCCAGATCCAGCACCACGGGATTCAAATCTCTGTTGACAAGTGTTTGGAAATGAATCACAAATGCAGCATATATGTGGAATCAACACGCCAAGCAAGCAGGAGCTCTAGTTCTTCCACAGCAATTATGTACAACAAAAGGGACTCTTCCTGCCTTTACCCGCCTCCCCATACACACTCACAGGTACCACACAACCAGTAGGCCATTCCCCCATTCACGTGGAAACACGGGGCTTGCCCAGAGTATCCTTTGCATGTGGGCTTTAAAAATTCCTGTAAAAATCCTATGCAAGTAAAATGATACCAGGTCCTACCAACTCTTCCACGTGATGTCATTATTTACTTTTAAAAATATTTGTATACGTTTTGTCTATAAAACGCTATCCTAATAGTTACAAACCTGTAAAGCTTCCACTAGGTAAAAGCATAATCTTTCACAAAATGACCTTTCCCTGAGCTAAAAATGAGAGAAAATCTAAAAATTACTTTTGAAGAGAGACAAAAGTCTCAATTTTTTTGCTTCATGACAGGTTGGTTTGAAACTGGACCAACCCTATAGGCCACTCGGTATTATTTACATTTTGACAGGGTTGGGGGTAAGTCCAGTATATTGATAAAGGGGGAAGTCAGGAACATTCCTTGGAATATGGGAATTTTTATACTACTGAATACTGTGGTAGAACTCTTCTTGGCAGACAGTACTTTCAAGGTGATCCATACCTGTTTTCTGTAGGGGTAGGAGGAAAAGAAAGCCCTCATCTTTAGACACGTCCCCCTGGTTCCACCAGAAACAAAGGACCTTGAATTAGAGGAGGAAGTGAAGGAATCTGCCTTTCAGACAAAGGCAGCCCTTAGGACAAGCTTCTTACAGGGACTGCTCTGCCCTAGGCTCTGTTTGGAAAAGCCACTGGTAATTTGATGAATATTCAGTTTTGTTCTTGGGACTTTATCCTTCTGAAATGTGAGAAATCAGTTTATCCAGTTCTGTTATTTAGATTTCTCCTTTCAAATGTTTTTTTCTCTAAAATCTATTCCTTGTGAATAACACAGTTGTACCTCTTTGGGTTTCCATTGGTGGTCTCCAGCCTTGCTGTCCTTGCTGACTCTTTACAAAATCTGGTCTTTTCTAAAGATGATTCTAGAACATCATATCTCTTTTAACATGGTTAAGCTTTTAAGGAACAATGTGTTTCCTTCCAATTAGTCTGTTGTATAGCAAGCTTTTTTTTTTTTTTTCACTTTCTCTATCTAATTGGTTTTAACAGAGTAAAACTCTCTGCTCCAAAAAAGAAAAAGATCAATACAATTTCCAGTAATTGCTCCTCATGCTATCATTTCCCAAGAAAATGCACAGATATGAGGACTAGGACTCTTGATTCAGGACATGCAATCACAACCTTGTATAGTTTGTCTAGGAGATGCTGAACACAACGTTGGGACAGTCCACAGCCCTCCCTGGCCCTAACGTCTACCACAGAGCTACCTTGGGGTACAATACATGCAGTATTTTAATTTTAGCCATTCTAATGAGTTTCTAATAGTACCTGGTTGTGGTTTCAATTACCATTTCTCTGAAAACTAATAATTTTGATCACATTTTTACTGAACATTTGAATATCTTTCTACTTAAAGTGCCTGTTTAAATCTTTTGCCCATTTTTAATGTTTTTGCCTTTTTAATATTGAGCTTTTAAAGTTTTTTCTATTTTTTGGATAGGTCCTTCTAAAGATAAATGCTCTGCAAATTTAGTCACCATCAAATGTTTAGCTGTGGTCTTGTCTATTTATTTGCCTTACAGTGTCTTATGATGAGCAAAGTTTTTTATCATAATGAACTCCCATTATTATTTTTTCTTTTATGGATTTTTTCCTGTTATTTCTATGAATTTATTGCCCGTTCCTAGCTTACCAACAAATTCTCTAATGTTTTACTTTAGAAGCTCCTATATTCTTGAATTTCACCTAGAATTAATTTTTGTATATGGAATAGCAGTTGAAGTTTATTTATTTGCCCATCTGTATCTAGTTTGTCCAGCACCATTTGTTGAAAAGACCATTTTTCTCTGTTAAATTCCCTTTGCACCTTGATCAAAAATTAATTATTCCCCGTGAGTAAAAAGTAAATGTTCCACTCTATCTACTTTTGGACCCATTCTGACCAAGTAATCAATTTATCTATCCACACACCACAAGCACACTGTCGAGATTACTGTAACTTTATAGCATGTCTTGAAATTAAGTAGTATAAACTGTAGAACCTTGCTGTTCTTTTTCAACATAATTTGGATATTCTTGATTGCATTTCTAGATTAATTTTAGAATCAGCTTTTTAATTTTTACAAAAAAATCTTGTAAAATGATAGATGGAATAGTGTTGAATCTATAAATCAATTGACATTGTATTGAGTTTTCTTTCCGATGAACATGAAACAGATTTTCACATGTTTATGTCTCTTAAAATTTCAGCATTATTTTTTAAATTTTAGTGTAGAGGTATTGCACACTTTACATTGATTGTGTCTGTCTATTTTATACTTTTCATGCTATTACAAATGGTATTATTTCATTTTCCAATTGTTCATTAACTGTTCTATAGATATACATGAGAATTTGCATTTAGGCTTTATGTCTTGTGACCTTGTTAAATTCACTTGCTAGTTCTAATAAATGTTTTCCACATTTCTTATGATTTTCTCCTCACATAATGAGATTGCAAACAAAGAGTATTGCCTCTTCCTTTCCAATATAGAGCCCCTTTAATTCTTATTTCCCCTTCATTGCACTGTTGAGAACCACCAGTCCAATGTTGGTTAGAATTGATGGGCTTGTTCATCTTTGCATTATTCCCAATCTTAGGGAAAGCATTCAGTATTTGTCCATTATGTATGATATCATTTGCAGGTTTTTCATAGATTTTTTTAAATTAGTTTGAGTAAGTTTTCTCTTTTAAAATTTGCTAAGAGCTTTTCTTAAAATCACAAGTGAGTGTTAATTATTATCAAATGCTTCTTTATCATTCAAGATATTATGAAGTCTATTTTTTATTCTGTTGATGTGGCGAATTCTTATCAATTGATTTTTTGAAAGTTAGAGTGATCTTGCTTTCCTGGGATAGATATCAATTGAACATGTCCTTTTCATATGACTGGATTTGATTTATTCATATTTTTAAAGAATTTTTATATCCATGCTTATGATGGGATTGGGGTTTTTGTTTTCCTATAATATTTTGGCTATTTTTATTATCAGCTTAATACTTGTCTCACCTTTCATATTCTTGTTTTCTAAAAGAGTTTGTGTAAGATTGTGATTATTTCTACTGTAAATGTTTGACCTGGAATTTTCTACATGAAAGGTTTTTAATTATGAATTCAACATTTAAAAAATATATGCCTATTCGAATTTTCTCTTTCTTCTTGTGTCAGTTTTGGTAATTTTTGACTGCCAAGGCATATGCCAATTTTAATTAAGCAGTAAAATTTATTTGTATAAAGTTGTTCATATTCCTCTAGATATCATCTTAATGATATTTAATGGTAGGATCTGCAGAGATATACACTCTTTCCTTCCTGACACTGTAATTCATGGTTCTATCTCTGTTCCTTATTCCATCTATTTCTCTCCCCACGCTCTTGATCAGTCTTGCTATGGGCTTATCATTTTGTAAAGTCTCTTTCAAGAACCAACTTTCATCTTTGTTGATGTTCTCTATTGCTTGTCTGCTTTCTAATTCACTCATTTTTGCCCTTATCTTAATCATTTCCTTACTGTGCTTACTTTGAGTTCTTCTTTTTCTACTTTATGAATTTGATAACTTAGATTATTGACTTTAAAATTTTATGCTTTTGGAATATAAGCCTTTAAAGCTATCAAGGCCTACCTAATCATTGCTTTAACTATATCGCACAAATTTTAATATGATGTTTTAATTATACTTCAGTTACAAATATTTTACAAATTCTGTTATAATTTGTTCTTAATCTCATGGGTTATTATAAAATGTGACTTTTAGTTTCCAATTATTTGTGATTTTCCTGGTATTTTTTATTAATTTCTAATTTAATTTTGGTCTGATCAGAAAACATACTTGGTAACATTTCAGTCCTTTGGAATTTATTGGGAAATGTTATGGATTATGATTTGGTATAGTTTGGTGTTTTTGTATTTGGAAAGAATATGTATTCTGCAGTTTTGGAGTGTAGTGTTCTAAATATGTCATTTATGTTAACAGGTTATAATGCTATTCAGTTTATTTTTTATATTCTTTCAAAATTTTGTTCATTTGTTCTATCATTAACTAATCAGGAAATATTAAGTTAGTTCTCTGTAGTTGTAGATTTCTCTAACCCTAACTTTCTTAACTCATTTTTTCCTTCATGTGTTTTGAAGCTGTTTTTAAGTACATATACATTTTCAGGTTATTATGTCTTTATGATGATTTGACCCTTGTATCATTACAAAGTATTTCTCCTTATTTCTGACATTTATAGAATATTTTTCTATTTTATTATCTTTGCTATCTATGAAATATTTCTATGACATTTTTGCTATTTAATTTGTCTG
This sequence comes from Ailuropoda melanoleuca, assembly GCF_002007445.2. Taxonomy (NCBI): domain Eukaryota; kingdom Metazoa; phylum Chordata; class Mammalia; order Carnivora; family Ursidae; genus Ailuropoda; species Ailuropoda melanoleuca. The sequence continues at coordinate 98,753,757 of NC_048227.1, read as the reverse complement.
ATATCAATAAAGAGACTCCAGGATTTTTATGATTTGTGCTATTTTTCAATCTATTTACTTCAACTCGTCTTAATATATTCCTTTTATAAACAACATGCATTTAGGTTTTGCTTATTTTTATCCAGTTTTATTATTGGTGCTTTTACATTGGTATGCTTATTACATTTACATTTAATATAATTATGGACATGTTTATGTTTAAATATTTCATGTTGTTTTTCACTTATCCCATCTGGTCTTTGTTTTTTGTTTCTCCATTCTTATCTTCTTTGGCTTGTTTCCTATATTTTTATTATTACATTTAATCTCCTCTGTTGGCTTTTAGCTCTACCTTTTTCTCTGTGTTTTTAAAAATTATTTTAAAGATTCCTTAGAAATCACAACATGCATCTTTAACTTGGATGCTCTATTTTCGAATAATATCATATTCCTTCATGAATTATGCAAGATATTTCCTTCATTCCTGTGTAAGGGCCTTATAACTGTGTGATTTTATTGAATGCCCCTGCCATCTGGTGTGCTTTTGTTTCACATATATTAATGTTTTACTTTCGCATATGTTATAAATCTTATAATACACTGTTATTGCTTCTATTTTGACAATCAATAGTCTTTCAAGAATGTAAAAATAATGAATTATTTTATATTGATCTTAATATGTACTGTTCCTTGGTATTATTTATTTATTTCTGTAGTTCTGGGCTTCCATTTAGTATCATTTCCTTCCAATCTGAAAATTTTTCATTTGCATTTCTCACAGTGTAGTTCTATTTGTGATTGAATTCAGTCAACTTTTGTCTATTTTAAAGTATCTTTATTGGATTTCCAGTTTTCGAAAAATATTTTTGCTGCCTGTGGAATTCTCACTGATAGTACTTTTTTTCCTGTTTTGTAAACATTGTCTTCTGGCTTCTATTGTTTCTGATGCAAAATTAGCCATTATTCTTATTGCTGTTTTCTGATATGCACTTTGTGGTTTTTTTCTCTGACTGTTTTTAAGCTTTTCTCTTTATCTTAGGTTTCAAAATTTGATTTTGATGTACCTCAATGTGATTTTCTTTGTGTATTTCCTGTTTAGGGTTCACTAAGCTTCTGGGGTTGTGGAACTTTTTGGCTTTACTTGAATTTGGAAACGTTTGACTGTTATTTGTCCACATGTTTTGTCATTCCAGTCATTGTTTCCAGAACTCCAGTTTCACACAAGTTAGGCCACTTTATAATATCCTACAGGTCCTGAGTCTCTGTTCATTATTTCAAGTCTTTTTTTTTCTCCTGCATTTCAGTCGGTATAATCTCTGTCCCCCTATTGTGGCAGTTATCAGTGTACTTTTTCCCAGTTCCAAATTCACATTTCAATACCTGCTTTACAGTAACGATGAGAATTCCTGTAGAATTTCTCCTTTACACTGAGGAGGATGTTAAGCTTCTCAGTAGATAGCCCTGAAGGGACACTTGGAATGGGGCTTCTCTTGGTGTTCAGACTGCTGCATAGTTGGTCACTGGTACAGATACGTGGACATTTGGTGGCACTCTGCCCTAGCTTTGTGCCCTGAATATGCAATCTCTCAGTGACCTTGCAATCCTGGCCCAGCCTGGTGACCACTTTTTCATAACCCTCCCAACATGTTCTAACATTTCCAAATTCAGCAGCAGCCTGGCTCCTTCTGTGTGCCTGCCCCATTGCCCCACCACCCTGGAGGCTCATCTTCCTTGGACCTCCTGGTGCAGGTACTGCACACTCGAGACCACCCACCTTTAGTAGCAGCCCAATTCTCCCTGTGCACCAGCTCACTGGTTGCAACTCACTTACCCCCTACAGGTGCTTCTCCAGCAGCCCTCAGTGCAGATGCCAGATTTGCTCTGAGCACCTGCTCACCCACTGTGGCTTACCTGCACCAGAGTTACTTCCTGATTGCTTGCTGACTGTGGACAAGCTTTGGCCTGCAAAACCCAGAAAACTGCTCTGCCATTCAGCAGGCTGCAACCATACCTTTTCCAACAAGGTCTCAATCTCAACCCTTAGGAGTGGACTGCCTTCTAAGATTCTCCTTCCTTGTCCACCCCTCCTCAGCCCCAACTTTAGAATTATTTTACATCTGATAGTCTTTTATCATAGCTTCATTCTTTATATTTATCTTCCCTCTTTAAATCACTGTGTGATTTCTATCTCTTTCCTAGACCCAGACCAATATCCCTGTTTTCAAATGTATTGGTCTTTGTTCGCTGGTGTTCAATTTGTTGCTGAATCCATCCAGCACAATATTCATTTCATATATTGTATTTTGCAATGCTGAAATTTCCATTTTTGTCATTTTTATTTCTTGGTTGGTATTTCCTATTTGTTTATTCATTGTCTCTTTTTCTTTGGTTCTTTATATGAGTCTTAAATTTTTAAATTATATGCTAAATGCCACATATTTAGATTTCTGTATTCCATTGTCTTTCTTTAAGGAATGTTCTCTTTTGTTCTGGAATGCTTTCTCCTGTTGACATTTGTTTTGAAGCTTTGGTATTTTGTATCTAGGGGTATCATTGGCCTACTCATACGGAAGAGCCTTTTTGAGACCTCAGCCACCACTCTGGCTACTTGAAAGCTTATCCCAGCTCTGTCAAATGCTATGTCTTTTGTTTGTTTGTTTGTTCTTTGTTTTTATTTTTGTTTTGTTTTCCTGCTGTTGTTTTTAGCCTCCAAGTAGCTATTCTCTACCAGATCTTACCATTCCACACATGGTCAGCTTAGTATTTGGACAAAGAATCAAGAGGTCCCATGCAGTTTTCTGGAGTTCCTCTCTATACAAATTCCTTCTCTCTGAGAACCTGTCTCCCAACTCCCCAACAGCTACCTCATCTGCCTTGGTACATGGCAGTCTTTGTTTGCTCTACCCAGAGAGACCACTGCTCTCCATTTGGGCTCAATCCCCAATGCTAGATTTGCAAAGAGCTCCTAGACAGAAAGCTGAAATTAATGTAGAGCACACATTCTGAGTTTCCATTCTTTCAAAGATCACAACCTTGCTTTGCCTAAAAGTAATTTCATATATGTTCTCCAGTTTTATAGATTTTTAAATAGTGGGTAAATAAGGCCTATGTCTATTTTTCTAATGTATTTAGAATGTGAAGTTATTTTCTTTTAAAATGAGTTGGGATGTGTGTGTATTAGATTTCATATTGTCAGATAAAATTTTCATATTATAAACTTTGGGAAAACGAACAGAAAATCATAAAAAAGAAAACCATTGATCTTTTTTAGTGTATGTATATTATATATACTTGTTGAGTATATTAAGCTGTTAATATGTTAATTATATTAATTAATATCAATCTACAGTACAAGTACATATAAATAAAACTGGATTCACATAATATCTACTGTTTTTATAACCTTATTTTCCACTCCAACTTTATTATGAACACTTTTCCATGCCATTAAATAATTTTTCACAACCAACAACATAGCATAATTGTAGATTGCTAAATCCTTCCTGAAATGCAAACACCACCAATGGAATTATAAATGATTCAGTATCTGATAAAACTGAAGTTTTCCTTTCAAAATTTAAGTCATAATTTTAAGTGAATTGATCTATAATCTACATATACCCTGTTTTATTTATTTTTTCTTATCATCCTACAAGCCACGTATTCTAATTGCATTTAGAAAATTAAGCTAAAAACATCGTAATTGGGTAATTTCTGATGCCAGATTGGTAAAACTGCAGAGTTTTATGGTACACAGTTCAACACATCAAACAGCCGGGTCTGGGTTCATTGCCTAAGTTACCATGGTATCTTCCAAAATCATAAAAACCTGCAGTATAATTGAAGCTTTAAAGGGAGGAACTGTCCTCAATTCAGAAGTAATAAAAGGTCAATCTGTTTTGTTGCTGCCTGCTTTAAAAATCTTTAGAATAGACTGAAAAGTGTCTTCTGTCCCCCTTTCTTTCTCTTCTTCTCTCTTGCACACGTCTACACACAAGTTTAGATGGTAAAATCTCAGCAAATAGGTTTTTACCTAAGTGCACATTTTTCAGTGCTTATAGGAAAGTATAAATGAAAGAGCTCTGATGCTTCACTGTGCAGAAGCCACCTCTAAACTAATTTCACAGGCAAGACCACAGCTGCTGTTCACCCAGCTTTGAATTGGCTCAATATATCCTGTCTGTTTGGGTGGATGTTATTGACTTGCCTCATTTGTCTGTGCTAACAGGATCTTTTTGGAGAAAGAAACAGAGGGAAGGAGTGAGACGGAGGAAAGGAAGCAAAAGGAAAAAATAATAATTCAAAATCATTACACAGATCTAGCTGGCCGCTCCCCATTGTCTCTGTTTCAATTAGACTTTTTGGCACCATGACCTGTATGGGTCTCCTGCGTCATAAGGTAACGAATACGTTAACAAGACATTGGAGTTTGCTCATGTGGACACACCCAGGGTCCCCAACACTCCATCCCTGTTACCTCTGCTGAAATAATTTGACCCCTAGTAAGGAGATTTCCACTCATGCAATTTTTATTCATGGTATTTTGTTCCTAACCACATTCTTTCATATAAGGACTGAATATTTCACCATCTAATTTTACTTTGCACAAAGAAAATATCCACGCAAATTACTGAAAATGACATGATGCATCATCCAAGTTTGAGGAAGTCTCCACTGACTCAGGCAGAAAGACCCACATTTTTGAGCATTAAATTTGTCAGAGATTACTGTCTGTTCAATCATAAATCAGATGATTTTGACATGTGCAAGGCTGTCAGATCAATAACACCATGTTAATTCCCCTTTTAAGCTATGACTTAAACTCAACATTTTAAAACATTTTCTATAGGCTCCAATCAGACAAACCAAAATGCATCATTTTACTTGTGCTTTTTTTCCCCCAAACTTGATACAAATATTTTGTGTTAAATACATTTACACAAGTACATACACATGTATATTCCAAAAAGAAATAAAATAATCACCACACGTGTGACAGACCCTCAGATGGTACTTAGAATGACCGGCCCTTTAGCATACACATGAGATTGATTACATTTATCTTCCCAAATTTGGGAACAGTCTGTGCATTTCTTAAGAACTCTGCAAATTCCCAGAGTAGTTAGGATTTTATGATCACCTCTGTTTAGGTATTTTAGTTTCGTGTGACCACTTTTCCACTCCAGACATCCTGGTGTCACACACATATGGAAGTCGTTTGTCAATTCATTACAGTTCCTTCTCTCCCATTTCTAAATGTTGGAGGTCTCCGCGCTCATCTTCCGACGTCTCCTCTAGCTACACTTCCTGTTTTGTGATGTCATCCAGGACGTGTCCTTAAAGAGCCATCTGCTGCTGTATCCGTGTCCTAGGCCTGCTGTAACAAATGACCACAGAGTAAGTAGCTAAAAACAACAGAAATTTATTCTTTCACGCTTTCCGAGGCCAGAAGTTCAAAATCAGTCGCTGAGGTCAAGTCAAGGAGGTGGTAGGGCCGGGCTTCCTCTGCAGGCTGTAGGGGAGAATGCATCTCTCCCTTGCCTCTTTCCAGCTTCAGGGGCCACTGGCATTCCTTAGCGTGTGGACCCGTCACTCCAGCCCCTCTCTCCCTGGTCACACTGCCGCCCCCTCTTCTGCGCGTGGGAAATCTCCTTCTGCTTCTCTTGCGAGAACGCTTGTGATGGGCTTTAGGGACCACCTAGAAAATCCGAGATAATCTCTCCATCTGCAGACCTTTAATAACATCTGCAGAGACCCTTTTTTCTTAAGAGTTAATGCTACTGATTCCGGGGATTAGCACCCGACACCTTGGGAGAACATTTTCAGTTTACTGCAGCTGATCATTCAAAAGCACACAGCTATCACCCCATGTCTTCACACTCACATTAGAATAAAACTGGAGTCCGCCGGGTCCCACGTGACACCTTTCTGACCTGGTTCCCCGGCACCCGCCCGCCGGTCCACTGTGCGGCAGGCACTCTGACTCCTGACCTTCTATGGCAAAGGGCTTGGGACTCCCTTGTTCACCTCGTTCAGGTCTCTGCTCAAATGTCACCTCGCCTGAGAAGCTGCCTTTAGCCACCTTACCTCCCACTCCGTCTCCCTCCCTGTCTCCTCTTGTCTCTTTCCCCCTCATCCCTTTCTTTTCCCACCCCCCATCCTTCTTCATGGAAAATCCCTCTCATCTCTCAAAGGTAACTCCTTTAAGTCTTGCGTGCATTTCAAAACACACAAATACTCAAAAGGTTATGTGGCATGGCCAGGACATTGGAATATAGTTACCAGGCTATTTAACAATCTGAGTATCATACAACATTACAGGTGCTTATAAAACTGAAATGCGTATTAGAAAAACAAGCCACAAGTATCATTAAGAATCATTTATAGTTTCTGCTAGTCTCTCTTACAAATATGTCTGTGTTGAAACAATCTGTCCTAGACACAACTGAAGTAGGTAGAAATAACTGTGTGCTTTTAGGTACCTAGTTGACTCTTTGCTGAGTTCCTTCTGCACTGCAGGCCCTCTGACCAGGGACCCTGTGTGACTGCAGAGGTCACATGCCCACAGAGTTGGACCTGGACACCAGACTGTTTCAAGAAGATTCCTAAAGTGTTACATTTTTGGTGCTGTTTTTTTTTTTTTAATTTTCATTTTGAAATAATTATAGGTTCATAAAAACTTACAAAAGTAAGACCGAGAGGTCTCCCTGTAATCTTCACCATGTTTGCTTTTTTATAGATTTTTTAAGTCAGTAGCCATGGGAGTGGTTGTCCTTCCTGTTGAGTGGGCCTGTTTCTAGTTCCCACAGCACACCCAGCTTGGGAGGCCCTCCCTGATCAGCACAGAGTGGTGCCCTTTCTTTGTGCTTCTAGAACATCCTGAACTCAGGGGTTCAATGACTATCACAGGCAGCACTGCAACAGCAGCCTGCTTCCCTCTGGCCTCAGGTAGACTAATGACCTGTGCGAAAAGAGGGAGGGTGCTGTTCTTTTCTCAGATAATTCAAGACCCTGGCAAGTGACTGTCACATAACAGATGCTCGATAAACATGTGGCCGGAAGGGGGCAGGCAAACCAGCTAGCTGGCTACTTTGTGTGACCAGGGGATGATCAGAATCAAAACATTTTTAATATTCTTGTTTTATCGTAGCCCAGATTTGCAAACATTTGTTATGTGCAGTCTGTAAAAGTTAGACTGAGTTTATGTTCGCGGCTTGAAATTCACAAATGAAAGCCATAGCACAAGCTTCGAACGTGGGTGGTACGGGGACTTCCCTGCAAATAACCCGTCGGATCCCAGTTACAAAGCGTATACTGTCTTTTCTTTCAGAAATTTGCAGTAATGATTCTTGGCATAGGCTGAGGCAGATACTAGAGAAATAGAAAAATAAGAGCTGTGATTCTTCTAGTGGCTTAAAAATTATTAAAATCCGATAAAAAGCAGGTTTTGAGGTTTGTAAGCCATCATAATACCTGAGCAGGGAAGATGATTCCTTCACATTAAGTAGGTTAACATCCTCTTATTGTAAGAGAGAAATAAATAAAAGGTCAGATGAGCTATTTTTATTTATTCTCAAGGTGAATTCATAGTCCTTATCTACTTATCATCCAAAATAGACCCCGGCCATTCTCACTTTAGAACAAGGCCGAGGAGATCAATGTCACCTGGAGCGAGTCTCCGCTGACAGTGCCCCACACAAAGCAAAGAGAAAAGTCACAACTCCTGTTGCCATGGGGAGTTACCAAGTTCGTTTGTCTCTGGGTCAATGCTGTTTTGGATAATCACATAGCTATCCTTATGTGACTCCAAGCAGGGCAAATCTGGGTTTTAAAGAAATGATTGTTGCTTTGACTTTTCAGAGCTATTCATTTCTAAAACCCAGAGCAAGACCCTGTGGTTACAAACTTAAGTGAATCAGACAATTGGATAAATATACACACAAAGAACCAGACCCACTGGGAACTAAAATGGCTACATTTTTAACACTGTAATTTATAACTTGCATAGCTACAAAAGGGGCAGTGGATCCTAAATTATCTAGGTTTTTTTTTTTTTTTTAAAAATCACAGTGCATAAAGTCATCTCCTACGTTGAGAAGCCAGCGAGTGGCTGATGTTACTTCTTCCTATGAAAGGAATGGTTTCTGAAATGATTGCTGGGTGATCCGGCACCCCTCACACTGATTAGTGCATTACAAGGCTTTGGTGAAGGGCTGTTGCCACTCCCAGCCACTCACGGTTTAGCCTTCCCGTTGTGTGATCAGCGTGAGTTTTGTGTGGAAACTAAGTCACCCTATGGCTGATTGCCAGGCTCCAGCACCTCCTATCAGCTCTGTCACCTCCAGGTTAATGACAGCTGTGCCATACTTCCCCAGACTGCCTCTATCCGACCTTGAGGGACTCTTCCCCACTCCATGCCGAGCCCCAGTGCTCCTGCGGGTGGACTCCCGGAGGACACCTGTGTTGGCCAGGCGTGTGCTTTCTCATTTACTGATTGCATAGCCCCTCTGTACACCTCGTGATCTTTCTTCTCCACATAGATTTGGATTGGTAAATACAGACTTCCTAGTTTAAAAAGGGCCTGTTTGAAAGCTAATTTGTAAATCCACTTGAACTTCAACAATTTTTTTTTTTTTTTTTTTAGAAAGAAAGAAACGTTGGTTAAGTCCTCTGGTCAGCCTATAAGAAGGCAATGGGGTAGAACTGAAATAAAACATCTGCAATGAAAAAAATATACTGACATTGATAAATATGTATCGTATTTCAAGCTGCATGTGATAAATTTTAGGCCCCATGCCCTCTAATGCCGTTAACAACAACCAGATAAGAGAGGGTAGGAAGGTCCAAGCAAAACTTTCAAACCCCAGGCCCATAGCCCCATGGAGGGTCTGGAAGAAAGTCTAGTGATATTGACAGAATGCAGTCTTTCACCATATCTGCAGAAAAAGTAACAGCACGAGGGTCCAACATGAATGAGAACAGGCCAGCAGGTGGGAACAGGGTAGCTGTGTGGATGCTTGGGGCCAATTACATGCCAGCTAACAACCAGAAAGGCTGTGGCCAGTGATTGTGGCAGCAAAGTAGAGAAAGAAATGACAATCTGAGAATCCCTTCCCCTACCTGGTGACCCTTCAGGAAGCAAGCTGGTCTATTTTGTTCTAGCAAGCCTGTTCACTCACTAAATTCTACTGTTGGCATGATGGTTTTCCAAGTTTTCCTGATAATGAGAATTAGTGAACCACTCGCTGAAGTGCAGACCCCCTCTATTCCTCTGAAATATATTGAATTATAATTTCATACTTAGGAGAACTCCAATCAGGGTACAGGTGTTGCTACGATGCTGATACATAAAGAAAAGCTGAGGCCCGTCCTCCGCCTCCTCCCCCTGTACCACTTGGGGGAAACCACAGACCAGTGGAGCAGACTCTAGCAGGGGCGTGGGGGAGGTGGGCAGAGAAGGCGCTGTGACAAGCTCTAGTCCTCCTCCACAGTGACAGGTGGAAAGTGTCAGCGAGAAGGGACCACTTATCCAGTTCTTTACACAATTAATAAGTTTAAAATCCTTCAATGCAAGTTATCTGGTAATTCACCTTTTTGTGTATCCCNGGACCACTTATCCAGTTCTTTACACAATTAATAAGTTTAAAATCCTTCAATGCAAGTTATCTGGTAATTCACTTTTTTGTGTATCCCCTGATTTGATTGCACAATGATCGCCTTTCTGTGTCAATCATTACATATGGAATTCCCAGGTTTTTAATATTTCATCATGATTGTCTATTTTTTTTTAAATTGTAATTTACAGGGCCCTTTACTCTGAATGACCCCCTGGCAGTGTTTCCATTGAGTTAAATATTAGCAGAACCTTACTGCAGTCAACAGGCATTTGTTGAGCACCTACCAGAGTCGAGCTCTGGGATGAATACTGATGGGATGCAACAATGAAGAAGAACACAGATATTAAAGATTTCGTAATTCATTTAGAAGAGACAGTAGAGACCTAGGAAGTCAAGGGGGAAGGTACAAAGAAACCTGTGATGAGAGCAAACGAATGGCCCAGGAGTTCGAAGATGAGAAACACTGCTGGGCGTTGGCAGTCAGGGTCACCTATATAATCTGCTGGCCCGTTGTTCCAAGACAGTGACACTGGTGCCCTTGCTCAAGTAGGCGGCCCTTCCAAAAGAGGAGTTCTGTGTGCCTGCATGGGTCACACACCCATGAAGCTGGCTGCAGGTGACAGAAATCTCTGAGAATTTGAAGACTTTGAACTGGTTTTTGAAAGAAGCGTTGGACTAACCAAGAGAGTGAGAGGAAAAGGCTCAGTACTGCTTGGGAAACGAGAGACTGCACATTGTAGGCCCCGGCTGTCTACCGGAATCAGTACCGTCAGCCAGGTGAGCAAGGTTGGCCTCTGCAATGATAAGTCATGTTCTTATTTTCTAATTTTTAAAAATATTTGTTTGTTTATTTGAAAGAGAGAGAGAGAGCACAAGAGAGCACGAGTAGGAGGGGCAGAGGAAGAGGGAGAATCTCAAGCAGACCTCACGCTGAGCACCAAGCCCCATATGGGGCTTGATCTCACAACCCTGAGATCATGACCTACGCCAAAACTGACTAAGCCACCCAGGCGCCCCGTAAGGGGTTTTTAGAATGTACTTTTGATAAGCTGCAATGAAGATGCTACTTTACTTCTTTGAATTTCCCTTCCCCAACACATAACCCCAGCCTTGTCATGAGAAAAACAGACAAATCCAAATTCAGAGACATCTCACAAAAAACGTCTGCTCAGTGCTTCTCAATCCTATCCAGGTCACCTGGAGGAAGGAGAGGCTGAGAAACTCGTTTCCTGTTGGCAACACATAGTTGGAGCTTGCTTTCCTAATTCACTCTAACGATCTCTTTTAGTGTATTTAAACCATTTAAAAAAATAAAAAGTAAAAAAGAGCAATAACCAATACAGTTGGATTAATATCTGCCATACTTGCCACTTTCCACTCATTTGTTCTTGTTTCTTTTTTCTCTCTCCTCTGCTTTCTCTGGTTTTCAGTGAGTGTTTTGCATGATTCCATTTTTACATCCTCCTAAACCCATCAATTGTACTTTTAAAAATTTTCTTTAGTGAATCTCAGTTTCTGCATCAAGGGAATAGGATACTTCCTAGGTTACAAGCTTCTTGAGAGAATTAGAAGTAATAGAGTAAGCCAGAGACTAGCTTCTTGTTCCTTTCGGTACAGCTGGTGCTTACTCAACATTGGGAATGTTCAAGCAGAAAATCTGCATTGGCTTATTTCATCTACATAAAGCCTAGAAAGAGATAAATACCAATTCTTTATAAATGGGGAAACTGAGACATAGAGAAATTAAGTAACCTGCCTCAGGTCCCACAGCTGGTAGATGGTAGAGTTGGCGTTTGAACCCAGGAAATGTGGCCCCAGAGCCTACTCATATTACCTACCTTCTGAAAGGGGTTTCCATTAAAAGGCAAGAAGATGTGGTCCATATATACAATGGAATATTACTGAGCCATCAGAAAGGATGAATACCCACCATTTGCCTCGGCATGGATGGAACTGGAGGAGATTATGCTAAGTGACATAAGTCAAGCAGAGAAAGACAATTATCATATGGTTTCACTCGTATGTGGAACATAAGCAATAGCATGGAGGACCATAGGAAGGCAAGGACATCCGAAGGGGGAGAAATCAAAGAGGGAGACGAACCATGAGAGACTATGGACCCCGGGAAACAAACTGAGGGTTTCAGAGAAGAGGGGGTGGGGGGATGGGGTAACTGTGTGATGGGTACTAAGGACAGTACGTGTGGTGATGAGCACTGGGTGTTTTATGCAACTAATGAATCATTCAACACTATATCAAAAACTAATGATGTCCTATACAGTGGCTAACTGAACATAACAAAAATATATATATACAAAGAAATCATGACAGAAAACTTCCCAAGTTTACTAAAAGATGTAAATTTACATATCCAATAAGCTCAGTGAACCCCAAACAGGACAAACACACAAAAAAATGATGCCCAGACACACTGTAATCAAACTGCTGAGAACCAAAGATGGGGGAAAACTGAAATCAGACAGATAAAAAAAAAACATGATACATTATACATACAAGAATAGTGATTTAAGTGGGTGAGAGGACTTAACTACAAAGGGGCAGCACAAGGGAGTTTTTTTTGGAGAGATGGAACTATTCTGGATCTTGACTGTGGTGGTTGCTGTAAGACTCAATGTATACGTCAAAATGCTCCCTGGACACCAAGAGAAAATATTACTGTGTGTATATATAAATGAGCCAAAAACCTGGGGAACAAAAAGAAAAAGACAGTGAGGAGGTTAATTTGGTTGACAAGTGGTTTGTGTTGGGGTAAAGTTAAAGAAAAACTCACATACATTCACATTAAATTAAATTGAGATTAATACAAGATAGGGAGATTCTTAGAAATAATGTCTCTATAAAATTTTAAAAAGTACAGTTGTTTAAAAATCTGTGTATATGGGACTTTGAGCCCACTGAAATGAACTGATCTTCAGTGGAAAACCCTATTTTTTACATGAGTCTTCTCCAGTAAGTCCAACTTGGCATTCAGGCTTCTATGAAATTCTTGTTAGATAATCTTATGTGTTTATTAGAATAAATGTTAAATATTGAATTCATTTAAGATATTCTGAATTTGATAAGCTTCTTTTATACAACACTATCTTTTTGACCTGCGTACATATTTCGAGTATATTCATTAAGGAAAGCTATTTTAATACAATCAGCCATTTTGGGCAATATGGTAGCAAGAAGTCATTTTTATTTTTATTTATTTATTTTTAAAGATTTTATTTATTTATGTGACAGACAGCCAGCGAGAGAGAGAATACAGCAGGGGAGTGGGAGGGGAAGAAGCAGGCTCCCAGCGGAGGAGCCCGATGTGGGGCTCGACCCCTGAATGCCGGGATCACGCCCTGAGCCGAAGGCAGACACTTAAGGACTGCGCTATCCAGGTGCCCCAAGAAGTCATTTTTAATGACTTTTTTTTAAATGCTTGGCCCATGAGGCTATGCAGCAAAGGGAAAATGTAACCTATGTCAAAAAGGGAAAATGTAAGCTGCATAATTCTAGTTTTTAAATATTTAGAAAACCAACTACACAAACTCAATTAGTTATGCCTCTCGTTTCGATATTAGCCCATGACAACACATTATTTGCTGCTTAGATAACAGAGGCATATCTATTCTTTATTTTTATAACATCTTCATTGAGGTAACTACTCATCATGAAAGCACTCTCTAATGGAATTCAAAACTCAAGACTAAGATTTCAAAAACTATCTTAAATGCAAAAAATGATTTTATTAAATATTCTGAACTGAGAAATCTCTGGCAATGCAGCAAATTATAAAAACTCAAATCCCTCTGCAGTAGCCATTTACGTTTTATTTGCCGTTCCACTGCAAATCATGGTAAAGCAGATGCCTTATCAGATGGCAAGATTTCTATGTGTTTGGATTATGAGTATGTAAAGACTAAAATAGGTTTCAAAAGCACTCTGAATAATCATTTAAAATCAAAATGCTTTTTGTGCTTAATGGAATAATATTCTAATAGAGTCTTTTGTTGCTTACTGTTTAGGGAATTCCAAAAGACTTTCTTGTTATCCAAAACATTATTGAAGCTCCTTCAATGAGACCTGGGATACAATCTGTTCAGATACCTTCATTATACAAAAGAGTCGTCACTGTAAAATGTATGGCTCCATCATAACCTAGTACAACACAGTGATTTGCAATATGGTGATTACCACTGTGATTTGATTCATTAATTCTCAGTAACAGTTGTTAATCAGCTCATTAAGCAAGTATTGTACAGAAGATTTCAACCAGGGGAACCTCTTAAAAACCACTAAATATCTTCGTTTGCAGGGGGAGGAAAAAAGAAACAGGTTTAATGCCACAGAAGTAGCCTATAAATATGGCAGTTTTTTTAACTACAGCGAAGTTTTAAATAATTATATTTTTATAAAACTATAAATACTGAGCTCTGCGTGCCTTTTCCAAAAATGTGTTCACAGTCAGAAAACTCCTCTTAATTCGGCCTTCTTGGATTTTGTGACTATTTCGTTATTAAGAATAGAAAGGAATCCTAGCCGCCTCACCCTTTACCAGTAGACTCATTCTTCCTCTTGCTTCTAGAACATGTAATTCAATCATGTATTTCAGGTATTAGAGACGTTAGGGGCTAAATTTAAATACAATTTTAGTACTGCATTAGTTGATTTTCAGCAACTTGTTGTTGGGGTTAATGTGGAGCGTGAAATCAGCTGTAACACCTGGCTTGCTAAAATGTAACACAAAAGCCGCTAAGGGCTGGGAAGGTTTCAGAGAAGGGCATGGTCCTTTGGAATGCCAGGGCCTACAAGGCCTACGTGACCACTCTGCCCTTGGAATGCCTCCGGAGTTGGCTTCCCAAAGCTTTTCTAGCCCAGTTGCCCTGTGATCTAAGAGATGTAGGCATTGCCCCTTAGGCTATGTTTAGCAGAACTTGGAGAACACGCCCAAATTAGCATATTGTATCTTTCCCTTAAACAGATCTCCCAATTTTCAGTAAGACCCCTTGGCAACACCATGTGCTTGAGAAACAGTGATAAGGATTTGTGATTAACTTGAAGGACCAATAAAAGCCGGAGCAAAGAAGAACAAAGGGTCTTCACCTCTGAGCATTGACCCCTTTGCCTTCTCTCTTTTACGGCAAGGTTTGGAGTACTCTTTCAACCGTCCGTACAGGGATTGCTGGCCATTCCCGGTAAATTGTTTTATCTTGAAATATGCAATATGTAAATACATATGAATGATAAGCAAGTAAAGTGCTTTCACTGACAATAACAAAAATACATAACATTGCCTGGTTTACAAAGAAATTTCAAGTGCATGACTTAATTTGATCTGTACAAAACCTGGAAGGATGTTATTATTAGCTTAAAATTAGCCCAAGACCCCTGAACTCCAGTGACCTGCCCAAGTTGAAAAGTTTGTCTGTTCACTTTTTTACAACCACAAACCCCATGATTTTTCTACTGACATGCTAACTTTCTCAGTAACTAACAAGAAGCTAGCAGCCTTCCTAATGGAAATATGTCTCATCCCTAATCAGAAGAAAGAGGTTCTAAACACAAAGTAAAGGAGATCTGGTTCATGTTTCGAGGGAAATGGTATAAAATTAAAGTTCAAGGAAAGCTTCAATGCAGCTTCTGAAGCCACAGTCATGTCCACACCCTGCCCAACAGTGGAAGTCATCTGTCCACAGTCAAGCACACTGAATGGCTGTGCAGGCTCACTGAATGAAAGCCTACCAAACCTCTGCCTGACTTTACCCCAGTAGAACTCCAACACCAGCATCATGCTGGCTGCAATGGCTCATGACGAGCACCTGAAGTGTTTCCCTCTGCAATGAGGACACGGTTTCTTCTAACTGCTTATCCATGCATATGTTCCTTGGGTGCCTTCTGATACATTTGATAGCTTCCATCTCTTAAGTGGTCTGAGGACAGACACTGAAGATAAGCTGATGATTTGCCTGAAAAACAAGACATCGATGAATTCCAAATAAACCTACCTACTTACATAAACCACTCCAAGAAGACAGTTACTAATTCAATTTAATTTAATTTCAGGTTCTTGGGTATTGATTGAATTGATCAGTATTCATTCAGGATTGTCAGTGGCTGGACCTGTTGTATATTAGTTCTGTTCTTTGTCAGCCTGTTAATTTCAGCAAATAGTGCCTCAGACATTGCAAATGAGCAAATCAAAGTGTTAATTGGTGATGACATAAACATGTAATATTACTTTACTATCTGCTTTAAACAAACAGACAATATCACACTGACAAACAAGTTTATACTCTTTTTTTTCCCCTAAGAATTTCACCCTGCTTATACAAGGTACAACTTTTTATGTTAATAAAATGGAAATGGGCAAAACTTTGTTGGAAAAATTAGTCTCCCAATGTTAATGAGGACTGTTTCTACAACCTTATGAAATCATACCGTGTCTTTCCTCAAATACAACTTTAATGGAACAATAAGGCCACGACTTCTCACCGGGCTCAATTAGTGTGCTGTCAAATTTCTAAACGGAAAAAAAAAAAAAAAGATAGTGTTAAAATGTCCTAAGTGGTTCCTAAGCATCTCCTTTGATATTCTCGAATTCCATTTGCTATGCTGTCATGATTTTATTGCAAGTTGTATGTTGTCCTCTATCTTAAAAGTATTGTTGTTCTCTTTGCCTCTTGATCAAACCAAAAGCTCACATTCCATAGAGTATACTTTGGGAAATTCCATCTTAGAGGAATAGCCCATCAAGGCACCAATTTTTTCTTTCTATATTGTTCCAGAGAGGCCATTGGCCACATCGTTGCCAATTCTGGCATGCGGGTTTCACAGAACCACTGAGCACATGAAGTATATATACCTGTGAAAAGTCACATTCAGACCAGAAGCCTACACAATATTCTTTGCAAATCGGTGAATGGGATAAAAAGATTAAAGCATGATTCTCCATGCTGGGAAATTGAATCAAAGTGGGTCATGAAGCTAAAGGCTCAGAGACGGAAATTCAGGGTGTTTTCATCATGAACTAGGAAAGATAAAAGAACATGGAATGGGAGGAATTCAGTTATGTTATTGTAAATCTACATCTCTTGAAGGCAAATCTTATAGCCTAAATGAAATTCATGGCAAAGATGCTTTGCATTCTGAGCCTTCTCCTGGCTCATCGCAGAAGAGAACTCTTTGCCATAAGGAGGCATATTCCAGCTGTTGTCTGTCATTTTAAAAAGATGCCATAATTTGACTTATCCAGCTAGTATTACAGATTTATATAATATAATTATATATTTATAACAGCTGTTTGAATAATACCATTAAAACTTGCTGGTCTGTTTCATCTGAGCTGACTTTTTTTTTTTATTCTTGTGAACTTTTATAAATCTTCTAGACCAATCTGTCTGCGAAAAAACAGTCTGAGCTTCCGTGGACAAATGGCATGCTATTGCTAGAGATCCTAGCTTTGAACTTTGGAGAGAAATAGCCGAGGGATCTAAGCTTTGAGCAGAGAGATTTAGAAAAACTCACTCTATAGATGAGATTTAAAATAGGATCAATAACTGAGGTAGAAATTTGGCAGATTCTGCCTGGGGGAGAGTGGGGGGTGTGGAGAGTCCTCAGAAGGAAACTTAGGGTGGGTGAGTAGAATAAGTAACCAATGAAAATGCTGTTAAGATAGGGTTTCGGTGGGCGGGGGCTCTAGTTTAATCTAGAATATCGGGCGAACTCAGAATCAGAGACTTCTCTGGTGTAATCCATTTTTCAAATGGACTCCTTCAGGTTTCAGTGAAACATAGCTCATGTCGGATCATGTAACAATAATTCTCTCAATTTCAGAGACATAGGTAAATATTGCTTAAACTTACCTAGGTTCTTTGATCACCTACTGAGATGATTATATACAGTAAGACCTTTGTCAACTAAAACCAAACCTAAATGAAATCTTCAACTAACCACAATTCATTGTGCTTCCACTTTTAGGAAAAAAATAGATCAATCTTAAGAAAACAAGCTGAGATCAAAGATGTAGTTAAAAAACAACTTTTAGAATTCACGTTACATTTTTCTAAATCATTAAAAAGGATTTCATTTTATGCCAAATTATATCCATTCTCAGCCAATAAAGTTTCCTAACATGTTTTAAATGATTTTCCACAAGAGAAAAAATACAATATTATATTAGTGAGGACCCTTTTGGATGTAACCCAACCCAAATTGGCTCATGTAACTAAATTCCACATGGATCAAGAACAGTTGGATTCAGCCCATCAGGGTCTATCCTTTATCTTTTGGCTTAGCTCTTATCCGTTTGGTTTGATCCTCAGACTTTGAGCTGTGACAAGAATGGCTGCCAGCAGCCCCATAACCAACTCCTCTCAAGTCCAAATCCAGAAGAAGGAGCTGCTGCTTCTTTCTCAGCAGTCACAACAGCCCCAGGTTATATTCAATTGGCTTTGAGTCTCTGTGCCTAGGAGATTATGACTTTCTGATTGGCCAGATCATAGACAACAAAACATTACATGTATAATAAAATGGTTTGGTATTCATTGGGCCATTCATTGGTATTCATGAAGGAGCTCACAGGCTTGGTTCCTATGGGTATGTTTATCCCTATGACTTTATATAATACCTGGTACATAGTAGATACACAATAAACATCCCCTTAACTGTTGTGAATTTCAATTTTTGTCATAAATTAATAATTATACAAATAATAAATCTGTTGGGGAAAAATGTTTGATCTTCAATTGGTACCAGAGCAGCCAAATAGAAATGAATAAAAATGGTGATTGCACGCAATCAGAACAGTTACTTAAAGTCTTTTCCATGGAACACTAGGTCCTCGAAATGCTCCATGAGGAAATGAGGTTGGTAAAGGATGATTACCACATCCTTCTGGTGTAGATTCCCAAGAATGATTGCCATATTAGGAACCTCAAGAATCCATGAGTAATAAAGACTGCCTTCCTTTGGTATTCATGTTTCTCAGATTTACATGTCAAAGGATTTGACTTTCATAGAATTCAGCCTGGGAGGCAGCAGGCTGGAATTTTACAAAGTAGAACCACAGATCTGACTGTTGGAGTGATTGGTTTAGGTGGAACAGTGGGTTTTCAGACACATGCTGCCATTAAGAAAACTTTTCAAACAACATAAATGTTAAGAAGTAAAAAATTATTTAAATTAATTGTTAAAGTATGGAATACACTAAAACCATAAAAATTATAAACATCTCTATTTACCAGCATGAAATCACTAGCATATGATTGTAAATAAGTGCATAATGTCTCATTGCATTTTCTTCAGAAAAAAAAAAAGGAAGTAGATATTTGTATGCAAAAAAAAAAAAATCTCTAAAGTCGTACCACCAAAAGATAACAAATGGAAGAGTTTGTTTATGGCTGACTTTTATTTTTTTTTCTTGGATCTTCTCTGTTCTCAAAATGTGTGTGTGTGTGTGTGTGTGCGCGCGTGCACTTGTGTGTATCTGTTTTCTGGCCATGAGCATGTATTGCTTTTATAAAATATTTTAAGTTATTGTCATTTGTCCAGAAACTTACCACTGTTAAGTATTCTTACACTACTTCTCAATCTTTTTCCCTTTCTAATCTGAACATTCGCTGATGCACTTTTAACATCATGTAAAATTTCAAACTCATAAGCCTTTATTCTTCTCTCAAAAATAAAACTACTTCTAGGTGCTACAGAAGTCAAAAAGAAAGGCTTGTAGGCAGAGAACTTCAAAAACTCCTCATCCGATTCATATTTCAGCTGCCTCAGTACCAGATTTCAATAGAACACATGAATCGGGACAACTTGACATTAACATCAGTCCAATAGAGATGTCAAAAGTATAGGGTGCAATTAGAAGCAGAAAAATAACAAAGTGATGGAATATCATCAAATCACAGCAGAGAGTGTAACAGCACTTGACACCAGCCACCTAATGAAGCTGATTGAACTATTCAATAGCTTTTATTTCAGGAAAGAAGGGGTAGGGGTGGGGGGTGGGATGGACCTTCTTGAGCAGCGGGAGGAGTTCTCTCCAGACTGCTGAGGTGGAATCAAGCCATCCCATGGTGGGGTCAGCATTAGCTTGCGCTGTGCACTCTCAGGCTGAGGGCACGGCAGCAGGAATGCTGGACGTTTCCATCCAAATCTGGAAGGTATCATCAGTCAGTTCTTCATCATCCATCATACTGAAAGGCCCCAGAGACAATAAAAACTTCTCTCCCCATGTCTCAGCTTTTTTTCTCTGTGTCTGATATTACATCTGGATAAAGAAAGAATTCCCAGGTATGACAGATAAAGGCAGATACTGGCATGGAAATTGTCTTGCATTCTTTCCAAAGTGGGGGGAAAAATGAGAAAGCCTGGGTACAGGGCAGATCAACAGAAGTGTGTCAGGATCAGTTCCTACCCAGAAGTCTGATAGCTGCTGGGTGGGCAAGTGCTGAAAGCATGTTTTTCTTTGATGTTTTATCATGGAAATTTTCAAACATATACTAAAGTTGAGAGAATAATACAGTGAGCACTCATATACCCATCACCTAGAGTCAGCAATTGTTCGTTTCATGTTATCACATGTGATTTATTTAGATCGATGTCCAATATCTCTGTGTTTTTCTGGACCACTTGAAAATGGGTTATAGGCATCATGACAGTTGACCTCTAAATTCTTCAGTATGCATCTTGAGGGGAAAAAAGAGCACCTTCTTAGATAACAAATGACCATTATCATGCTTGATAAAATTAACAAACAAAAAGGTAACCCTAATATCATATCATCTTCTTCCCTATACAAATTTATTAACTTGTTTTGCTTTAAAAATATCTTTTAGGGGCGCCTGGGTGGCACAGCGGTTAAGCGTCTGCCTTCGGCTCAGGGCATGATCCCGGTGTTATGGGATCGAGCCCCACATCAGGCTCCTCTGCTATGAGCCTGCTTCTTCCTCTCCCACTCCCCCTGCTTGTGTTCCCTCTCTCGCTGGCTGTCTCTATCTCTGTCAAATAAATAAATAAAATCTTTAAAAAAATTAAAAAAAAATATCTTTTAAAGCTGACCTTTTGGAATCAACATCCAAAGTTCTTACACATCTTTTGGTGATAACTCTTTAGTCTATTTTGGTCTAGAAAAAACTTCTGCATTTTTTTAACTTGATGAAATTAACTTTCTTATGAGTCCTGACCAACTGTCTTATGGAATGTTCCACATTTTGAATTTGTCCTATTGTTTCTCCCTTATGTTTTAATTTGTTTCTCTCCATTCTGTTTCCTACCAGCTGGCTAACAGTTTGATTAGATTTAGATTAAATATGTTTTACAGAATATTTCAGACATGAAGTTATGTACTTCATATCATATCAAAAAACATGAAAAGTAGCAAGGTCCCTTACTGCTGGTGACACTAGTTTGGTCACTGGAGTTAGGCATTAAGATCATTTCACTTAAAGTACATTTTTCACTTCATAACTAGCAAGTAATTTCTGGAGCTTTATAGAGATCCTATGCAACTATTTTAGTCCAAAAGATATATTATCCATTAATGATTGGTGCCTGAATCAAGGAGTTGCAAAGGGTGATTCCTAATTTTATTGATATTTCTACATTTTTTGGATGACAAAATTGAAGAACGTAACAGAATCCAAGGTCTCTACAATGTAGCATGAACGGTGTCCACACCACAGTTCAAGATTCATTGATATAAAAGGAAACAACAAATGTGGCCCATATTCAAGGGAAAAGGAAGTCACGGAGATCAACCCTGAGACCCTGAAATTAACAGATAAGAGTTGTAAAGCAGCTAATATAATTATGTTCAAGAACATATAGAAAAATATACTCATGATAGACAAATGGAAAATATCAGCAGAGAAATGGAAACTATTTTTAAAAACTATGAAAAAGAACCAAAAAAAGAGAACAAATTTGGAGGAGTAACAATTCCCAATTTCAGAACTTGCTACAATCAAGAGAGTGGGATACTGGCATATGAATAGACATCTAGACAAATGGAACAAAATTGCGAGTCCAGAATTAAACCCCTATTTTTATGGTCAATTGATTTTCAACAAACATGCCAAGGCAATTGAATGATTTAAAAACAGTCTTTTCAACAAATCATGCTGAGACAACTGGATATCTATATGCAAAAAAAAAAAAAAATTTAGAACCTTACCTCACAGAATACCCACAAATTAATTCAATATGTATCATAGACCTAAATGTAAGAACTCAAACTCTTAGAAGAAAAGTAGGAGTGAATATTCGTGACCTAGAGTTAGGCAAAATTTCTTAGCTATGGCACCAAAATGTCAAGCAATAAGAGAAAAAAATTAAGTTAGACATAATCAAAATGAAAACTTTTGCACTTAAAAAGATACTATTAAGAAAGAAAAGATAAGCTGCAGGGACAGGTGGAGAATATTTGCAAATTATATATCTGATAACAGACCTGTACCCAGATGGTATTAAGAACTCTTATGCCTCAATAATAAAAAGATAAATAAACCAATTTTAAAACGTGCAAAAGATTGAATAGATATTTTACCCCCAAAAAAGGATATATGAATGGCCAATAAGCACATGAAAAGATGCTCAGTATCAGTGGTTATTAGGGAAATGCAGATTGAAACCACAATGAAAATACCATTCTACACCTACAAGAATGGTTATAATAGCAATAATTTTAAAAAGTTAACAGCAAGGGTTTGGGAGGATGTAGAAAAACTATAACCTTCATACATTGTGAATGGGAACGTAAAATGGTATAATCACTTTGGAAAATAGTTTGACAATTTCTTAAAATGTTAAAGATAAATTTACCATATGGCTCAACAGTTCTACTCCCAAATATCTACTCATGAGAAATAAAGACATATGCCCACAAAAGTGTACATGAATGACCATAACATAACTATTCATACTAGCCCCAAAGTGAAAACAACTCAAACGTCCATCAACTTGATAATGGATAAATAAAAGGTGGTATATTCATACGATTGGATTCTATTTAGCAATCACAGGAAATGAAGTACCGATACATGTACACATGAACGAACTTCAAAAACACTACACGAAACCAAAGAAGCCAGACACAAAAGACCACACATTCTATGATTCCATTTAACAAAATGTCCAGAATGTGAAAATAAATAAAGACGGGAAGGTTAGTGTTTACCTGGGGATGGGGATGGGGATAAGGAGTGACTGCAAATGAGCACCAGGTTTCTTTTCGGGATGATGAAAATGTTCTAAAATTAGTTTATGGTAGTATGCGCAACTCTGTAAATTTATTAAACATTGTTATCTTGTATAGTTAAAATGAATGAATTTTATTGTATGTAAACCATATCTCAATGAAGTTATTTGAAGAAAGACTAAATGCAAGTTCTAGAATTGAAAACATAATAAAAAGTGATGTCTTGGTGATGGCAAAGAGTCAGTGAGCATGGACATAGATCAATAGGAAGTATCTAACTGAGCAGTAAAAATGGAAAAAGAAAAAAATGAACAGAGACTCATAACCTGTGGGACAATATAAAAAGGTAGACTTGGAGTCCTAGAACTGGAGGAAAGAAAAATGGGGGAAAGTGTTTGAAAAAAAAAAAAAAGGCATAATTTTCTAAGTATGACAAAAGACATAAATTTACAGATTCGAGAAGTTGAGGNATAAAAAGGTAGACTTGGAGTCCTAGAACTGGAGGAAAGAAAAATGGGGGAAAGTGTTTGAAAAAAAAAAAAGGCATAATTTTCTAAGTATGACAAAAGACATAAATTTACAGATTCGAGAAGTTGAGGGCATCCCAAACAGATGAGATGCATAAATGCAGACAAAGCCACATCACATCCTAAATACATCACTGTCAAAGTGCTGAAAGCCAACGATAAAGAGGAAAAACTTGAAAACAGCCAGAGATAAAGGACAGCTTACATACAGATAAACATTAGGAATGGCCAGTCTTCTTGTCAGAACAAAGGTGAGACACAATGAAATGATCTTTTCAAGGTACTGGAGGGAGTGAAAGAGAAAGTAAATCCCAAAATTCTATGCACAGCAGAAATATCCTTCATTCATGAAGCAATAATAAGGATATTTGTAGATAAAATAAGGCTAAGAGAATTCATCACCAGGAGACCGGCACTACAAATAATTGTAAAAGGCAGTTAAAGTGAAATGAAGGAAAGTTACATTTCAGGAGGAATAAAGAGCAATAGAAATGATAAGTATATGAGTAAACACTAAAGATAATTTTTCCTCTAAACACCTTTAAAATATGTGATTTAACTTAAGGAAAACTGTAATACTTAATCGTGGTATTTACAATATACATTTGCATAATAAATATGACAAACAGCAGAGAGGATGGTGATGGGGATAAACGGGCTATATAGTTCCAAGGCTCTTGTATTTGGCATTAAGAAGTGAATATTGACTCTATAAAACTGTGAATAGTTAAAAATATTTATAGTAATCTCTAATCACTAAAAATAATGCAAAGAGGTATAGCTTTTTAAAAAGCTATAAAAAGTAATAAAAAACAAAAATCATTTAACCCCAAAGATACCAAGAAAAGAAGAAAAGAAAACCAAAAAGTATATGAGAAATCAAAAACTATAGTAAAATGGTAGCTATAAATCCAAATATATCAGCCATTATGTTAAATTTTAATTGAATAAGTGATCCAATTAAGCAGCAAAGACTAACAGAATGGAAAAACAGCCCTCTGCTGTATGCGCTCTACAACGGACACACTGCTTATAAAGATACAAATAGGCTGTTAGTAAAAGGATGGAAAACATACACTACGTAAATATTGAGTGGGAGGAGTGTGCCATGGACATATTAAAATGACATAAAGTAGACTTTAAAATGAAGAATATTACTGAAAGTAAGGGAGATATTTTAAAATGACGAAAGGGTCAATTTGTCAGGAAGATACAATTGTAACAATTGNATGAAGAATATTACTGAAAGTAAGGGAGATATTTTAAAATGACGAAAGGGTCAATTTGTCAGGAAGATACAACAATTGTAACAATTGTNATTGTAACAATTGTAAGAGTATGTATATTTAATAACAAAATTTAAAAGTAAAATTGAAGTAAAGTAAATGTGACAGAATTTAAGGGAGAAATGGATACATTAACAATCTTGGAGGAAGATTTTAAACCTATCTCCTTAAGCAATTGACACCTGAGCAAAAAATGTCAGGAGCGACATAGACGATCTGAAAGTCACTGTCAGCCACAATGACTTAATTGACATTTTTTCTGTATTTTTTTATTTTACTTTTAATAAAAATTGTATATATTCAAGGTATACAGCATGGTTTGATATGTATATATATATATATATAGGGAAATGATTACTAGTCAAGCTAATTAACATATCTCCTCATATAGTTATCATTTTTGTGTGTATGTATGATAAGAGCACCTGAAATCTACTTAGCAAATTTCCAGTATTCAAAGCAATAATATTTACTGTAGCCATCATGCTATATGTTGGTCCTCTAGGCTTACTCACTCTATGTAATTGCAACTTTGTGCCCTTTGGGTAACATCTCCCCACTTCTCTCTGATAACCACCACTATACTCTCTGCTTCCACGTATTCAACATTTTAAAATTTCACATAGAGGGACAGCTGGGTGGCTCAGTCGGTTAAGCATCTGCCTTTGGCTCAGGTCATGATCCCAGGGCTCTGGGATCAAGTCCCGCTTAGGGTTCCCTGCTCAGTGGGGATTCTGCTTCCCCCTCTCCTTTTGCTCCTCCCCTCTGCTCTGCTCCTGCTCTCTCTGTTCATCCCCAATCCATCAATCTCTCTAGCTCGGTGCTCTCTCTCAAATAAATAAATAAAATCTTAAAAAAATAAAAATAAAATTCCATATAGAGCTATGTATCCAAAAGCTTCATACTAAATTTCATTTAAGTGGGCATGTACTTTCACCAAGATAGACCACATGCTGGACTATTAAGCAAGTTTTCATTCATTTCATTTTTTTATTTTTAAAAATTTTTTGCAAGTTTTAATACATTTTAAAATCTCTAACCATAACAGAATTGTATTAGAAATCAATAACAATGAAACATCTTCAAAAAACTACCTATTTCGAAATTAACACATTTTAAATAACCAACTGTAGCCATTAAAATTTTCCTTGAGATTCTTTAAATGGACTTACCAATTATCTTAATTTAGTCTTCTACTTATCTGTCAACTGGTTCAACTCAAATGTCACCCTCTTCCTGAAGGCTTGTCTGACACACTTCCAGCTTTTGGCCCTTATTCTAAAAAATGTGAATTCCTTCAACTGCTATTCTCCTAGATAACTTTATCTCCTTTTTGGCACATATTACTCTGTGTCTTATTCACTGATGTATTTTTCCATCCCAGTGGAGTATGCCTTTCATATGTTTTGTTTTTAATCCTTGCTTCCTGGTGCATAGTAGGCCTTTGATAAATGTTTGTTTAAAAGAAAGCTAACAAGGAACAAAGAAGGAAGATGAGAAGAGAGGGACAGAAGGAGGGAGCAAGGGAAAGATGGAGGGAGGAAAGAAGAAAGAAAGAAATCTGTTTTAGCTCAAATAATTCAGGCCTTTTTGACTATAATCTTAAATTCTAAGCCCCAAAAGACAAATGTTTTATTTATTTTTTCTTCCTAATCTAGAAAGTGATTTGGGACATATGTTTAATAGCTAAAAACATTCGTGGGAAAAGGATAGGACTTAAAGAAAATTACTATAACATAAAATATGTTTTATGTTTATGTTTTAAAAATATGGATTTGTACGGGTATCTCATGCATATAGTAGCTACATCGTTTCGCAGCTAACATTGTTGAGCAAAATAATTTTAAGGGCATCTAACTGTCAGCTACCCATACTGATTTCCATTATTAAAGGATTACCTGGAACATGTAATAAGAATTTATTCCTCCAAATCTGAATATAACTTTTTGGAAAACAAAACAAAACAATTGCATTCTATCAAAAGTATGGTGGAACTCAGAGAAGTCTAGAACAAGATAATATATGTCTTAACTGATTTCACTTTAAATGTCATCTCATTGACTTAAATGTTGAGAGGAACTGGTTGTGCTAAGGTTTTATCCCTACAAAGCCTGGACTGAGAAGATTGCATCCTTCTGCGACATTTCTCCATGACTTGCTCTCTGAGTTTTAAAGGCTACTATCTGTTTATATGCAATGATTGCTACAATTACTTAAAAACAACTTGTGGGATTGTTCTAGGAGGAATTATACTTAAATCTCCAATCAAGGTGACAGTGTTATTGATTATTTAATAATTAGCTTTTATTTATTTCCATCCTTGAGAGGACACTTTTAGACTTGGTTGAGAACAATCGTTTATGCCTTAAAATCAGCTTAAAGTCCATATCTGTTCTGTTCACAGAAAGCCTTTACACACACACACACACACACACACACACCAACTCATTCAACAAATATTTGTGGTGAACACTGAGCCAGGCACAGGGGTGCTAACTCTGAACCCGGACCCTGACTTGGGAAGTGGTAAAAGGGAACACAGGCAAATAAACATAATAGCAACATAACATGGTAAGGGCTATGACAAGGGAACTTCTGAGTATTAAAGCAGCTAAGAAAAGGTTTCTTAGGAAAATGGCGTCTAAACTGTGACTTCTATCACTGCAGGAATAATCCAGCCAACAGTAATAATTCTCTAGTAAGTTCTCTCTTACCCAATCTCCAACATTGCCTGCATCTCTCGGTTTTAGAAGATGACCGTATTTCATATTCACAGAGAAAAGAGAAACAAATAGTTAGGACTTCTCATCCCCAATTCCATCAATCGACCTGCATCGGCCCCCACATAGCTCCCCCAAATATGTGCGCTGGAATCCATCCCCTCATACCTTCTCAAGCACCTTGCTCCCTCCCTCTCCTGCAACATCACTCAAATCATCTTTACTAGGTCCTTCCCCAGGACCATGAATCATGTCTTAATAATAACCGTCTTTTAGCAAAATACCCACCTTGTTCCACTTCTCCCTTTAGACAGTGAGGGGTCATCATGCTGTTTCTCTTTCACTTCCCCTGCAAAATTCCTCGAAAGGATTAACTAACTCCCTGCCTTCTCTTCCTCCCCTCTGGTTCTGCTCTCCAGCCGTTTTAATCGGCCCTTTGTCTCCACCACAACAAGGAAACAGCTTTTATCAAGACCACAGATAACTGGCAACTTGCCAGAGTGATGCTAGCTGGATCGTTTGGCCGCAGGTGACATGGCTGACCACTTCCAGCTTCTCCAGGCTTCCCTAACACCACCTTCTCTCTTTTCCCTCCTCCTCATCAGCCACTCCCTTTAATCCTCCTTTGTTGGCTCCTTTCTCTGTACCATTTCCCAAAATGTGGGAATATCTGCAATGTGGCCTTTGCCTCTCTTATCTATAAACCTACACCCTTTGAGGGATCTCAGTAAGTCCTGTGGCTTTAAATGCCATCGAGACAGTGATGAGTCTCTATGTCATATCCAGACAGCCCCCTGCATGCTAGACACCGGTATCCAGCCTCCTTTTTAATATCTCTGCTTGGGGCAACTTATGAGCAGATTGCCTCCAGGCTTATTACTGCCACACTGGGATGAACATCATCGTATATGTCTCCTCCAGGCCCTTGGGAGAGCTGCTCTGGGATGTTGATTCAGGAGCCAGATTGCTGGATCACGTGGTTTGGGTAAATATAATTTAAGTAGTGCCAGTTGTTCTCCAGAATGTCTACATGGGCACCAGTACCCCACGACAGTTTTTTTGTGTTTTCTTTTTTTTTTTACCCCAGTGGTACCCAGCCAACTAAGCTGTACCTTGAATTAGTTAAATCAGAATTTCTGCAGGTGGAACTGAGGCAGAGGTAGTATTTAAAGCTCCCCAGCTAATTTCCAGTATGCACAGAAGTCGGAGAGCCACTGCTCTAATCCCACACCCTCCCCAACACTTGGCCTTTCCCAGCTACTTTTGCCAATATAATAGGTGCTAAGTGTGGCATCATTATAATTTTAACCTGCATTTAATTTGTAGGTTTTTTTATTTTCAGTTTAATCAACCAGTTTTCCCAATATCGTCTTCTAAGTAATTTGACCTTTCTCCATTCATCAATGGTCCTATAGATTACCAAGCTCTTTGAAACTGGAATCTAATAAATCCATTGACTTCACAATCAGACACATAATTCCGAAAAAAATTTCAGACAAGATGTGTCTGTCATAATTGTTAAAATATTGACCACACATAGAATCAGCTACGTGTGTATACGTTATATACACACACACACACATAGTTATTTGTGAACATTGTATATTTATGGTGGACCTTTGATTTTAGAGATGGTATGGTTCAGTATTTGAGAGCTGAGGTTTTGATGTCAGGCAGACCTGTATTTGAATTCTGGCTTTGCCTTTTACCAGGTCCGTGACCTCGGGCAAGTTGCTCAGTCTCTTTCTGAACCTCGGGGCCCTTTGCTGGTAGATGAAGATATGTCCACCACGTA